>NC_031991.1:22942100-22957328 GCF_001879085.1 Nicotiana attenuata | reverse complement strand
TCATGCAAATGGGGAGGCAAGGATTAGCCTCATGCGAATATGGAGGCAAGGATTAGCCTCATGCAAATATGGAGGCAGGGATTAGCCTCATGGAGTCAAGGATTAGACTCATGCAAATAGGGAGTCAAGGATTAGACTCAAGCGAATATGGAGGCAAGGATTAGCCTCACGGAGTTAGGGATTAGACTCATGCAAATAAGGAGTCAAGGATTAGAATCATGCAAATGGGGAGGCAAGGATTAGCCTCATGCGAATATGGAGGCAAGGATTAGCCTCATGCAAATATGGAGGCAGGCATTAGCCTCATGGAGTCAAGGATTAGACTCATTANTATTGTTGTTGGAACTTGAATTGAAATTAGAACATACCAGTAAAGAATACGGTAAACAAAAGTGAAGAGCAGGAGAGCACAATAGTTAGCCTTGGCTTGCAGCCGGCTAACTCAGAATAGGAGCAAGTAGCACAAAGAGAGAGCAGAAAGTTTAAGTGTGAGAGAGAGAGCTTTTTGAACCAAAGTGTTCGTGTGTTTGTGTTAATGAGAGAGTATGTATATATAGTAGTTCGAAAGTAGGTAAAATAAGGCAAGAATCACAATAGTATAGTAATTATGGAACTCAGAATCAATTAGAGCAAAATCAGGACAAGTACACCCTTAAGTTAAGGGAATTAATTCAAACGGTAAGAACAAGTAATAATTAAGGAAAGAAATCAATGTAGGACTGATAAGGAAAGATTCAAATTCAGTAAGCATAGGGTAAGCAATTAGGGCTAAGTTCAGAAAACTCCAATTAAGGAAATAGTTCAGTAAGAATAAAGTATCACAGCAGACAAGGTAGGCGAATCAGTTAATTTGAATAGAAGAGGTAGGGATTGAAGGTATAAAGGAAGGTCTTTCAACCAAACCCAAAAATAGGGAATCCAGAATCAATCAAGAGGGAGTCACGATTTAGTATTCAGCATATAAATAGAGTAAGAGCGATCAGACACAACAAAACATGCAGGTTAAACAGTATTGATAGAAAGAAGCAAGTCTGAACAATCAAGATGAACTAATCACATAGAGGTGGTATAAGTTAGGCTACAAGCTCAGTAAGAACACATTCGAGGCAAGGTAAACACAGAAAATTAAACAAGAATCGAGTAGTCATGCTTAACACGCACAACCAAATAAAGAAAATCTAGAAAAATTAGGGCTTTTAACATACGCGAGTTGAAAAAGCAGTCAGATCATAGAATCAGTCGAAATATGCAAGAGATAGAAGTTTAAACATAAAGAATCAGTTTAAACAAAGTTTTAGAAGAAGTTCCGAAAACCCTAATTTTGGAAGAAGGTGAAAACACTTTGAAATCGATGATTCTTGTAAAAGGAATTCAAGAACAGTGTAAAACATCAAAGAAATAGACCCGAATCATTTTAAAATCGTACAGATCTGGGAGATGTAGGAAGACATTAGGGTTTCAAAAGAAACCCAATGAGAGGTGAAAGAACCTGTCTAGAATCCCAAAGATCGTGACAAATACAGTGTGATTTTCCTCGAAATCACACCGGTGTAGCCAAGAACAACCAAATAGCAAACCCTAGATACAAGTCGGCATGGACCAGGGCCCTTGAAGACCTTAGAGAAGGCAAGCATAGCATTAGAGGGGCCATTGGAGGCTTAGGAGTTGAAGGGAGATCACCGGAGAAGACCGAAGAAAAAGGTCGGCGGTTGAAGGAGCTAGGGTTAGGTTGAGTGGTTGAGAGAGGAGAGGAGATGAGAGAATACAGAGGCGGCGGTCTCTGAGTAATGAGCTAGGGTTACGGTCGTTTGGGATAAAAAAGGAATGAACGGACGAGGGCCATTGATCTTTTAGATCAACGGCCAGGATCTGATGGGTCTTGGGTCAGGTAGACAGGTTTAGGGTCTGGGTCGGGTAGTTTGGTTAGAAATTGGGCCGGGGTTGGGTTTAAATTGGGCTGAAATTGAAAGGCAAATCTGGCTATATTTTAAATAGCCAATTTTCCCCCATATAATTTATAATAAATAATAAATAATTTCTGGAAAAGAATGTGTACTAAATTGATTTAAAATAGATATTTAACATTTTAAAAATATAGGAGATCAATTTTACGCATATAAATGATATTATATATTAATGGGGCTAATATTGCAATTATGCGCAATTTAGCTTTAAAATACAAAATGCAATTATAAAAAAGCATAAAAAATATTATAACCATATTTTGGCATAAATATAGAATTTAAATGACTAAATCATCACAACGATAATTTGAGGGGTAATTATTGTGGATTTTATGAGCAAAAGGGAAAGAAATAAATCAATTTAAAATCATAAAAATATAGGAAAATTATAAAAGCCTTGTGCATGCTTATATATGCTTGTATATGCTATTTTGAGGGTATTTAAAAATATAGGGAAAATTTGGGTATCAACAGCTGCCCCTCGTTACCCGGGAAGGATGAAAGAGTTTCCGGGTAAAGAAATGATGGCCAATTTTGACCGGACGAGATGTTTTGAAAGACGGGGTCGGACTTCGATCTTCGAGCTGCCTACATATCCCTGGTTTTACAGGAATCAGGCCATGTGTAGTTCTGGGTTCATCTGCGGAATATGCCGATGAAATTATTGCAATAACGGACACGTGATGCCGAAGCAGCTATGGGGAGCGGTTACGGTTTGTGGCAGTTGGAGGGAACTGGAGCAAAAACGCTCCCGCTAGGATAGAGGTTGCTTACTGGTTACCTGCAGATAAAAGATGCTACAAACACGTATTTGCAAAAAATTTAAACATGATGCAAATTCCCTTCGGACCATGAAAGTTGTCTTTGGACGATTAAAGATGACGTCCTGGGCCATGAATTAATTAGTGAGGGATTCGCAGGCCATGAAATGATGTTCTCGGGCCATGAAAATGGTGCCTCCGAACCATGACGCTTTTGAATAATGATATGCAATTTTGAGAGATCCTCAGGCCATGGCATGGTGTCTTCCGCTATGAGGATGATGCCTTTAGACTATGATGCCTTTGGATAGATTGGCAAAATTCTAGCCCAAGATATGCAATAGTATGATGTTAACAAGACAAGGCTTAGTCTTGTGTAATGAAGGGCAGAGCTTAGCCCGATCGAAAAGCAAATAAATAGTACTAAAAGTAGAGCAATATTTGTGCAAGGAGGGACAATGTTTGGTTCCATGCAGACGGCGAGGCAAGGATTAGCCTCATGCAAGATGGAGTGAAGGATTCGACTCATGCAAATGGGGAGGCAAGGATTAGCCTCATGCAAATATGGAGGCAAGGATTAGCCCCATGGAGTCAGGGATTAGACTCATGCAAATAAGGAGTCAAGGATTAGACTCATGCAAATGGGGAGGCAAGGATTAGCCTCATGCAAATATGGAGGCAAGGATTAGCCTCATGGAGTCAAGATATGGAGGCAGGGAATAGTCCCATGCGAAGAGCAAGAAGCAAATAAGGGCAGCATATGTCTCGGTGATTGACAGATGTGCCTGCGTTCAAGTAAAATTGTGAGTTGTCGGGGGCGGGGGGGGAGGTTGGTTCGTGCTTCTGTTGGCTGGCTTTGCTTTGCTCCGTTCTGAAAGCCTTTCGAGTTCCCTTGGGTGATACTTGACTGTAATGGAAGTAGAGTTTTCGAAAATATGCAATTATCGATGAAAAATAGTGTTATTATTTAAAAACATAGTGAAATATCACATTATTTTAGATGAACTAGTGACTGTAACACATTTCAGAGACATTGCAACTCTCTCATATTGGAATTTTTAGGGTCCTCCTCAAAATTCTGCCCCAGTTTGGTGGATGATCTTTGACCGTTTGCAGACAATAGGCCTTGCTGGACTCCTTTCGGAATTTTGAGAATCCTTCTCAAAATTCTACCCCAGTTTCCTAACTGATTGTTGACCGTCCTATACATGATGGCGCGGCTGGACTTGCTCCGAAATTTTGAGGGTCCTCCTCAAAATTCTGCCCCAGTTTCTATCCTTGGGGAAAATGGAAATTTTATTATGATATGACCGAACCCATAAGGCTGCCTACGTATCCCCTCTTAAACGGGAATCAGGTCAAGCCTAGTTCAATTATATCGGATGAAGAAATGCAAAATATCTAAGCATAGTATCCTTTGACTGCGTCTAATTGATTTGTTTTAGCCAGATTTCTCCATCCATTTCTGCAAGTATAAGTGCTCCTCCTGTTATCACCCTATGGATCATGTACGGATCTTGCCAATTGGGAGAGAATATCCCTTTGGCTTTGTCTTGATGTGGCAAGATCTTCTTCAATACTAGCTGTCCTGGCGTGAACTGTCTTGGTTTGACCCTTTTGTTGAAAATTCTGGACATTCTGTTCTGATAAAGTTGGCAGTGACACACTGCGTTCATCCTCTTTCCATCGATAAGGGCCAATTGTTCATAGCGACTCCTTATCCACTCACAGCTTCCTGTATTATTCTTAGAGAAGGAATCTCTACTTCGCCTGGGATGACAGCCTCGGTACCATAAACTAGCATGTAGGGAGTTGCCCCGGTTGTTGTGCGAACCGGTTAAAAAGGAAAGTAAAGTTTTTAAGTAAAGATGATTTGGGAGAGAGGGGTCCTAGGTTGGTTAGCCTATAGGATCACATCAGTACAATGCCCGGTAATCACTCCTTAGAAAGGGGCTACGCGTGGCATTAGCGCACTGGTCATCATATCCATATCTACCCTTCCCATCCCCTTAGTGGTTATTCAAAGCGAGTGTTGGTCAGCGATCTCTATTGTGTGCTGCTACCCGTCCCTTCTTAATGGTCCTGGAGGGATTTAGGACCTCTACCTATAGGTGGTTCTAGACAAACCCCCTAAGGTTTAAAAAGGTAAAAATACTAAGGCGACAAGCAATGACACATAGGACTCTTAGCAAACAAGAACAGGAAGGAGCAAATAAGAGGCTCAGTTTACCTCCACAAATAAGGCATGTAAACAGCACGACTCAAACACAAATAAGGGCATTTTATTAAACAATATCCCAAGGCAGGATGTCTAAATGAATATACAGAAGACAAGCAGTTTATTTTTATAAACTCAGAAGTAATGCCCTGTTAGTTACCTACTAATTTTTTAAAGCCTATTAAACCAGAAGAAGATTAAGTCACAGAAACGATTTGCAAGATTCGAAAACGTCCTACAGGCTTGCCTATATGCGGAATACAGATAACAACATTTTATATAGTGAAACAAGGCAGGTTTTTAAAACGGACCCTTTTAATCCCTATAGGCATGCTGTCTAATGATAGATTAAAGCAGTTTTGAAAGAGCTCATTTTAGGAAAATAAACCATTAATTAAACCAGTTTTGAAGTGAACTGAACGTGGACTGGATTGACCAGTTCAGATCGACAGGCAGAATTTCTGGTGTTGTTCCCTATAGGCATGATATCTAGTTGTTGAATACTGATTTTAGAAAACTTGCAGGCATGATGACAAATGAAAAACACATGTAAACACTTGTTATAACAGAAGCCGGGTTAAATTATATCCTATAGGCATGGCATCTACTTGTGAAACTGATTTCAAGAATTATGAAGATGATTTCTATTATGGAATCACTTGAAACCTATAGGCATGATTTCTAACATGGTGAGACAAACATGACAAGATGTAGAGTCCTACAGACATGGTTTCTACCCGTATTACCCCACAAACATGTAGTTATCCACCCCTTTTCACTAATTACCCCAATATTCGTTTACAAATTATTACAGACCATATGAATGAATTACATAGGTAAATAAGAAAATAAGAAGTTATTCTATAGGGAGTCTTTAATTAGGCCCAGGTTTCCAAAACCTCCAACAGCCTCAAATGCCCAAATTCCATAGACAATGTCACAGTCCAGGTGCATCAAAGTTCCCTAAGGATCTCAAGGATCCCGGGCAGTGCTTACCCCTAGACTTCGTAACCAAATTGAATAAGTGCAGTGTGGAAGGGCCAGCCTCAGTGTGCCAGAGTTCAGAGGGTTCTCAAAAGGATCCCAAGGCAGTACACACACTGGAGGGGGCAGAACTTAGGGACTTAAGAATAGAGTGAGAATGCTTGACACAGTTTTGAAAGGGTTTTAGTAAGGAAACAGTGTTAAAAAGACTTGTTTGAAATAATTTGTGGATTAAAAGAGGAATCATGCAATAAAACAACTTTAAAAAGGGAGAGTTACATGATCAAGCAACAATAAATCAAACAGGGAGTCTAAAATCACATCAGTAATATTTACAGGACCAAAACAGGAGGAAAGAACCTACACCTAAGGGTGATGGGGATTGGGGAAACATAGAACACATGATTGTAAACACATAACAAGCAAGGTCTTAGGAATTGGTACAGACATGCTCAGACACAACTGATCGAATATAGTCACAGAACCAGCAATGCTTAAGGGGGTTTAGTATGAGATCCATATGATTTAAGACCAATCCTAGAACCATACAAGTCAAGAGTGCAGACTACATAGAAGGGATCCATACTAGAAACCAGATCGTGCAAAACAGACTACATAAAGGGGGTAACATGCTCATACCGATCCTAAGGAAGGGGGGTTCATAATATGCTAATTATGTAATCATATTAACTGCAAGTTTCACAGAAAAACCATAAGTAGAAGCAAACTAGAAACAGGATGAATTGAAGCAATAAAAGAACCATATTGTTGTTGAAACTTGAATTGAAATTATAACATACCAGTAAAGAATACGGTAAACAAAAGTGAAGAGCAGGAGAGCACAATAGTTAGCCTTGGCTTGCAGCCGGCTAACTCAGAATAGGAGCAAGTAGCACAAAGAGAG
The DNA here is from genome assembly GCF_001879085.1 of Nicotiana attenuata. Taxonomy (NCBI): domain Eukaryota; kingdom Viridiplantae; phylum Streptophyta; class Magnoliopsida; order Solanales; family Solanaceae; genus Nicotiana; species Nicotiana attenuata. The sequence goes on along the minus strand of NC_031991.1, from coordinate 22,950,497 downwards.
AGCAGAAAGTTTAAGTGTGAGAGAGAGAGCTTTTTGAACCAAAGTGTTCGTGTGTTTGTGTTAATGAGAGAGTATGTATATATAGTAGTTCGAAAGTAGGTAAAATAAGGCAAGAATCACAATAGTATAGTAATTATGGAACTCAGAATCAATTAGAGCAAAATCAGGACAAGTACACCCTTAAGTTAAGGGAATTAATTCAAACGGTAAGAACAAGTAATAATTAAGGAAAGAAATCAATGTAGGACTGATAAGGAAAGATTCAAATTCAGTAAGCATAGGGTAAGCAATTAGGGCTAAGTTCAGAAAACTCCAATTAAGGAAATAGTTCAGTAAGAATAAAGTATCACAGCAGACAAGGTAGGCGAATCAGTTAATTTGAATAGAAGAGGTAGGGATTGAAGGTATAAAGGAAGGTCTTTCAACCAAACCCAAAAATAGGGAATCCAGAATCAATCAAGAGGGAGTCACGATTTAGTATTCAGCATATAAATAGAGTAAGAGCGATCAGACACAACAAAACATGCAGGTTAAACAGTATTGATAGAAAGAAGCAAGTCTGAACAATCAAGATGAACTAATCACATAGAGGTGGTATAAGTTAGGCTAAAAGCTCAGTAAGAACACATTCGAGGCAAGGTAATCACAGAAACTTAAACAAGAATCGAGTAGTCATGCTTAACACACAGAACCAAACAAAGAAAATCTAGAAAAATTAGGGTTTTTAACATAGGTGAGTTGAAAAAGCAGTAAGATTATAGAATCAGTCGAAATATGCAAGAGATAGAAGTTTAAACATAAAGAATCAGTTTAAACAAAGTTTTAGAAGAAGTTCCGAAACCCTAACTTTAGAAGAAGGTGAAAACACTTTGAAATTGATGATTCTTGTAAAAGGAATTCAAGAACAGTGTAAAACATCAAAGAAAAAGACCCGAATCGTTTTAAAATCGTACAGATCTAGGAGATTGTAACGACCCGGCCGGTCGTTTTTGGAATTTTCGCCCCGATCCCCTATTAATTGCTTCTCCTAAGTCCATTTCTGCTATTTTGGTTTGCCGGGACGTTCGGTGTTGGGTTTTCGGAGAGTTTTGGGATGCATAGTCCCTAAAGGAGAGCTTAAGTGTTGGAAAATGGTCCGTAGTTAGAACAGTATGAAGACGGCCTCGGAATGGAAATCCGATGGTTCCGTTAGCTCCGTTAGGTGATTTTTGGGTTGGGAGCGTGTTCGGAATGTGTTTCGGAGATCCGTAGCTAATTTAGGCTTGAAATGCCGAAGTTTGAATTTTTGAAGTTTCCGGTCCGATAGTGAGATTTTGGTCCGAGGGTCGGAATGGAACTCCGGAAGTTTCAGTAGCTCCATCATGTCATTTGGGATATGTGTGCAAAATTTCAGGTCATTCAGACGTGTTTTGGTTAGGTTTTTGATCGAAAGCGTGTTTTGTGAGAATTTGAAGTTCTTAGGCTTGAATCATTGATTAATTCGAGTTTCCGGCGTTGTTTTAGGTGGTTTAAGGATTGGTACAAGTTTGAATAAGGTATTAGGTATTATTGGTGCTTTTGGCTGAGGTCCCGGGGGCCTCGGGATGCTGAGGGATTTCAGCTTTTGCTGCTTCTGATATTTTCGCATCTGCGGTTTGGAGACCGCAGATGCAGCTAGGTGTACCGTAGATGCGGATTTTTGGGTGGCTTCCAGGTTCCGCAGATGCGAAAGTATAACCGCAGAAGCGGTTTCGCATCTGCGGAAGAAGGACCGCAGATGCGGCTCCTGGCCCTTTTAATGAAGTCGTAGATGCGGCAACTGTTCCGCAGAAGCGGGACCGCAGATGCGAAATTCACTGGCCAGAAATAGTGAGTTCGAGGGTTTAGTTTCAAAGTTAGAAAAATTGAATTGGAGCTCGGGAGAGGGCGATTTTGAGAGGGATTTGAAGAGGAGATCACTGTGTAACGATTCTTTAACCCTTTCTAGTTATATTTCATCAATCTTTAGTTAATTTCATCATCTAATTTCGGATTTTGAATGGAAAATGGGTAAAAACTTCATAGACCTAATTATTGAGATTTGAGTGGGTTTTTGACCTCCGATTTGAGAGATTTTTATATGGTTAGACTCGTGATAGTACGAGGGTTTTGAAAACGTTAATTTCATCCGAATCCCAGACGTTGGGCTGAGGGGCGTTTTGGTCATTTTACCTAATTTCGCATCTTAGCTTGAAATTAAATCGTAGAATCAGTTGCTTGAGATGATATTTATGATATGTAATTGAATTGAATAGATTTGGGCCATTTGGAGTCGGATACTCGTGGCAAAAGTGTGGTTTCGAGTTGATTTTGGAGCCGGTTTGAGGTAAGTGGCTTGTCTAACCTTGTGTGTGGGACTTTCCCCTTAGGATATGATGTTTGGAAATTGAATGCCCTGTACGTGAGGTGACGAGCGCGTACTTGAGCTAATTATTGAAAATTCGGTTTTACTTAAATATTTAGATTGAGTTTCTTTCTTACCTGCTTTATTCTATTTGCAATTATAGCATGTGTTAGTTTTAGAAAAGCATGCTTAGCTGATCTAAATTGCCTACTTGCTTAAGTTGCTTTGTTTGTACTATGTGAAGCATGTTAGGCTAGAACTATCTGTTGCCTTGTATTTCTTTGAACTTCATTGTTGAATATCTTCTTGTTGTGGCTGCGTATTTACATTGGGACTGCGGATGTGGGATTCCGGTAGCTCCCCCCCCCCCCCTGTTTGTTTACTTTAGGACTACGGGTTAGATTCCCGGTAGATCCCCCTGCATATTTACTTTGGGACTGCGGGTTCGATTCCCGATAGATCCCCCTGCACATTGATAGTTGGACTACGGGACGGTATCCCGGGAGATCCTTCAGATATACACATATGATAGACTACGGGACGATATCCCGGGAGATCCCTGGACAGTTGATAGGATGGACTACAAGACAGTATCCTGGGAGATCCTCGTTGTTGTTACTGGTGTTGAGCTGTTTACTCCGTGTTACCTTATTCTCTGTGTGTTATTTGTTGCTTTGTATAACCTGTCTTACTTCATAGCCGTACTCATTATTACTGCTTATTTTATACTGTTGCAAAACTTATTATTATGATTAACCTCAGTAGGGACCTGACCTTCCTCGTCACTACCCGACCGAGGTTAGGCTTAGCACTTACTGAGTACCGTTGTGGTGTACTCATGCCCCTTCTGCGCATGTTTTTCATGTGCAGATCCAGGTACCTCCACCCAGGCATATCACCCTCGAGGCAGAGAGATCTAGCAGAGACTTCGAGATACATCTGCTGCGTCCGCAGACCAAGGAGTCTCTATCTTATTCTAGCTTTAGCAGATATCCTTCCTTTCTTACTGTTGTTTTAGACATTCTGGAGTTAGAGCAGTGTACTCATTCTGTTAGCTTGTGTTCCCGTGAGTTTCCGGGTTTTGGGATGATATTGTAGACTTCCGTGTTTTGGGATTGTATATGCCAAGTGGCATCTATACACCGTATTTTCTTTTAACTGTTCAAGTTGAATTATTATTTTCCGCAAGTTATTTTGTTTCCGCATTTTAGGCTTACCTAGTTGTAGAGACTAGGCGCCATCACGACATGTTCACGGTGGGTGAACTGGGGTCGTGACAAGTTGGTATCAGAGCTCTAGGTTCATAGGAGTCACGGAACACAGGCCAGTTTATTAGAGTCTCGCTGATTGGTACGGAGACGTCTGTACTTATCTACGGGAGGCTACGTAACTGTTAGGAAAATTCCACTTCATTTGATTTCCTTGTCGTGCGAGATTTTGACATCACAACTAAACTTCTGTCTTTCTATTCTCTCACAGATGGTGAGGACACGCGCTACCCGAGAGGATCAGGCACCCGCGCCCCCTACCGCAGCCGTTAGAGGCCGGGGCCGGGGCCGGGGCCGGGGTAGAGGCCGAGGACGCGCTCGTGGTGCAGCCAGAGCACCCGCGCGAGCTGCCGCCGAGGTACCACCAGCAGTACCAGCCGGAGTCCAAACACCCGATACGTCTGCCACTACGACTCCAGCACTCCAGGAGACTTTGGCACAGTTCATGAGTATGTACACCACTCTGGCTCAGGCAGGGTTGCTTCCCCTTGCTGCAGCCACATCCCAGGCCGGGGGAGGAGTACACACTCCCGCCGCCCGCACTCCTGAGCAGCGAGTGCATGTTGAGCAGGCCCCAGAGGTTATACCTGCGCCGCCTGCAGTACCAGTTCAGCCCGAGGATAGGGCAGCGGCTTCAGAGGATGAGCAGCGGAGACTTGGGAGGTTCAAGAAATATGATCCTCCTGTATTCAGTGGGTTAGCATCAGAGGATGCCTTGGGATTTCTGGAGGAGTGCTACCGTATTCTCCGCACTATGGGCATATCAAGATCGAGTGGGGTTTCCTTCACCACTTTCTAGCTTCGAGGAGCCGCCTATCAGTGGCGGCGTGCTTATGAGTTAGACAATCCGGACGAGGCAGCTTCCCTGACTTGGGCTCAGTTTTCGGATATGTTCACGAGGGAGTATGTCCCCTAGAGTCTTAGGGATGCTTGGAGCATGGAGTTTGAGCGTTTGCGCCAGGGTGCTATGACTGTCTCGGAGTATGCTGTCCGCTAGATTGACTTGGCTAGACATGCCCCAGCTTTGGTTTCTTCAATCCGTAAGAAGGTTCGCCGGTTCATTGAGGGGCTTATTCCCAGCATCAGATCTAGCATGGCTCGTGAGTTAGAGACGGATGTGTCTTATCAGCAGGCGGTGAGCATTGCTAGGAGGATTGAGGGTATGCATGCTAGGGACAGGGAGGAGAGGGAGGCCAAGAGGTCTCAAGAGTCGGGCCATTTTTCTGGTGCCCGTGCCCTAGCTGCAGGTCGTCATGGTAGGGGTCATATGGGTCACCCCGTTCATTCAGCTCTTCCAGCAGCCAGTGTTATTCCAGCTCCACCTAGGCCTCAGGAGCCTTATTATGCACCTCCAGTCTCTAGTGCGCCTCCTGCACGGGGTGCTTCCAGTGGACAGTCCAGCAGGACTGGCCCGAGCCAGTCACAGCCGCCACGTCCTCCCAGAGCTTGTTTTGAGTGTGCTGACACACGCCACATGGTGAGAGATTGCCCCAGACTCAGGAGGGGTGCACCTTCACAGGCTCCTCAGCCACAACACGCCCCGCAGAGCTCTCAGGCTATGGTTCCAGCACCAGCTGCCACCCCACTGGCCCAGCCAGCTAGAGGTGGAGGTCGGGGAGGTAGAGGTCACCCTCGAGGGGAAGGCCAGGCCAGATATTATGCACTTCCAGGTCGTACTGAGGCCGTCGCCTCCGATTATGTCATCACAGGTACTATCTTGGTTTGTCACAGAGATGCATCGGTTCTATTCGATCCAGGCTCCACCTACTCTTATGTGTCTTCTTACTTTGCTCCGTATTTGGGGGTACCTCGCGATTCTTTGAGTTTTCCCGTTTATGTTTCTACTCCTGTGGGAGATTCTCTTGTTGTGGACCGCGTCTACCGGTCATGTTTGGTTATTCTTGGTAGCTTTGAGACCAGGGCTGACTTATTATTACTCAGCATGGTTGATTTTGATATTATTTTGGGCATGGACTGGTTGTCGCCCCATTATGCTATTCTTGATTGTCACGCCAAAAACTGTGACGCTGGCTATGCCAGGTATACCGCGTGTTGAGTGGAGGGGTGCCTTAGGCCACACTCCCAGTAGAGTTATTTCTTTCCTTAAGGCTCAGCGGATGATTGAGAAAGGTTGTGATGCGTACTTAGCTTATGTGAGGGATGCCAGTATGGATACTCCTTCTGTTGATTCAGTCTCCATAGTACGGTATTTCCCCGATGTGTTTCCAGCTGATCTTCCGGGCATGCCACCCGATAGGGACATTGATTTTGGCATTGATCTGTTGCCGGGCACTCAGCCCATTTCTATCCCTCTTCTGGGTTTTTCTCGAGTTCTTCTTCCATATATTCTACCATATCTTTGTCGTCTGATGGTGGAAACAAGTAACCACTAATTCTGGACTGGCCTGATGGTACGTAGGAGGGGTGACAAGGTAGTGTGGTAGTACCTCATGGTAAACCTGTAGTGCTACTCTCAAATCCTCTAGACCCGGGAGTCCCTCTCGACTTGCCCAAGCTATCGGATCTCCTTCCGACGAATTGATTTTAGATGCCGAATATTATGTAACGTAACCTTAAACATATTCTATCGTATTTTGGATTCTTTAAGTATTACTTTCGAATTAATTATTATGAGGAGACTTTTTATAATTTTGTTAACATGTTCAATGAATGTCCTCTTGCAATTAGTACAGTTCAAGTTGACCACAATTGAACTACTTTAAGAAATCAAACAATACCTTATAAATAATTTAAACATTGAAAACATTAAAAAGTTAATCAAAAGAAAAGTAGAAATAGAAATTCGAGTTGAAAAGACTAAAACATTTATTCTTATGCCTAAGAAATGTTATAAAGAGAAAGAAAACTGAAAAAAAAAGTTTGGAACAAAGAGGAATAACCAATCAAATAATTAATTAGGATATAAATCTACAATAGCAGTTCAGTGGTTATAATTGGGATTTTTACCTAGCTATACTATAGTAAAAATCTATTTACCACATTTATTTAGGTTCCTTATTAATTTCTTTGTATATCTATATTTACAAGTTATATACAAAACTATTAAAAAGAAAAAATTCAAGATCCATTAATTTTAGCTTGTCAGTTACAACCCATTTTCAATAACTCCCCATACATTTAAGATTATGTTCCTTTTTTCTCTCTTTCTTAATAATCACCGAAAATCTCTCTTTTATTTTTATATCCTCCCCCCCCCCCCCCTCTCGTTTTTCAATTCTTTTTCTTTTCCAAAGGTTTTCAAACTTAATTTCTCTCTTTTTTACTAATCACCCAAAATTCCTATTTCTTATTGATACAATGCAGACGAAATTTGAAATATTACTATGGAATCAAGTTCTGGGTAAGTTTTGAATCTTGTTTTCTTTTTTCCTATTGTAGACTTGTATATGATACATCAATACCCAAAACAATACTCGATACAGTACTAATACAATTTTAATACGAGTATATTAAATTTTTAGTGTAGAGTTGTGATTGAAACTTGAATAAGATGAAGATCATAATTATACCACAAATTTTAAAAATTAATGTATCGCGATTGTATTATAATTGTATATTTATCATAATTGTTGCAGGAGTTGTATTATAAATGTATGATAATTGTATATTCGTTGTATATTCGTTGTATATTCTTACGAGCAGTTGTGAGTTCATGACGAATTTTACCGTTTGTATCAGAAGTACGATAATTGTATATTAATTTATTAGTACTGTATCAGGTATTATTTTAGGTATACCAAATACAAGTTAGATACAATTGTAATACAAGTATGATACAATTATGTATCAGGCATTGATGTATCTAATACAAATCAAATACAATTCATGCACAACAATGTTTATAACAAATAATGTAATTTAACCTTAGAAGTTAAAAATTAACAGCAACAACAACAACAACAAATCCAGTGCAATCCTACACGTGGGGTCTACGNGCAAATGGGAGGCAAGGATTAGCCTCATGCGAATATGGAGGCAAGGATTAGCCTCATGCAAATATGGAGGCAGGCATTAGCCTCATGGAGTCAAGGATTAGACTCATTAAAATACGGAGTCAAGGATTAGACTCATGCGAATATGGAGGCAGGGATTAGCCTCATGCAAATGAGGAGGCAAGGATTAGCCTCACGCAGGATGGAGTCAATGATTAGACTCATGCAAATGGGGAGGCAAGGATTAGCCTCATTCAAATATGGAGGCAAGGATTAGCCTCATGGAGTCAGGGATTAGACTCATGTAAATGTAGAGTCAAGGATTAGACTCATGCCAATGGGGAGGCAAGTATTAGCCTCATGCAAATGTAGAGTCAAGGATTAGACTCATGCAAATGGGGAGGCAAGGATTAGCCTCATACAAATATGGAGTCAAGGATCAGACGCATGCAAATGTGCGGGACAGGGATTAGTCCCATGCGAAGAGCAAGAAGCAAATAAGGGCAGCATATGTCTCGGTGATTGACAGATGTGCCTGCGTTCAAAGAAAAATTGTGAGTTTGTGGGGGGGGGGGGGGTAGGTTGGTTCGTGCTTCTGTTGGCTGGCTTTGCTTTGCTCCGTTCTGAAAGCCTTTCGAGTTCCCTTGGGTGATACTTGACTGTAATGGAAGTAGAGTTTTCGAAAATATGCAATTATCGATGAAAATAGTGTTATTATTTAAAACATAGTGAAATATCACATTATTTTAGATGAACTAGTGACTGTAACACATTTCAGAGACATTGCAACTCTCTCATATTGGTAATTTTAGGT
>NC_031991.1:22918699-22942000 GCF_001879085.1 Nicotiana attenuata | reverse complement strand
AGCGAATGTCAGCGGGCATACGAACTAACCTTTTCCCCTTTACAGAACTCATGATTTTTCTTTGGGTGCAGGTACCCGAGTCGCAAGCCATTGAATACATTTATACACTCATACAACTTTCAGAACCATCACCTATCTACAATTTCTATTCGTACACAATATCCCCAGCAGCCACAATATTGCAATCAGCTATCAGCTAAAAGATTTTACTACTATTCGCCTTTTATTTCTCTGTATTGCATAAGGCTACCTTTCTGCCTTCCGAGGTTAAGCTCTACCTCCATCTGCATTTCTCTGCATTGCATAAGGCTACCTCTCTGCCTTTCGAGGTTAAGCTCTACCTCCATCTGCATTTCTCTGCATTGCATAAGGCTACCTTTCTGCCTCCCGAGGTTAAGCTCTACCTCCATCTGCATCTCTCTGAATTGCATAAGGCTACCTTCCTGCCTTTCGTGACTAAGCTCTGTCTCCATCTGCATTTCTCTGCATTGCATAAGGCTACCTCTCTGCCTTCCGAGGTTAAGCTCTACCTCCATCTGCATCGGCTGAAAGATCGCCATTTTACTTACATTTTTGCATGGAGGAAATATCGCCACTTTATTTAAATCCTGCGTCGGCTGAAAGATCGCCACTTTAATTACATTTTTTGCATGGCTGAAATATCGCCACTTTATCTGCATCGGCTGAAAGATCGCCACTTTACTTACATTTTTTGCATGGCTGAAATATCGCCACTTCATTTATACCCTGCATCGGCTGAAAGATCGCCATTTTATTTACATTCTTTCACCGGCTGAAAGATCGCCATTTTATATACATTATTGCACCGGCTGAAAGATCGCCATTTTATTTACATTCTTGCACCGGCTGAAAGATCGCCACTAATTGCATTTCATGGGCTGGAAGATCGCCAAATTGTCCAAGGGCATCATTGTTCGGAGTCACCATTAGCATAGCCCGAGAACGCCATGCCATGGCCTGAGGACCCCATTTTATCTTCTGCACAGCATTATTCAAAGGAATCATGGTTCAGAGGCATCATTCTCATAGCCCGAGAACATCATTTCATAGCCGGCGAATCCTTTATTATACGCTTCATGGCCTAGGACGTCATGGTCTGAGGACATCATCTTAACCGTCCAAAGACTGCATTCATGGTCCAACGGGAACTTGCATCACATTTAAATTTATGCACAATATATGTTCGTATTGCTCATTTGCAGGTAAACCGGCTAGCAATGGCCATCTCAGCAGGAGCGATCCCGCTCCAGTTCCCGCATCCCTACTAGAATATAACCATCCACCCCAACCTGAATATCTCGTCCGTTCTTGAAAAAATCTCCATCGGCATATTCCGCCGACGGATCCTGAACAACATATGGCCTCATTCCTGTAAGACCAGGGATATGTAGGCAGCTCAGGAACCAGAGCACGGTCAAATTCTTCAAGCCGTTTCGTTCGGTCAAATTGGCTATCATATCTTTACCCGACAACTCTTTCATCCTTCCCGGGTAAAGAGGGACAACTGTTGATACCCAATTTTTCCCTATATATATTTTCAAAATAACATATACATGCATATATAAGCATGCCAAAGTGTTTTAGTATTTTTCCTAATTTCTAAAAGATTTTTAAAATTAATTTATTGCCCATTTTAGCAGTATAAAAACCAATAATTATTTCCAAAATTATCATTTTGGTGGATAATTTGTTTTATTTCCCATATTTATACCAAAATATAGTTAAGGTAATTTTTGTATATGTTTTGCAAATTTATTTGGTATTTTAAAAGCTAAATTGCATATAATTGCAATTTTAGCCTATTTTAAGATCAATAGCATTTTATAATTATAAATTTGGTTCCAATATTTTTAAATTAATATTTATATAGTATTTACTGATTCAGTACTTTTAATTTAATTTCAGAATCATTTTTACTATTTTTTATAAAATAAAAAGGGAAAAGTTGGCTATTTAGTATATAGCCCAATTTATTTCAATTATAGCTGAATTGACCCCTCTAATTGACCCAATCCTAAACTCCCAATTAGACCATCCCAATCTCTATTGTAAACCAACCCCCCCGACCCGACCAATTAACCCGCCTGGCCTTTTCTTTTAATCCAGGTCGTTGATCGTTTTGATCAACGGCCACGATCACCCCTTACCATTTTTAACCCACCGACCATACCCTAATCCCCTCATTTCCATCTCTCAGGCGCCTTCAAACACTCTCCTTTCCCAAAACTCTCTCGAAGGTTCCTCGGAACCCTAGTCATCTTCTGCCCTTTTCAACCGCACTTTCTTCCAAGCCTTTCTCATTTCTAGGGTTTCTCTGAAACCCTAAGCCATTCGAGGTTTTCTCGGTTTGTTTCCTTAGATCTATGCTATATCTGTGTACTACTGGAGTTTTAAAACTTTTTCCCCAATCTTTTCTTTCAAAATTTGTTTCTCTTCGATTTAAAGTTTCTGAAAAAATTTTAAAATGTTTTCTGACTCATCTTCTTCTTTTCTTTGTGTGAATCTGTCTATGCTATGTTTTTATGTTCTCTTTTTTACCTCGCATGCCCTTCTCCTGTGTTCTTATGATTGCCTTATTATGCATATTCTTCTATTGTGCTCCGTTATTTCTTCTACGGGTTTTTATATCATGCTTTCACACGTTTATCTTATGTGTTCGTTTACCCCTGTGTTCCTTTACTGTATTTTCTACTAAGCTCTTAGTTCTTTATTTGCCTTCTTCTGGACTTTGTTTGAGTTCTTTCTAAACATGTTTCATCTACTGTTTCCTTATGTTTATACTACCTCTTTGACTTCTGAACTTGTTTAAGTTCCATGTTTTTGTTAAAACATGTTCTTTATGCCTTAAATCAGTTTCTTCACTCTATTTGTTTCGAACCTGCTATTTTACCTGTGTGTTTTCTCATGAGTCTCTGATAGAGACCTCTGAGCCTGTTTCAGTTATTTGTCTTCTCGTCTTTGCATCTGATTCGAGTTGAAAACCCTAGGATTTGGGGTTTTTGGCGAGTTTGATCTTGTGTGTAGACTAGGGTTCTATTATGGAACCCCGGATTCTCTCAAACTAAGTCTGAGTCTATGTACTGAATTTGAGCCTCTTTGTTTGTGACTCTAAACTTTTCTATACTAGATTCTTTCTAATTGGCATGACAGTTCTTTCTTGTTTGACATGTCTGTATGCTTTATATATGAATAATTCTTCCTTCAAAACAGGTTTTGCCAATTTGTGATTGATTCAAAATTCCTTTTAATAAGGTTCGATTGATTGTTACTGATTTTGTTTAATTAAACCTTTCTTCACCTTTTCTGGTTGGATTCATTCATACCAAAACTCAATTTCTGATTTTTACTGGTTGTTGATTGATTGCCTTTCCTTATTTGCACAAACCGTGTTGCTATCAAACTCTTTCCTTAAATAATTTTCTGTGTATTTGCCCTTCTTGTACTACTTTGGAAAAGATTTTGATCAAATTCTTTCCTTATTTATTCTGCCCGTTTAAAATCAAAACCCCTTAATTAAAGGGAGACCTTATGTCATTGATTTCAAAACTATTTTCTTACCTTTTTCTTACTTGCTTTCTGCACTATAAAGGGCACGACCTTTCAGCACTTTAAGACACCTTGAGTTCAATACTCTAACACACATTACTTACTTTCAATTTCAATACTCTTACGCTTCACCCAACACTCTACTCTCTTTTGAGTATTCTGACTATTTGCTTGCAATTTGGCTTTACAAGACTACTGCTTTTACTTTCTTGTTTCCCTGAATCTGGTGTGTTCTAATTTAAGTTTCAGCCTCATCCCAATGTGTTTATTTCACAGCTTCTATCATCCTGTCTACTTTGCTGTCTATGCTTAGTGTTAAATATGTATGCTATCCTTTTTGCATCCGTTTTCTGCTATGAATCCCCGTACCCTTAATCCCTCTATGTGTTTGAGTAAAGGGTCAAGCATGGCAGCATCCAAATTGTTGTTCATGTCTGTGCTTGATCCTTTAACGGATCCTAACTCCCAAACAATGTGGCTAACAGGCTGGTTGGGGTGTGCCAGCATTTCCAATTGCTGGGTATGACCACCAGCCTGTCTTGACTTTCCCCTAAACCCCTTTCTGCACTTACAGTCACTCTTAGTTTCTAAGTTCTGCCCCCTCCTATGATCCTTGCGTTTGGGACCTTGAGTTCCCTCTAAACTTGGACATTTGAGGGCTGGCCCTTCCACACTGCACTATAATTCAATTCTGTAATGAACTTGGGTGTAAGCACTGCTCGGAGTTCATGAGGCTCTTGGGAACTCTAATACACCCAAAAAATGAGAAAGGCTTTGGAAATTGGATCTTTGGAGTTGGTTTATTTCATATTTCTAACCTGGAGTCTGAATCAGGCTCTCCTTGGTTGTACTCTATTTACTAATGTAAATTTTCTCTTCTTGATTCGTTCTGGTTTGTAATAATTTTGTAATAACTTATGGGGGTTTTAGTGAAAAGGGAAGGGTCACTCATGTATGCATAAGGGTAGATATCATGCTCTTAGGTATTTACTTCTGCAATCGTATCCTGCTTTCGTTTCTGCAATCTCGAAATCCTGCCCTATAGGTTTTCTGCACTTCTGCATTTTAGAAATCATATCTATAAGTTCTGTCTTTCATACAAAGATATCATATCAATAGTTCCTGCATTTCTGCATCTCATATAGAGAACATGTCAATAGGATTCTGCATTTCTGCATCTCATATAGAGAACATGTCAATAGGATTCTGCATTTCTGCATCTCATATCGTGAACATGTCTATAGGATTCTGCATATCTGCATCTCATATAGAGAACCTGTCTATAGGATCTCTTAAATTCTGCATAAACATCTATCACTAGGCAAATAATTTATAGGTTTATATAACAAATTGCCTTCTAGATACCATGCTTATAGGACTCCTGCATTTCAATAAACGTTTTTCAAACCAACCACGCTTAGAAAGCATGCCTGAGTAACCAGCTGAATCTGAATCGTCTAAAAGTCTAAAATCAGTGCTAACGATACCCAATACCCGCAGAACTTATGTTTTTCTATAATCAGCAAGCCTTAAACTCAGTGTACTCCTGCATTATTAGATATCATGCCTATAGGTTTCACCTAGGCAAGCCATTAGGTAATTAATCAACTGCACCAATCTTTGATAATTACAACCAGCAGGAAGGCCTAATTCAGACTTCTTACCTAAACATATGTGATAAATCAGCCTGCCTTAACGCTTTAAGTTAATTCAGACCATAACCAGTACGTGCAAGACATGCTAAATAATCTGTCTTTACGTGAGGAGGCCTGTCTGAGCCTTTTTTAACTGTTATGTGTTTCCCATATCTGCTTTATGTGTTTTTGTGTGCCGCCTTAGAATTTTATCCTTTTAAACTCTGAAAAGCCCCAAATCTCCCTCCCCTTTTAGGACTAGTAGTCCCAAATGCCTTCGGAACTGATAGGATTGGGACGGGTAATAGCATGCAATAAGTAACGAGACTATTCTGCGCTTTAATACCTTAACGAGGTGGGAAAGGGTAGACATGGATATGACGACCACGCAATAACATCACGTGTATAAACGGTTACCGGGTGTTGTGAGGGGTGATCCATATTATTTATAAACCTAGGACCCCCCTTCCCTTGTTTAATCTTTCAGAATTTCTTTTTTTTTTTAAAAATGAAACTGCTCAGTTTTCAGCTTCTTCAACTTTTTTTTACTTCAATTACTTGCATCAATTACGTAATAACCTTCCTTTTACTTGTTTATTTTCAGAACTTTAAAATTGCTTTCTTCCCAACTTTCAGTTTCTTTAACTTCTTTTGCTTCAGTTGCTTGCAACTGTTATGTGAAAACTATCTCGTATTTGCAATTCTTGCTTGTTCACTTGTCATTTGCACTTAAAGTCACAATTGTAGCATGACCGGGAACCACACTAGTGGATCTTGAGGGGTGCCTAACACCTTCCCCTCGAGATAATTTCAAGCCCTTACCCAATCTCTGGTTTTTCTAAATCAAATTTCTTTAGTGTCCTAATGCACTTAATCATTAGGTCGCGACTCTTCAATTGCAAACCCAATTCTCAAAAGGAAATGAGTTGTCCGTCCAAATGTCATAAACCCGATTTCGCGAGAGAGAGAGGGGCCATCGACAACATTGCGACTCTGCTGGGGACTTCTTTAAGGCTTTTACCATTTCATGCTACTTGTGACTTTATGTTTCTTTACATGTCTTTACTTGTTTAAATGCCTTTAAGTATTTATTCTTTCTTCTACTACGAAACTAACTTGGCTCTTTGTTTCTTTTCTTAATGCTTTCCTTTATCGCTTTCCTTTAATACTGTTGTAAATTATGAGAAACTGTTGTAATTATTACTCTATGAACGTGCAAATACATGACACTTTGTTTAATTATTGTAATTGCATATTCAACATCATATTCCAATCGTTCCAAACAAAATACCATAGCAACACTTATAATGAGTGGTTGCGCCCTTCCGATATTATCACCCCCTAAATCCGGCAAAGGCATATTTGTGGTAAAACTAGTCGATCAACGGTGTAGTCGACGGTTCCGTGCCTTTCCCTCTTGAGTTGTCCGCTCAAGGGTACCGGTCTAATACTCCATTGAAACCCTACTCTGATTAATTATGCATGCATCATTGTCAAACCTAGCCGAGTCAGTTATGTTGTCCGCATAATGACTCTGTAAGATAGCCTTGTCCAAAGTCCACTGGATTTCCTTGAAACCAAACGGACACTACCACGTTCTGTGCATTCATTTGGAGAACTAAATGCTTCTTATGCTAATTGTTGATATTAAATAGTCGAGTTTGGTGGGGGTAATGGTCTAACACTTTTGTCTTGCAAAAATGAGGCACGAGGTCCCCAGATTCGGCATGGTCACCATCATTCACCCCAGATTGTTAAGATGGTGGGAAGATCTTCATTCCAGTGATCAAGCTCTTGTCCGAAAATATCTAGGAAACCTACCTTCTCTCCTAGAAATTGAACCTGACAACAAAATCATAGGTTGCTGAAGGGAATGAAGGAGGACATCTGGCCAAAGCTTACCTGCTGCTAGGATTGCGCGAGCTGGGAGAGCTGTTTGAGGGAGCTAACACTGCCGAGTCCGGGGAAGGTCCTTCTGGGACCAAATAGATAGGAGCTTTTCCCTTTTGCTTTGAGAAATATAATAAGGCCTATGGCCACTAGTGACATTTTTATTTCCTGTTATTTGGTGCCGTTTTGGGATTCGTCTACCTTTTTATCAATAAAATGAGGCATTTAGCATTCCAAGTTCTCCAAATTTACTTGTCGCTAGGCCTGCCTTGGGCACAACGAGGTCCCCCAAATTAGGACACGCTTTACATTTCCTGCACTACGTGTTTAAATATCGCAACATTTTTCCTTATGATCCTCACTAACTTGTCACCTTTTGTTTTACTTTTTATTTATTCCCCTCCCCAAAGGATAGTTCGTGAACTCAGGCAACATCAACATACTTTACCAGATCCAGGGGCCCTCCACCTACTCTTCCTCCCAGTACTGTCAGGCACAAAAGCAAAAGAAAAATGGAAGATTCAAACAACTCAGCTGAACGGGTAGAGGTCACTCGTGGTGCTTTGGTCCCCAAGGAAAATACCTCTCAGACAGAACAAAAACTACTGAAATTCCAAGAAGAGCTTGATCAAGTCCGGAATTTGGCAAGTCTGTCATTTTCCCTTACCACTCCAGAAGTTACCTTCCCAAATACTCAGAATCCCATACCTCCACAAAAATCCCGAAGCAGCCCGCTCCTCACCACCACTGCAATACTTGCCACACTCCCAACAGCACTCCACTGCTCATCCCGGAACCGTTGAACTCCACAAATGACCACTGCCACACCCAACACAACACCCCCATCTACGTGGAGACTGTGCCACACACCACCCAGCCCATGTCAAGCACACCCGAGTCCGATGATAAGGACTTGCTCATCAGAAATCTGGCCGAAGAGCTTAAGAAGTTGACCACCAGAATTCAAGGCGTTGAAGGTAGCAAGGGAATTGAGGGGCTAAGCTATGAAGACTTATGGATACAGCCCGATGTCGAACTGCCCGAGGGGTACAAACCTCCCAAGTTCGAAATGTTTGATGGTACAGGGAATCCCAGGGTCCACTTGAGGACATACTACGATAAGCTGGTCGGAGTAGGAAAAGATGAGAAGATCCGCATGAAGCTTTTCATGAGGAGCCTGAAAGGAGATGCTCTATCCTGGTACATTAGCCAAGACCCAAAGAAGTGGTCAAACTGGGTAAGTATGTCGTCTGACATCATGGACAGATTCAGGTTCAATATGAAAAATGCACCGGATGTGTTTTACATTCAGAATCTAAAGAAGAAACCCACAGAAACATTTCGCGAGTACGCCGCTCGTTAGAGATCAGAGGGTGCTAAGGTTCGACCTGCTTTAGAGGAAGAACAGATGAACAAGTTTTTCGTCCGGGCTCAGGATCCGCAATACTATGAAAGACTGATGTTGATCGAAAACCATAAATTTTCTGACATCATCAAGCTAGGATAAAGGATCGAGGAAGGTATCAAGAGTGGTATGGTTACAAACTTTGAAGCTTTGCAAGCCACTAACAAGGCTCTACAGTCTGGTGGTACGTCCAAGAAAAGGGACGTAGGTGCCATAATGGTTGCACAGAGAACCAAATCACCTATCAAATACCAACCTTACCCAATACCTCCACTTACATATCAACCCACTCCAAATTTCCAAACACCCGCACCCTCCTACCAAACACCACCGCCTACCTATCAATCGCCTCCACCTCCTACATACCAACCTGCTTCACCCAGATATTCCTAACCCGCAACGTATACCAAGATTACAACACTCAACCATCCCACCATCAATCACCTCCCACTCGCCAAAACTTTCCTAGACCTCGACCAAATTTCGACCGCAGACCTTCCAAACAGTATACTGCCATTGCTGAACCAATCGACCAGCTGTATGAAAGGCTCAAAGCTGCTGGTTACGTCACCCCTATCCCTGCTATAACCCCTGAAAACCCTTCCCAATGGGTCAACCCAAATAAAACCTGTGCATACCATTCTGGCATGAAGGGGCATACCATTGATGAATGCCGCTCTCTGAAGGATAAGATCCAGACTTTTATTCACAACAAGATCATCGTGGCAAAGGAGCCAGCCCCGAATGTCCGCAATAACCCTCTACCAGACCACAAGGGTGGAGGTGTCCATATGATTGAAATAGAGGATGATTGGGATCCCAAGGGATCAATCGGTTTGATCACCGAAGGCGACGATCCAAAGAAACCAACAGTCACCCTTAATCCGATTGTAGTCCAGATTCAGCCTTCTGAAGATGCCGAGGTGAACATGTCCATACCACTTGAGTTTGAAACACCAGCCTCTGCAAAGACGCCAACACCAATTGAGGTCGAGTTTGGGTCCCCAAAGGCGCTTGAGCCATTTGAAGTTGCTGTATTACCTTCCAAAGCAAGGGTGCCCATTCCAGTGGCAATGACAGCCGCAACGCCATTCCACACAAAAGCCATACCATGGGACTACACAGCCGAGGCAAGAAGGAAGGGGAAAGCCAAGTTCGGGGAAACGGTTGCGGCACAAGGTATGACAAGAACCGGCAGGGTTTATACTCCGGAACACTTGGCTGAGTCGAGTAAGCAGACCTCTGGTCGACAAGCCATCACTGAAACCGGGCCCGATGATCTCTGGAGAAAGATACAAGCGAAGGAATACTCAGTCATTGATCAGTTGAACAAAACACCGGCGCAGATTTCTATCCTTGCTTTGCTACAGAATTCCGATGCACACAAGAATGCCTTGTTAAGAGTGCTGAGTGAGGCATATGTACCAAGCAATATCACTGGAGGAGAAATGGCAAACATGGTAGGTCAGGTATTGGAAAGTCACAAAATCACTTTTCATGAAGATGAGCTACCACCAGAAGGGTTGAGTCACAACAAGGCATTGCACATCACCGTGCAGTGCGAAGATTATTTTATCACCAGAATCCTGATTGATGGAGGGTCCAGCCTCAACATTTGTCCATTGGTAACTCTCAGAACGTTGGGAAAGAGCCTGCATGAGATCAAGGATGGAGCCATCAACGTCAAAGCTTTCGACGGTTCCCAAAGGTCCACTATTGGGGAAATTAGCTTATGTCTGCAAATAGGGCCTACTTGGTTTGATGTTGATTTTCAAGTGATAGACGTGCCCGCATCTTACAACTTGCTTCTGGGGCGGCCTTGGATTCATGCCGCTGGGGCCGTAGCATCAACCCTACATCAGGCAGTGAAGTTTGAATGGAATCACCAAGAGGTGATTATTCACGGCGACGGTAGCAATCCCATATACAGTCGCCAGACCATCCCAGCGATCGGAGGAAGAAGGAAGATAGGTGGGGAGACCTATCATCACATCGAGCGAGTCAACGCTGTTGATAAGGACAAGTGGTGGGACAACAAAATTGAAAGCATATTGAACTGGAGCGGGTATGAACCTGGCAAGGGACTTGGCAAGAATCTCCAAGGAATCGCTAAGCCCATCAAGCTCAAGAAACACGGCACCACCTTCGGATTGGGATATGAGTATACCTGGAAGGAATTCAATGAATGGTCGCCACCCTGGCGCGGTCCTTACTATCCGTTGGAACAACCAATACCTCGCTTAGAGCAGACTTTCCAGCCAGCCGATGTTATATATGGGTCAGAAGAAGAGGAAGCACTAGCAGCAATGAGGAACTTGTTCCTAGAAGATGATGACATGGATTGCTGTGTTATTTTTGAGAAGGAGGGGGAGGAAGGCCCTTCCATACAGGCATTAAGCGGAGGAGCATGCCTCAACAACTGGACCGTCAGAACCACCAGAGCCCGGCGTGCCTCGGGGTAGCAAGGCTGAACAAGCATCATTTTATTTTTACTAGTTTACTTTCGTTTGGCATTTTTGTTATGGCAAGGAAGAGCTCCAATGTTTAAAACATTTATCGAATTTATCAAAAGCAATTCGGTTTTCTTATAAATCTTACTCCTATTATTTTCTCTCATTACTTCACTTATACATAATTACTATTAATTATCTTGATGAACCGATGATTGTGACTTGCAACGAGACAACGTAACAAACGGACATAGATTCAGAGGAAGATGATATACCGGAAGAAATTGTTAAAGAAGTTAAGAATTTTGATAATAGACCTAAGTCCAACCTGGACGAGACCGAAATCATTAACCTTGGAGATGCAGGAAACATCAAAGAAACACGAATCAACATTCATTTGTCACCATCAAAGAAGGAAGAATATACAGAGTTTTTAAGAGAGTATGTGGACATATTTGCCTGGTGGTACGACGACATGACTGGTCTAAGCACATCCGTTGTGGCTCACAAATTGCCGACTGATCCGGCCTGTCCGCCAGTAAAGCAGAAGCTCAGAAAATTCAAGCCAGATATGCGTTTAAAAATCAAGGAAGAGGTCACTAAATAGGTCAAAGCTAAGGTTCTCAGGGTGGTAGAGTATCCAACATGGTTAGCCAACATTGTGCTAGTACCAAAGAAGGATGGGAAGGTCAGAGTCTGTGTCGACTACCGCGATCTCAACCGGGCCAGTCCAAAAGTGACTTCCCCTTGCCGAATATACACATCTTGATTGACAACTGCGCCAAGCATGAGCTGCAGTCATTTGTTGATTGTTTTGCTGGGTACCATCAGATATGGATGGATGAGAGGATGCTGAGAAAATAGTTTTCATTACGCCATAGGGGATGTATTGGTACAAGATGATGCCGTTTGGATTAAAGAATGCAGGGGCCACCTACATGAGGGCCATGACCACCATTTTCCACGACATGATACACAAGGAGATCGAAGTGTATGTAGACGACGTCATCATTAAGTCCAAGAAAGTCGCTGACCACATGGAAGATTTGAGGAAATTCTTAATAGACTAAGAAGGTACAACTTGAAGCTGAATCCCGCAAAATGTGCATTCGGGGTTCAAGCTGGAAAATTGCTGGGGTTCATTGTGAGCCGCCGAGGGATAGAATTTGATCCATCAAAGGTCAAAGCTATTCAAGAATTGCCACCGCCAAAGAATAAGAAAGAAGTAATGAGTTTCTTGGGGAGACTTAACTACATCAACCGGTTCATAGCACAATCTACTGTCATCTATGAGCCAATCTTTAAGATGCTGAAGAAGGACGCCGCCACCAAATGGACCGATGACTGCCAAAAGGACTTCGACAAAATCAAGGAGTACTTGTCAACACCGCCAGTTTTGGTCCCGCCCGAGCTAGGTACACCCCTAATACTCTACCTTGCGGTATTGGATGGAGCATTCAGATGGGTTCTGGGGCAACATGATGAAACAGGGAGGAAGAAGCAGGCCATCTATTATCTCAGTAAGAAGTTCACCCCATACGAGGCCCGGTATTCTCTGTTGGAATGCACCTGTTATGCTCTGACTTGGGTAGCTCAGAAGTTGAGGCACTATTTCTGTGCTTATACTACGTATCTCATATCAAGGATGGATCCTTTGAAGTACATCTTCAAGAATCCCATGCCCACTGGCAAGCTAGCCAAGTGGCAAATCCTGTTGAGTGAATTTGACATTGTCTACGTGACTCAGAAGGCAATCAAGGGACAAGCACTAGCGGATCACCTTGCAGAAAATCCCGTGGACGGAAAATACGAACCCCTGAAGACGTATTTTCCGGATGAGGAGGTATTATTTGTAGGAGAAGACATTGCAGAATCCTATGATGGTTAGAGGATGTTCTTTGACGGAGCCACAAATTTCAAAGGAGTGGGTATTGGAGCAGTTTTGGTATCACAAACGGGTTAGCATTATCCGTTATCCGCTAAACTTAGATTTCCCTCCACTAACAACATGGCAGAGTACGAATCCTGCATCTTAGGGCTCAAGATAGTCATTGACATGAACATCCAAGAGTTGCTAGTGATTGGTGATTCAGACTTGCTTATACATCAGATCCGAGAAGAATGGGAAACCAAGAACTCCAAGATACTCCCATACCTACACCATGTACAAGAATTGAGGAAAAGGTTCAGAAAGACAGAATTCCAACATGTCCCCAGGGCCCAGAGTGAGTTCGCCGATGCATTGGCTACCATGGCCTCTATGATACAACATCCAGATAAGAATTTCATTGATCCAATTCCCGTGAAGATCTACAATCAGCCAGCTTACTGTGCTCACGTCGCAGAAGAAGCAGACGGAAAGCCTTGGTTTCATGACATCAAGGAATATTTGGCAAAAGGAGAATACCCAGAGCTTGCAAATACTACTCAAAAGCGCACGCTTCAAAGATTATCCAATAATTTCTTTCACAGCGGAGGAATCCTGTATAGGAGGACTCCAAATTTGGGATTACTAAGGTGTGTCGACGCAAAGGAAACATCCAAGCTACTAGAGGAAATTCATGCTGGGACCTGCGGTCCACATATGAATGGTTTGTCTTAGCAAAGAAGATACTCCGGGTTGGTTACTTTTGGATGACTATGGAAACAGACTACATCCAGTATGTCCGAAAATGCCATCGCTGTCAGATACATGCAGACATGATAAAGGTGCCTCCAAATGATCTTAATGCAACAAGCTCACCGTGGCCGTTTGCCGCATGGGGAATGGATGTTATTGGACCAATCAAGCCTGCCGCTTCCAACGGGCACAGGTTTATCCTAGTAGCGATCGACTATTTCACCAAGTTGGTCGAAGCAGCATCTTACAGAGCAATAACTAAGAAAGTCATGGCAGACGTCGTCCGAGACCGTATCGTTTATCGGTTCAGGATTCCAGAATCAATCATTACTGATAATGGTTCCTACCTCAACAGTGACTTGATGAAGACTATGTGTGAAACCTTTAACATCAAACACAAGAATTCCACAGCCTACATGCCTTAGATGAATGGAGCCGTAGAAGCCGCCAACAAGAACATCAAGAAAATTCTAAGAAAAATGATAGAAAAGCATAAGAAGTGGCATGAGAAATTATCATTTGCTTTATTAGGGTACCGCACCACAGTCCGCACATCAACCGGGGCAACTCCCTACATGCTGCTTTAGGGTACAGAGGCGGTCAATCCCGCCGAGGTAGAAATTCCTTCCTTGAGGATCATACAGGAAGCAGAACTCGATGATGCAGAATGGGAATAGAATCGCTACGAGCAGTTAGCTCTTATAGATGAAAAAAGAATGAATGCAGTTTGCCACGGTCAGCTTTATCAAAACAGAATGTCCAAAGCCTTCAACAGAAGAGTCAAGTCGAGATAGTTTGCACCGGGGCAGCTGTTGTTAAAGAAGATTTTCCCGCTTCAGGATAAGGCCAAAGGGAAGTTCTCGCCCAACTGGCAGGGTCCGTACATGGTTCACTGGGTTCTAACAGGAGGAGCCCTCATACTTGCAGAAATGGACGGAGAAGTTTGGCCGAAGCCGATCAATTCAGATGTAGTGAAGCGATAGTATGTGTAACCATTTAACATTTCCTTTATGATGTAATTTGAACTACGTCTGACCTGATTCCCGTTTAAGAGGGGATACGTAGGCAACCTTATGGGTTCGGTCACAATTCAATAAAATTTTCATTTCCCCCTGCAATTGGAAACTGGGGCAGAATTTTGAGGAGGACCCTCAAAATTCCGAAGTAACTTCAAGCCGATCACCGCAAGCCGGCGTCAGAAGCACCAGCCCAGTAAACTGGGGCAGAATTTTGAGGAGGACCCTCAAAATTCCGAAGCAAGAGAGGTTGCAATGTCTTGAACCGAGTCGCAGTCGTCGGTTCACCTAAAGAAAAACTATTATCAATTATATATTTATGTCGTATTTTTACTAACTCATGCATGTCTATCATCAAAATTGTTTTGTTTAGCAACGCTACCCAAAGGATATGCACAGTATCGCCAAAATAGAGCCGAGTAGGTCAAGCAAATGTCAGCGGGGATGCGAACTAACCTTTTCCCCTTTACAAAACTCATGATTTGGGTGCAGGTACCCGAGTCGTAAACCATCGAATACATTTATACACTCATACAACTTTCAGAACCATCACCTATCTACAATTGCTATCCGCACACAATATCCCCAGCAGCCACAATATTGCAATCAGCTATCAGCTAAAAGATTTTACTACTATTCGCCTTTTATTTCTCTGCATTGCATAAGGCTACCTTTTTGCCTTCCGAGGTTAAGCTCTACCTCCATCTGCATTTCTCTGCATTGCATANGATGTTATATATGGGTCAGAAGAAGAGGAAGCACTAGCAGCAATGAGGAACTTGTTCCTAGAAGATGATGACATGGATTGCTGTGTTATTTTTGAGGAGGAGGGGGAGGAAGGCCCTTCCATACAGGCAGTAAGCGGAGGAGCATGCCTCAACAACTGGACCGTCAGAACCACCAGAGCCCGGCGTGCCTCGGGGTAGCAAGGCTGAACAAGCACCATTTTATTTTTACTAGTTTACTTTCCTTTCGCATTTTTGTTTTGGCAAGAAAGAGCTCCGATGTTTAATAAATTTATGGAATTTATCAAAAGCAATTCAATTTTCTTATAAATCTTACTCCTATTATTTCTCTCATTACTTTACTTATACAACATTACTATTACTTATCTTGATGAACCGATGACTGTGACTTGCAACGAGACAACGCAACAAATGGACATAGATTCAGAGGAAGATGATATACCGGAAGAAATTGTTAAAGAAGTTGAGAATTTTGAGAATAGACCTAAGTCCAACCTGGACGAGACCGAAATCATCAACCTGGGAGATGCAGGAAACATCAAAGAAACACGAATCAGCATTCATTTGTCACAATCAGAGAAGGAAGAATATACAGAGTTTTTAAGAGAGTATGAGGATATATTTGCCTGGTCGTACGACGACATGACTGGTCTGAGCACATTCATTGTGGCTCACAAATTGCCGACTGATCCGGCCTGTCCGCCAGTAAAGCAGAAGCTCAGAAAATTCATGCCAGATATAAGTTTGAAAATCAAGGAAGAGGTCCCTAAACAGGTCAATGCTAAGGTTCTCAGGGTGGTAGAGTATCCAACATGGTTAGCCAACGTTGTGCCAGTACCAAAGAAGGATGGGAAGGTCAGAGTTTGTGTCGACTACCGGGATCCCAACCGGGCAAGTCCAAAAGACGACTTCCCCTTGCCGAATATACATATCTCGATTGACAACTGCTCCAAGCATTAGCTGCAATAATTTGTTGATTGTTTTGCTCGGTACCATAAGATATGAATGGATGCAGAGGATGCTGAGAAAACAGCTTTCATTACGCCATGGGGGATGTATTGCTACAAGATGATGTCGTTTGGATTAAAGAATGCAGGGGCCACTTACATGAGGGCCATGACCACCATTTTCCACGACATGATACACAAGGAGATCGAAGTGTATGTAGACGATGTCATCATTAAGTCCAAGAAAGCCGCTGATCACATGGAATATTTGAGGAAATTCTTCAATAGACTGAGAAGGTACAACTTGAAGCTGAATCCCACGAAATGTGCATTCGGGGTTCCAGCTGGAAAATTGCTGGGGTTCATTGTGAGTCGCCGAGGGATAGAATTGGATCCATCAAAGGTCAAAGCTACTCAAGAATTGCCACCGCCAAAGAATAAGAAAGAAGTAATGAGTTTCTTGGGGAGACTTAACTATATCAGCCGGTTCATAGCACAATCTACTGTCATTTGTGAGCCAATCTTTAAGATGCTGAAGGAGGACGCCGCTACCAAATGGACCGATGACTGCCAAAAGGCCTTTGACAAAATCAAGGATTACTTGTCAACACTACCAGTTTTGGTCCCGCCCGAGCCAGGTAGACCCCTAATACTCTACCTTGCGGTATTGGATGGAGCATTCGGATGTGTTCTGGGTCAACATGATGAAACAGGGAGGAAGGAGCAGGCCATCTATTATCTCAGTAAGAAGTTCACCCCATACGAGGCCCGGTATTCTCTGTTGGAACGCACCAGTTGTGCTCTGACTTGGGTAGCTCAGTAGATGAGGCACTATTTTTGTTCTTACACTACGTATCTCATATCAAGGATGGATCCTTTGAAGTACATCTTCCAGAAGACCATGCCCACTGGCAAGCTAGCCAAGTGGCAAATCCTGTTGAGTGAATTAGACATTGTCTACATGACTCAGAAGGCAATCAAGGGACAAGCACTAGCGGATCACCTTGCGAAAAATCCTGTGGACGGAAAATACGAACCCCTAAAGACGTATTTTCCTGATGAGGAGGTATTATTTGTAGGAGAGGAAATTGCAGAATCCTGTGATGGTTGGAGGATGTTTTTCGATGGTGCAACGAATTTCAAAGGAGTTGGCATAAGAGCAGTTCTAGTGTCAGAAATCGGCCAGCATTATCCGGTATCCGCCAAGCTCAGGTTCCCCTGCACTAACAATATGGCCGAGTACGAAGCCTGCATCTTAGGGCTCAAGATTTCCATTGACATGAACATCCAAGAGTTACTAGTGATTGGTGATTCAGACTTACTTATACATCAGGTCCGAGAAGAATGGGCAACCAAGAACTCCAAGATACTCCCATACCTACACCATGTACAGGAATTGAGGAAAAGATTCACAAAGACGGAATTCCAACATGTCCCTAGGGTCCAGAATGAGTTCGCCGATACATTGGCTACCCTGACCTCTATGACACAACATCCAGATAAGAATTTCATTGATCCTATTCACGTGAAGATCTACAATCAGCCAGCTTACTGTGCTCACGTCGAAGAAGAAGCAGACGGAAAGCCTTGGTTTCATGACATCAAGGAATATTTGGCAAAAGGATAATACCCAGGGCTTGCAAATACTACTCAAAAGCGCACGGTTCGAAGATTGTCCAATAATTTCTTTCACAACGGAGGAACTCTGTATAGGTGGACTCCAGATTTGGGATAACTAAGGTGTGGCGACGCAAAGGAAACATCCAAGCTTCTAGAGGAAATTCATGCTGGGACCTACGGTCCACATATGAACGATTTTGTCTTAGCAAAGAAGATACTCCGGGCTGGTTACTTTTGGATGACTATGGAAACAGACTGCATCCAGTATGTCCGGAAATGCCATCGCTGTCAGATACATGCAGACATGATAAAGGTGCCCCCAAATGAGCTTAATGCAACAAGCTCAACGTGGCCGTTCGCCGCTTGGGGAATGGATGTTATTGGACCAATCGAGCTTGCCGCTTCCAACGGGCACATGTTTATCCTAGTAGCGATCGAATATTTCACCAAGTGGGTCGAAGCAGCATCTTACAGAGCAGTAACTAAGAAAGTCGTGGCAGACTTCGTCCGGGACCGTATCGTTTGTCAGTTCGGAATTCCAGAATCAATCATTACTGATAATGGTTCAACCTCAACAGTGACTTGATGAAGACTATGTGTGAAACCTTCAACATCAAACACAAGAATTCCACAGCTTACAGGCCTCAAATGAATGGAGCCGTAGAAGCCGCCAACAAGAACGTCAAGAAAATTCTAAGGAAGATGATTGAAAAGCATAAGCAGTGGCATGAGAAATTATCATTTGCTTTATTGGGGTACCGCACCACAGTCCGCACATCAACCGGGGCAACTCCCTACATGCTGGTTTATGGTACAAAGGCGGTCATTCCCGCCGAGGTAGAAATTCATTCCCTGAGGATCATACAGGAAGCAGAACTCGACGATGCAGAATGCATAAAAATTCGCTACGAGCAGTTAGTTCTTATAGATGGAAAGAGAATGAATGCAGTTTGCCATGGTCAGCTTTATCAAAATAGAATGTCCAGAGCCTTCAACAAAAGAGTCAAGCTGAAACAGTTTATACCGGGGCAGCTGGTGTTAAAGAAGATTTTCCCGCATCAGGATGAGGCCAAAGGGAAGTTCTCTCCCAACTGGCAGGGTCCGTACATGGTTCACCGGGTTCTAACAGGAGGAGCCCTCATACTTGCAGAAATGGACGGAGAAGTTTGGACGAAGCCGATCAATTCAGATGTAGTGAAGCGATAATATGTGTAACCATTTATCATTTCCATTATGATGTAATTTGAACTACGTCTGACCTGATTCCCGTTTAAGAAGGGATACGTAGGCAGCCTTATGGGTTTGGTCACAATTCAATAAAATTTTCATTTCCCCCCGCAATTGGAAACTGGGGCAGAATTTTCAATGCTTAAGGCTACCTTTCTGCCTTCCGAGACTAAGCTCTGTCTCCATCTGCATTTCTCTGCATTGCATAAGGCTACCTCTCTGCCCTCCGAGGTTAAGCTCTACCTCCATCTGCATCGGCTGAAAGATCGCCATTTTGCTTACATTTTTGCATGGCCGAAATATCGCCACTTTATTTAAATCCTGCATCGGCTGAAAGATCGCCACTTTAGTTACATTTTTTGCATGGCTGAAATATCGCCACTTTATTTAAATCCTGCATTGGATGAAAGATCGCCACTTTACTTACGTTTTTTGCATGGCTGAAATATCGCCACTTCATTAAAGCCCTGCATCGGTTGAAAGATCGCCATTTTATTTGCATTCTTGCACCGGCTGAAAGCTCGCCATTTTATTTATATTCTTGCACCGACTGAAAGATTGCCATTTTATTTACATTCTTGCACCGGCTGAAATATCGCCACTTATTGCTTTGTATGGGATGGAAGATCGCCAAATTGTCCAAGGGCGTCATTGTTCGGAGGCACCATTTGCATAGCTCGAGAACGCCTTGCCATGGCCTGAGGACCCCATTTTATCTTTTGCATAGCATTATTCAAAGGCATCATGGTTCGGAGGCATCATTCTCATAGCCCGAGAACATCATTTCATAGCCGGCGAATCCTTTATTATACGCTTCATGGCCCAGGACGTCATGGTCTGAGGACATCATCTTAACCGTCCAAAGACAGCATTCATGGTCCAACAGGAACTTGCATCATGTTTAAATTTATGCACAATATATGTTCGTATTGCTCATTTGCAGGTAAACCGGCTAGCAGCGACCATCTCAGCAGGAGCGATCCCGCTCCAGTTCCCGCAGCCCTACTAGACTATAACCATCCACCCCAACCCGAATATCTCGTCCGTTCTTGAAAAATCTCCATCGGCATATTCCGCTGACGGATCCTGAACTACATATGGCCTGATTCCTGTAAGACCAGGGATATGTAGGCAGCTTAGGAACCATAGCACGGTCAAATTCTTCAAGCCGTTTCGTTCGGTCAAATTGGCCATCATATCTTTACCTAACAACTCTTTCATCTTTCCCGGGTAAAGAGGGGCAGCTGTTGATACCCAATTTTTCCCTATATATATTTTCAAAATAACATAAGCATGCATATATAAGCATGCCAAAGTGTTTAGTATTTTTCCTAATTTCTAAAAGATTTTAAAAATTAATTTATTGCCCATTTTAGCAGTATAAAAACCAATAATTATTCCCAAAATTATCATTTTGGTGGATAATTTGTTTTATTTCGCATATTTATACCAAAATATAGTTAAGGTAATTTTCGTATATTTTTTTCAAATTTTTTTCGTATTTTAAAAGCTAAATTGCATATAATTACAGTTTTAGCCTATTTTAAGATTAATAGTATTTTATAATTATAAATTTGGTTCCAATATTTTTAAATTAATATTTATATAGTATTTACTGATTCAACACTTTTAATTTAATTTCAGAATCATTTTTACTATTTTTTATAAAATAAAAAGGGAAAAACTGGCTATTTAATATGTAGCCCCAATTTATTTCAATTATAGCCAAATTGACCCCTCCAATTGACCCAATCCTAAACTCCCAATTAGACTAGCCCAATCTCAATTGTAACCCGACCCCCCGACCAGACCAATTAACCCGCCTGACTTTTTCTTTTAATCCAGGCCGTTGATCGTTTTGATCAACGGCCACGATCACGCCTTACCATTTTCAATTCACCTAACCCTACCCAAAGCTCTCTCGAAGGTTCCTCGGAACCCTAGTCATCTTCTGCCCTTTTCAACCGCACTTTCACCGGAATCCATGGCTTCTCAGGCCATGGATGGCCTGTACTCACCCCCCTCCACCTTTAAACCCTGGGTGTTCGAAGTTTCGAGGTCTGAACTCGATGGTGTTCTTTCAAATCTTCTCAGATCCATGGCTTTGAGGCCTCTCCAGCCTTGCTCCGGCGTATCCAAGCATCAGGAGCCTATTTTTGAGCTCTCCGACTCAAGATCGGACTTTCTTCCAAGCCTTTCTCATTTCTAGGGTTTCTCTGAAACCCTAAGATATTCGAGGTTTTCTCTATTTGTTTCCTTAGATCTATGCTATATCTGTGTTCTACTAGAGTTTAAAACGTTTTCCCCAATCTTTTCTTTCAAAATTTGTTTCTCTTCGATTTAGGGTTTCTGAAAAAGTTTTATAATGTTTTCTGACTCCTCTTCTTCTTTTCTTTGTGTGAATCTGTCTATGCTATGTTTTTATGTTCTCTTTTCTACCTCGCATGCCCTTCTCTCTATGTTCTTATGTTTTCCTTATTGTGCATATTCTTCTATTGTGCTCCGTTCTTTCTTCTACTGGTTTCTATATCATACTTTCACACGTTTATCTTATGTGTTCGTTTACCCCTGTGTTCCTTTATTGTATTTTCTACTAAGCTCTTAGTTCTTTATTTGCCTTCTTCTGGACTTTGTTTGAGTTCTTTCTAAACATGTTTCATCTACTGTTTCCTTAAGTTTATACTACCTCTTTGTCTTCTGAACTTGTTTAAGTTCCAAGCTTTTCTTAAAACATGTTCTTTATGCTTTAAATCAGTTTCTTCACTCTATTTGTTTCGAACCTACTATTTTACTTGTGTTTTCTCATGAGTCTCTGAAAGAGACCTCTGAGCGTGTTTCAGTTATTTGTCTTCTCGTCTCTGCATCTGATTCGAGTTGAAAACCCTAGGATTTGGGGTTTTTGGTGAGTTTGATCTTGTGTGTGGACTAGGGTTCTATTATGGAACCCCGGATTCTCTCAAACTAAGTCTGAGTCTATGTACTGAATTTGAGCCTCTTTGTTTGTGACTCTGAACTTTTCTATACTAGATTCTTTCTAATTAGCATGACGGTTCTTTCTTATTTGACATGTCTGTATGCTTTATATACGAGGAATTCTTCCTTCAAAAAAAGGTTTTTGCCAATTTTGTGATTGATTCAAAATTCCTTTTAATAAGGTTCGATTGATTGTTATTGATTTGCTTTAATTAAACCTTTCTTCACCTTTTTCTGGTTGGATTCATTCATACCAAAACTCAATTTCTGATTTTTACTGGCTGTTGATTGATTGCCTTTCCTTATTTGCACTAACCGTGTTGCTATCAAACTCTTTCCTTAAATAGTTTTCTGTGTATTTGCCCTTCTTGTACTACTTTGGAAAAGATTTTGATCAAATTCTTTCCTTATTTATTCTGCCCGTTTGAAATCAGAATCCCTTAATTAAAGGGAGACCTTATGTAATTGATTTCAAAACTATTTTCTTACCTTTTTCTTACTTGCTTTCTGCACTATAAAGGGCATGACCTTTCAGCACTTTAAGACACCTTGAGTTCAATACTCTAACACACATTACTTACTTTCAATTTCAATACTCTTACGCTTCACCCAACACTCTACTCTCTTCTGAGATATTCTGACTATTTGCTTGCAATTTGGCTTTACAAGACTACTGCTTTTACTTTCTTGTTTCCCTGAAACTGGTATGTTCTAATTTAAGTTTCAGCCTCATCCCAATGTGTTTATTTCACAGCTTCTATCATCCTGTCTACTTTGCTGTCTATGCTTNGCTGGTGTTAAAGAAGATTTTCCCGCATCAGGATGAGGCCAAAGGGAAGTTCTCTCCCAACTGGCAGGGTCCGTACATGGTTCACCGGGTTCTAACAGGAGGAGCCCTCATACTTGCAGAAATGGACGGAGAAGTTTGGACGAAGCCGATCAATTCAGATGTAGTGAAGCGATAATATGTGTAACCATTTATCATTTCCATTATGATGTAATTTGAACTACGTCTGACCTGATTCCCGTTTAAGAAGGGATACGTAGGCAGCCTTATGGGTTTGGTCACAATTCAATAAAATTTTCATTTCCCCCCGCAATTGGAAACTGGGGCAGAATTTTCAATGCTTAAGGCTACCTTTCTGCCTTCCGAGACTAAGCTCTGTCTCCATCTGCTACTTCTCGTCGTCTAGTTCGCTAAGTAAC
>NC_031991.1:22778135-22918238 GCF_001879085.1 Nicotiana attenuata | reverse complement strand
TCCAAGGGCGTCATTGTTCGGAGGCACCATTTGCATAGCCCGAGAACGCCATGCCATGGCCTGAGGACCCCATTTTATCTTTTGCATAGCATTATTCAAAGGCATCATGGTTCGGAGGCATCATTCTCATAGCCCGAGAACATCATTTCATAGCCGGCGAATCCTTTATTATACGCTTCA
This sequence comes from Nicotiana attenuata, assembly GCF_001879085.1. Taxonomy (NCBI): domain Eukaryota; kingdom Viridiplantae; phylum Streptophyta; class Magnoliopsida; order Solanales; family Solanaceae; genus Nicotiana; species Nicotiana attenuata. The sequence goes on along the minus strand of NC_031991.1, from coordinate 22,918,058 downwards.
TGGCCCAGGACATCATGGTCTGAGGACATCATCTTAACTGTCCAAAGACATCATTCATGGTCCAACGGGAACTTGCATCACGTTTAAATTTATGCACAATATATGTTCGTATTGCTCATTTGCAGGTAAACCGGCTAGCAACGACCATCTCAGCAGGAGCGATCCCGCTCCAGTTCCCGCAGCCCTACTAGACTATAACCATCCACCCCAACCCGAATATCTCGTCCATTCTCGAAAAAATCTCCGTCGGCATATTCCGCCGACAGATCCTGAACTACATATGGCCTGATTCCTATAAGACCATGGATATGTAGGCAGCTCAGGCACCAGAGCAAGGTCAAATTCTTCAAGCCGTTTCGTTCGGTCAAATTGGCCATCATATCTTTACCCGACAACTCTTTCATCCTTCCCGGGTAAAGAGGGGCAGCTGTTGATACCCAATTTTTCCCTATATATTTTCAAAACAACATATGCATACATATATAAGCATGCCAAAGTGTTTTAGTATTTTTCCTAATTTCTAAAAGATTTTTAAAATTAATTTATTGCGCATTTTAGCAGTATAAAACCCAATAATTATTCCCAAAATTATCATTTTGGTGGATAATTTTTTTTATTTCCCATAGTTATACCAAAAATATAGTTCAGGTAATATTTGTATATTTTTTACAAATTTATTTGGTATTTTAAAAGCTAGATTGCATATAATTACAATTTTAGCCTATTTTAAGATTAATAGCATTTTATAATTATAAATTTGGTTCCAATATTTTTAAATTAATATTTATATAGTATTTACTGATTCAGTACTTTTAATTTAACTTCAGAATCATTTTTTACTATTTTTTATAAAATAAAAAAGGAAAAATTGGCTATTTAGTATATAGCCCCAATTTATTTCAATTATAGCCAAATTGACCCCTCCAATTGACCCAATCCTAAACTCCCAATTAGACCAGCCCAATCTCAATTGTAACCCGACCCCCCGACCCGACCAATTAACCCGCCTGGCCTTTTCTTTTAATCCAGGTTGTTGATCGTTTTGATCAACGGCCACGATCACCCCTTACCATTTTAACCCACCGACCATACCCTAATCCCCTCATTTCCATCTCTCATCCGCCTTCAAACACTCTCCTTTCCCAAACCTCTCTCGAAGGTTCCTCGGAACCCTAGTCATCTTCTGCCCTTTTCAACCGCACTTTCACCGGAATCCATGGCTTCTCAGGCCATGGATGGCCTGTACTCACCCCCCTCCACCTTTAAACCCTGGGTGTTCGAAGTTTCGAGGTCTGACCTCGATGGTGTTATTTCAAATCCTCTCAGATCCATGGCTTTGAGGCCTCTCCGGCCTCGCTTCGGCGTATCCAAGCATGTGGAGCCTATTTCAGACCTCTCCGACTCAAGATCGGACTTTCTTCCAAGCCTTTCTCATTTCTAGGATTTCTCTGAAACCCTAAGCTATTCGAGGTTTTCTCTGTTTGTTTCCTTAGATCTATGCTATATCTGTGCTCTACTGGAGTTTTAAAACGTTTTCCCCAATCTTTTCTTTCAAAATTTGTTTCTCTTCGATTTAGGGTTTCTGAAAAAAATTTAAAATGTTTTCTGATCCTCTTCTTCTTTTCTTTGTGTGAATCTTTCTATGCTATGTTTTCTTGTTCTCTTTTCTACCTCGCATGCCCTTCTCCTGTGTTCTTATGTTTGCCTTATTATGCATATTCGTCTATTGTGCTCCGTTCTTTCTTCTACTGGTTTCTATATCATGCTTTCACACGTTTATCTTGTGTGTTCGTTTACCCCTGTCTTCCTTTACTGTATTTCTACTAAGCTCTTAGTTCTTTATTTGCCTTCTTCTAGACTTTGTTTGAGTTCTTTCTTAACATGTTTCATCTACTGTTTCCTTAAGTTTATACTACCTCTTTGACTTCTGAACTTGTTTAAGTTCCAAGCTTTTCTTAGAACATGTTCTTTATGCTTTAAATCAGTTTCTTCACTCTATTTGTTTCGAACCTGCTATTTTACCTGTGTGTTTTCTCATGAGGCTCTGAAAGAGACCTCTGAGCCCGTTTCAGTTATTTGTCTTCTCGTCTTTGCATCTGATTCGAGTTAAAAACCCTAGGATTTGGGGTTTTTGGCGAGTTTGATCTTGTGTGTGGACTAGGGTTTTTTTATGGAACCCCGGATTCTCTGAAACTAAGTCTGAGTTTATATAATGAATTTGAGCCTCTTTGTTTGTGACTCTAAACTTTTCTATACTAGATTCTTTCTAATTGGCATGGCGGTTCTTTCTTGTTTGACATGTCTGTATGCTTTATATATGAGGAATTCTTCCATCAAAAATGGTTTTGCCAATTTGTGATTGATTCAAAATTTCTTTTAATACGTTTCGATTGATTGTTACTGATTTTCTTTAACTAAACCTTTCTTCACCTTTTCTGGTTGGATTCATTCATACCAAAACTCAATTTTTGATTTTTACTGGCTGTTGATTGATTGCCTTTCCTTATTTGCACAAACCGTGTTGCTATCAAAATCTTTCCTTAAATAGTTTTCTGTGTATTTGCCCTTCTTGTACTACTTTGGAAAAGATTTTGATCAAATTCTTTCCTTGTTTATTCTGCCAGCTTGAAATCAGAATCCCTTAATTAAAGGGAGACCTTATGTAATTGATTTCAAAACTATTTTCTTACCCTTTTCTTGCTTTCTGCACTATAAAGGGCACGACCTTTCAGCACTTTAAGACACCTTGAGTTCAATACTCTAACACACATTACATACTTTCAATTTCAATACTCTTACGCTTCACCCAACACTCTACTCTCTTCCGAGATATTCTGACTATTTGCTTGCAATTTGGCTTTACAAGACTACTGCTTTTACTTTCTTGTTTCCCTGAAACTGGTATGTTCTAATTTAAGTTTCAGCCTCATCCCAATGTGTTTATTTCATAGCTTCTATCATCCTATCTACTTTGTTGTCTATGCTTAGTGTTAAATATGTATGTTGTCCTCTTTGCATCCATTTTCTGCTGTGAATCCCCATACCCCTATTCCCTCTATGTGCTTGAGTTAAGGTTCAGGCATGGCAGCATCCAAATTGTTGTTCATGTTTGTGCTTGATCCTTTATATGATCCTAACTCCCAAACAATGTGGCTAACAGGCTGGTTAGGGTGTGCCAGCACTTTCAATTGCTGGGTATGACCACCAGCCTGTCTTGACTTTCCCCTAAACCCCTTTCTGCACTTACACTCACTCTTAGTTTCTAATTTCTGCCCCCCTCCTATGAGCCTTGCATTGGGGACCTTTAGTTCCCTCTGAACTTGGACATTTGAGGGCTGGCTCTTCCACACTGCACTATAATTCAATTTTGTAATGAGTTTGGGTGTAAGCGCTGCCTGGAGTTCATGAGGCTCTTGGGAACTCTCACACACCCAGAAAATGAGAAAGGCTTTGTAAATTGGATCTTTGGAGTTGGTTTATTTCATATTTCAGACCTGGAGTCTGAATCAGGCTCTCCTTGGTTGTACTCTAATTTTTGATGTAATTTTACTCTTCTTTATTCGTTCTGGTTTGTAACAATTTTATAATAACTTATGGGGGTTTTAGTGAAAAGGGAAGGGTCACTCATGTATGCATAAGGGTAGATATCATGCTCTTAGGTATTTACTTCTGCAATCGTATCGTGCTTTCGTTTCTGCATTCTCGGAATCATGCCCTATAGGTTTTCTGCACTTCTGCATTTTAGAAATCATGTCTATAAGTTCTGTCTTTCATATATAGATATCATATCAATAGTTCCTGCATTTCTGCATCTCATATAGATATCATATCAATAGTTCCTGCATTTCTGCATCTCATATAGAGAACATGTCAATAAGATTCTGCATTTCTGCATCTCATATAGAGAACATGCCTATAGGATTCTGCATTTTTGCATCTCATATAGAGAACATGCCTATAGGATTCTGCATTTCTGCATCTCATATAGAGAACCTGTCTATAGGATCTCTTAAATTCTGCATAAACATCTATCACTAGGCAAACAGTTTATAGGTTTAAATAACAAATTGCCTTCTAGATACCATGCCTATAGGACTCCTGCATTTCTATAAACAATTTTCAAACCAACCACGCTTAGAAAGCATGCCTATAGGAATAACCAGCTGAATCCGAATCGTCTACAAGTTTAAAATCAGCGGTAAAGATACCCAATACCTGCAGAACTTATGTTTTTCTAAAATCAGAAAGCCTTCTTTAAAATCAGTGTACTCCTGCATTATTAGATATCATGCCTATAGGTTTCACCTAGGCAAGCCATTAGGTAATTAATCAACTGCACCAATCTTTGATAATTACAACCAGCAGGCAGGCCTAGTTCGGACTTCTTATCTGAAAATATGTGATAAATCAGCCTGCCTTAACGCTTTAAGTTAATTCAGACCATAACCAGTACGTGCAAGACATGCTAAACAATCTATCTTTAAGTGAAGAGGCCTGTCTGAGACTTTTTAACTGTTATGTGTTTCCCATATCTGCTTTATGTGTTTTTGTTTGTCGCCTTAGAATTTTATCCTTTTAAACTCTGAAAAGCCCCAAATCTCCCTCCCCTTTTAGGACTAGTAGTCCCAAATGCCTCCGGGACTGATAGGATTGGGACGGATAATAGCATGCAATAAGTAACGAGATTATTCCGCGCTTTAATACCTTAACATGGTGGGAAAGGGTAGATATGGATATGATGACCACGCGATAACACCACGTGTATAAACGGTTACCGGGTGTTGTGTGGGGTGACCCATATTATTTATAAACCTAGGACCCCCCCTCCCTTTACTTTTTTAATCTTTCGGAATTTCTTTTTTTAAGAAAAAAGAAACTGCTCAATTTTTAGCTTCTTTAACTTTTCTTTTACTTCAACTACTTGCATCAATTACGTAAAAACCTTCCTTTTACTTGTTTATTTTTAGAACTTTAAAATTGCTTTCTTCCCAACTTTCAGTTTCTTTAACTTCTTTTGCTTCAGTTGCATGCAACCGTTATGTGAAAACTATCTCGTATTTGCAATTCTTGCTTGTTCACTTGTCATTTGCACATAAAGTCACAATTGTAGTATGGTCGGGAATCATACTAGTGGATCTTGAGGGGTGCCTAACACCTTCCCCTCGAGATAATTTCAAGCCCTTACCCAATCTCTGGTTTTTCTAAATCAAATTTCTTTAGTGTCCTAATGCACTTAATCATCAGGTGGCGACTCTTCAATTGCAAACCCAATTCCCAAAAGGAAATGAGTTGTTCGCCCAAATATCATAAACCCGATTTCGCGAGAGAAAGGGGGATCGACATGTTATGTACCTGGGGCATTGCAGTGTTAAATGGATTTATCTGGCGAATGTGGGTAAAGTTTGGAATAAACAAGATATCTATGCTAAAAAAGGGATAGTACTATATAGAGCTGAAAAAAGAGGTATTACAAGGGGGGTATACCATTTTGACAACAAGCCCTTTATAGTTAAAGCTTGGGATCTTACTATGGAATTCAATAGAGAAGAGTTATACTCGGTTCCCATGTGGGTGAAATTACCAAGATTCGACTTCAATTATTGGAGTCCAAAGGGCTTCGCGAAATTGGAAGCTTAATTGGTAAACCTTTAATGGTTGATCATCAAACAAAGAAGAAGCTAGGCCTAAACTTTGCTATACTTATCATGGAAGTTGACATTGATGGTTTATTGCCAGAGAAGTTAATGCTTAAGAATGAAAGAGGTAATTTGGTCGAGCAGAAAGTTCAGTATGACTGGAAACCTATTTTGTGCAAATGTTGCAACAAGTATGGCCATAGTGAAGGAAGCAACCAAAAACTCCACAGAAACAAATAGAGGATCACGCAAATGAAGTAGCCAAGGGAAGGGAGAAGGGCAAGGATAAGACAGGAGACAATACAAGACCAGCTAGCCCTACTGCTGAGAAAATACACAACAAAGAGGTTGAAAGAGCAAAGGGTATATCACACGAAAAAGGGGCTGCAACAAAAAATCATAGCAAGAGGAATCAGTTGAGTGGAGCATGGTGGATTACTCCATTAAACACAAGCAAGAAAGCATATAGGCAAGTTCAGTAGGTGCATGCATAGAATTCCTTTCAGGTTCTTAACGGAATTGAACAACCTGATCAATTGGACAACATGGCAAGTCGCAATGATGGAGGCTAAAAAATATATCTCTCAGGTAATGGATAACATCTTATGCTAAATTATTAGGAGTCTTAATGGCCCTAATAAGCAGAGGGAAGTTACAATCCTCTGAAATAGTGAGAATATAGGTCTGCTTGGGCTGGTTGTAAATAATGTTAAGGCTAATAAAATAAGTGAGGTGGTGACCAAAATGTATAGGGGGAATTGTTTAACCAATTTAGAACACCATTATAATGGTATAATACTTTGGTATGGAAGCATAGGTTGTGACATGTCAGGTAGTGCATTTCACCTTGAAGACTTCTTTTATACTTACTGTGGTGTATGCGTACAACACAAGAGAAGGAAGGAAAGAGCTATGGGGTTAACTAGAATCTATAGTCAGGGATGTAAACTTCCCTGGCTGCTCATGGGAGACTTTAACTCAATACTAAATATGAAAGATAGGATAGGAGGGAGTCCAGTGACACTGCCTGAGGTAAGTGATTTTCAGCATTGTGTTAATACATATGGATTGATAAAACTTCCTTAAAAAAGGAGCAGATATACTTTGAGTGACAAGCAGGGGATAATAGAGTGTACTCAAAAATAGATTAAGTATTTATGAATGCAGATTTGTTGAATACCTTGCCAAATTTTGTAGCTATTTTCAAGCCATAAGGGATCAGTGATCACTGCCCTGTAAAGATTGAGCAAGTCAAGAATGGGAAGAATTCAAAGAGACCATCTAAGTATTGTAATATATGGTCAAGTCATCTAGAGTTACATACTAGAGTGTCACAAGTGTGGAAAACACCGTAGAAGGGTGTATGATGTTTCAAGTAGTCAAAAAATTGAAAATGCTAAACCAACGCCTGAAGGGTTGAACAAAAAGTATTTTAAAGACATTGAGGCTGAGGCAGCAAAAGATAGAGAAGAAATGCTCTTGGAACAGTTGACATTGCAAGACAATCCCTTGGACCAGAGATTGCAAGAACATGAAAATGAAAGCTACCTTAAGTTCAGGAGATCATCATACTTGGCAGAAATATGTTTGCAACAATGGAGCAAGGCAAGCTAGATTAAACTAGTTAAGCTAGATTTCTATTCAATCATCAAGCATAGAAACTTCAACATTCAATACTTCAACTGAAAGACAAAGAAGGTAGACTACAGACAGAACCTGAGAGAATAGCCAACATGTTTGTAGAATTCTATCAAGACTTATTGGGGAGGAAAGGTGAGCAAAGAACTAAGGCATTCAACAACTTTCTGCAGAATGGAAACTTCTTGTTAGTGGATCAACAACTAGAACTGGTGAAGTAATATATTGGGAAGGAGGTGAAGAAGGCACTGTTCAATATTAACATCAACGAGAGCCCAGGGACAGATGGCTATGGGAGTGATTTCTTTAGAAAAGCATGGAACATAGTAGGAGAGGTGTAACAAAGGCAATCCTGCACTTTCTGAGAGATGGCAGACTACTAAAGCAGCTTAATACAAACATGATTGCCCTGATTCCTAAAGTCCGCGATCCTCAGTTTTCCAGTCAGTTCAGGCCTATCTCTTACTGTAATGTGATCTATAAGTGCATTTCAAAAATGCTATGCATCATATTGAAGAAAATATTACCATACCTAGTAACTGATACACAAGCTGCATTTGTGGAGGGGAGATCCTTAATTCATAATGTCTTAATTTGTCATGATCTACATAGACACTATAATAGGAAAACAACTCCTAGAAGCCTCATGAAGATTGATCTGAAAAAAACTTATGATATGGTTAGTTTGGATTTCATAGAAGAAGCTCGGCTTGGGTATCACTTTCCATGTTCTTTTGTTCAGATAGTTATGATATGCATAACCTCAACTAAGTTTTCTGTGAAGGTAAATGGTGAAGGACATGGATACTTTGAGGGAAGGAGAGGATTGAGGCAAGGGGATCCAATTTCTCCTTTACTCTTTGTTCTAGTGATGGAAAATCTATCCAGAATCATGAAGAGAATGAGTGACCTCCCTGATTTTAAATTTCATCTAATGTGTATGAGACTCAAACTAACTCATTTAGTATTTGCAGATGATCTTATGATCTTCTGTAAAGGGGATAAAGGTCTATTCAAAGAGTCATGGAAGTACTGAATCATTTCAGTTGTGTCACTGGATTGGTTGCAAATGCAGACAAGTCAAATATATTCTTGGCAGGGCTTACAAGTGAATGCAGAAGGAGATCATTGCAATGACATGATTTGTACTAGGAACATTCCCTATAAGGTACCCGCAGTTGCCTTTGTCTTCAAAGAAGTGGAGCAAGATGGAATGTCAGCAGTTATTAGACAAAATAACAGAAATGATCACAAATGCTTACTCAAGGCATTTGACTTATGTAGGAAGGTTACAAATTATAAATTTTGTCTTGTTTTCAATGTATAACTTAGGGGAGCAATCTTTATTCTCCCACAAAGTGTGCTCAAAGCAGTTGACAAGAGATATAGGGACTACCTATAGGGCACATCAAAGGAACACAAGAAGGTAGCATTGGTAGCTTGAGAGAAGGTGTGTAAATCAAAAAATTATGAAGGATTGAACATAAAGGGATGCAACAATTGGAACACATCTCAGTGGAAAAATTGCTCTGGCAGCTAAATGAGAAAAAGGACTAACTTTGGGTGAGGTAGGTGCATGGCATATAGATAAAGCAAAATGATACCATTTGAAACCATAGCCCTCCAGTGGATAGTAGCTAGTATTGGAGGAAGCTTAATTCACTTAAGGAAATCATGGCGCAATGGTACCAGAGTGGTAAATATACTCTCACACCTATTGTGTAGTATTCAGTATCTCAGAGCTTTAATGCACTATTGACTGGACTGCTTAGATGCAAAGTTGCTGATCTAGTATGAACCTAGGTAATGCAGCCAAAGCATGCATAGGTTCATAGTTTGGTTGGCGAATCAAAACAAATTGCTCACAAAGGAGAGACTGCAGCACCTACACATAACAATGATAGACAATACATGCAGTTTATGCGAGAATGGAGAAATGGAAACAATGCAGCATCTGTTTGTGGACTGTGAGTGGATAAGGGAGATGAAAAATAAGCTAAGTCAATGGACAAATATTCAAATGATGGCCAGGGGAGTAACACAAAGCCTACATTGGTTGAAAAGTAGAAAATTGAAGCCGACGAAGAAAGAAGTAGTGGCATCCATATTTGGGGCGTCGATCTACCACACATGGCGGGCACGAAATTGGAGGGTATTCAAGAACACAACTGTGAATATAGACCTTGCAATTGCACTGCTAAAAAAAGAGCTCAAATACATATTAGAGGATGTACAAATATGTAGGAAAGCACAACAGTGTAGACAATTACTGATCAGGTTATGTAATTAGAGGAAATAGCTAGAGGTTAGTGTGTGTAGTTGGGAGAATTTTTCTTGTTTTTTCTCAGATGTATTTGGAGGCCTAATTGTAGTGATAGGTGTACTATAGTTATAGGAGCCCAAGAGATGTACTAATTTGGTTTGTTAATGGTAATATTTCACATTTATTACCAAAAAAAATTAGCAGCATCAAGTTTAGTATCGCTCGACAAGGGAGCTCTTCGTCAATTTATTCAAAAAACTCGCAAGAACTAACCTACATAATATCAGAATTTTCAGTGAAAGAACTAATCATTTTATCTACATAAACACTAATAATCAAAAACCATCTCAAATAAAAACTATGCAAATCATAACCTAACCCGACAAAAGAAGATGAATCAAATAAATCGACCAAAAACGAAATAAATTCAAAACTATGGCTCTTGGACATTTGTAGAACCTTCTCCCAGCTTTGGCGTTTGACCAAGCTGTCAAATATAGTGCAATCAATCTACAACGGTACCTTCTTGCATATTGAATTTCATGCGCATTCACAGATAATTCAGATATTAAGCAGAAATTTTCAAAGGAAAAGGGAGATTTTTAAAATTGGGGAACAAAGACAGTTAGAGTTTTGGGAATGCAAGGTCTATCGATATAAGAAGAGACTAGATAAGAAGAGAGTGTTGCTTATGTGGATTTCCATGTCAGCTAATAAATGCCTCTGAGCAGGCTTATGTGGGAAGCCGTTAGCTTGAAGGCATTATTGGCCTAGAAAATTAACGTAGAGAATTTTGTTGGCCCAGTTTGCTAACGGAGGACAGAGGTGAGATATTTTCAATAGTTTAAGGATATTTCTGGACCTTTTTTCGTTATTTATATTGAGCTTATCAAGTTAATTAACGGTACTGATTTCATTTATCTTGTCAATATTCTTGCAATATCAAGAAATATTTTTGCAATGTACTCCAATTGATGTCTTTTGCTCACGTTAAATGGAGACAACATCACCAGTTGATGAATTATTTTAGGTGATATGAAATAGCAAGAACTTGATTAATGCTGCTATCTGTACTCAATGATGAATAATTTAAATGGTCCAAGAAGCTTAAGTTAGTTAAGTAATCTTTAATCAGTCAAAAGATTAAGGCTTTAGGCCATATCTCAATCTCAAGTATTTGTTTAACAAATCTGCTTGTTCAGAATGCTGCAGCCGTTGTCAATATAATAAAATGGTAATGAATTAAAATTGGTATGAGGGATAATGGGTCGGATTTAAAAGCGGGTCTAAAATTGGTTTTAAAATGGGTGTCATGTAAATTTTTAGATATTTAGCTTTAAAAAATGTTATCACTGTTACGCCCGGAATTTCCACCGTCGGGGCCGTGAAGGCGCCTTAGATTTCACTTGCTAGGCAAGCCAACTTTAGAACAATTTGTCCATTTTTAACAATTGAATAAAATAACGAAAGATAACTGAAATATCAATGCGGAAGGTAAAACTGCCAAACGTCTGCTACAATTCCCTAAACCTAGTGTCACGAGTGGACAAGCTTCTAAAGTAATCCACATAATGTTTTGAAATAAGTACAAAGCTGTCTGAATGAAGTTATACAGCTAAAAGAAAAGAGGATGGGGATTCCAGGAGCTGCGGGCGCTGAACAGTTGTGCCTCAAGTCTTCGACAATGTCCAATCCGAGCACGCTAATAACAGCTGTTGGGACAGACCCCGAAATATGCACAATGTGCAGAGTGTAGTATCAGTACAACCGACCCTATGTACTGGTCAGTACCGAGCCTAACCTCGACGAAGTAGTGACAAGGTTAAGGAGGGTCACCTACACTATAACCTGTACGCAGTATATAATAATAATAGATTTAGTGGAAGTACCAAACAGAATTTAAAAAGTCAACATAGGATGATAACCACAGTCTCGAAAATAAACCAGTGTCGCCCATAATTACCAATCTTTACTAGTTCAAACAAAAGTATATCCGAAAAAATAACGCAGCTCAGGAAATAGAAATATGTATATTGTTGTAGCGGGCAACCCGATCCCACCAGAACACACATAATCCTCCCTTATTCCACCGTATCAATAACAACATCAGTAAATAACACATATTTATTGCGGCGCGAAACCTGATCCCACCATATATCAATATCAATATCATAATTTACCCTTATTTCACCATATCAATCCATCCTTAATCCACCTATTGCGGCGTGCATCCCGATCCCACCGAATATACATATTCACCCTTATTCCACCATATCAATCCATCCTTATTACACCTGCTGTGGCGTGCAGCCTGATCCCATCAAATCAGTACCAAACACTCAATGTACTCAGTCAAATCAACAATCTAAATCACAAGGCTTTACGATAAATAAATATCAAACTGAACCAAGAAGAGAAATCCTTGTTCAATATAGAATCTACACAAATAATACTACACAGCGAGACCAAACCAGCAATTTACAGTTAGAAGGTGCAAACGAGTCAAATTAAGCAAATAGCGGGAATTGGGGAAACTATGAAGAGAGTTAACATGGTTAGCAGAAGAAGATATTGATTAACACATAACAGTTAAGCGTGGAAAGCATTTGGAGCATATAACAATTAAGACAGGGAAGGAAACAATTAAGGTGAAGCAGTAAATCAGGGAAAATAGATAATTCGGCGGCGTATAAGCACTCTTCACCTTGCATATACGCCGCTCACATGAAATTCACATAACCCATAGTCCGAGGGTCCCTAATTCCCTCAAGTCAAGGTTAGACACAACACTTACCTCGCTCCAAATATCACTCAAAGCTCAATCACAGCCTTGCCCTTCAAATTAGCCTCCGAACCAACAATATCTAGAAAATTACCAACCAAACGTTTCAAAATAAGCCTTAGGAATAACCCATGATTGCAAAAGATTCAATGTAGGTCATTATTGAAAAAGTCAACAAAAGTCAATACGCAGGACCGCTTGGTCCAAACCCGAAATTCGGACCAAAACCCGATCACCCAATCACCTCCGGCCCGGATATACAATTGGTTTTGGAATCCGACCTCAATTTGAAGTCTAAATCCCCAAATTTTGAAATCTCTAGTTTCTACCCAAAAATCCCTAATTCCACCATGAAAATCTTAGATTCTAGGTTGAAATATTGTAAAATGAAGTGAAAGATTGAAAGAAACTAGTTTACAAACATTTACTTATGATTTGGGAAAGAAAAGTTCTTTGGAAAAGCGCCTTTTGTGTTTTAGGTTTTGAAAATTTGAAGAATGAATCAAAAATCCTGTCCAAAAGTCATTTTGATCAGTTGCAGGTATCGCATTTGCGATTTGCGAACCCCGCAAATGCGAACTTCTCTTCGCAGATGTGAAGATTTATCTGAGCCTGCTAAAGTCGCAAATGTGACCCATCGTCCGCAAATGCGAACTATCAAGATCGCAAATGCGATCAATGCTTCGCAATTGCGAAGCTGCCCCTCTCCGCCCACTGCTCGCAAATGCGACAATTTCTTCGCAAATGCGAGGCACGCATCTGCGAGCCAGACCTCGCAAATGCGAAGTCTGCAGACCTGAAGCACACCAGCTATGATTCATAAGTTCAAAACACTTCGTAGCCTAATTGAAACTCACCCGAGCCATCGGGATTCCAAACCTAACATGCACACAAGTCTTAAAACATCATACAAACTTGCTCGTGCAATCAAATCACCAATATAACACTTAAACCCATGAATTTAGCACCAAATCAAATGAAATTCTCAAGAACACTTTAAAATTCCTATTTTCACAACCGGACGTCCGAATCACGTCAAACCAACTTCCTTTCTCACTCAATTTCACGTACAAGTCTTAAATATTTTAATGAACCGGTACCGGGCTCTAGAACCAAAATACGGACCCGATATCAACAAGATCAAACATTAATAATTTCTAAAAAAACCATTACATTTTTAGACTTTCAATTTTCATCAAAAATTCATAACTCGAGCTAGGGACCTCCGAATCCGATTCCGGCCATATGCTCAGGTCCCATATTTCGGTACCGACCCACCGGGTCTGTGAAAACATGAATCCAAGTCCGTTTACCAAATATGTTAGCCGAAGTCAACTCAAATGAAGTTTTTAAGTAAAAAATCCATATTTTTATCAACTTTCAAGACAAATGCTATCCGGAAACATGCTCGGACTACACACGCAAATCGAGGAGGGATAAAATGAGGTTCTAAGGCCTCGGAACACAAAATTTTGTTTTAAATCATAAGATGGCCTACCGGGTCATCATATTCTCCACCTCTGAAACAACCGTTTGTCCTCGAACAGACAGAAAAGTACCTGAGTTGTGAAAAAGTTGGGGATATCTACTCCGCATATCGGACTCGGACTCCCGGGTAGCTGCCTCAACTGGCTGACCTCTCCACTACACTCGAACTCAAGGATAACTCTTTGATCTCAACTGGCGAATCTGCCGGTCTAGAATAGCTACCGGATCCTCATTGTAGGTCAAATCCTTGTCCAGCTGGACAATGCTAATGTCTAACACATGGGATGGATCTCTATGATACTTCCGAAGCATGGACACATGAAACACTGGATGGACCGCTGATAAAGCAGGTGGCAACGCAAGTCTGTAAGCCACCTCTCCCACTCGCTCAAGAATTTCAAAAGGCCCGATGTACCTAGGGCTCAATCCCTTCATTCCAAACCTCATTACACCCTTCATAGGTGATACCCGGCGTAACACTCTCTCTACGACCATGAATGCAACATCACGAACTCTACAGTCGATATATCTCTTCTGCTTTGACTGAGTTGTGCGAAGTCTATCCTGAGGCATCCTTTACCAAATCTGTACCTGATAATCGAGCCTCCTCCTGATCGAACCACCCAACTAGCGATCGACACCGCCTACCGTATAATGCCTCAAAGGGAGCCATCTAAATGCTCGACTGGTAGCTGTTGTTAGGCAAACTCAACAAGCGGCAAGAACTGATCCCAAGAGCCTCCGAAGTCTATAACACAAGCGGAGCATATCCTCCAATATCTGAATAGTGCGCTCAGACAGTCTGTCCATCTGAGGATGAAATGTTGTGCTCAACTCAACCTGCGTGCCCAACTTAAGCTGTACTGCCCTCCAAAAATGCGAGGTGAACTGCGTACCTCAATCGGAAATGATAGACACAGGCACACCGTGAAGACGGATAATCTCGCAGATGTAATCTCAGCCAACTTCTCTGAAGAATAGGTAACTGCCACAGGAATGAAATGCGTTGACTTGGTCACCCTATCCATAATAACCCAAACAACATCGAACATTCTCTAAATCTATGGGAATCCAACAACGAATTCCATAGTGAATACGCTCCCACTTCCACTCAGGCATCTCTATCTTCTGAAGCAAATCACCAGGTCTCTGATGCTCATAGTTTACTTGCTGACAATTTAGACATCGAGCTACATATGCAACTATATCCCTCTTCATCCTCCTCCACCAATAATGCTGCCGCAAGTCCTAATACATCTTGGCGGCGCCCGGATGAATAGAGTATCTCTGATGCTCATAGTTTACTTGCTGACAATTTAGACATCGAGCTACATATGCAACTATATCCCTCTTCATCCTCCTCCACCAATAATGCTGCCGCAAGTCTTGATACATCTTAGCGGCGCCCGAATGAATAGAGTATCGGGAACTGTGGGCCTCCTCTAGAATCAACTCACGAAGTCCGTCCACATTAGGCACACAAACACGACCCTACATCCTCAAAACTCCATCATCTCCAACCGTAACCTGCTTGGCATTTCCGTGCCGTACTGTGTCCCTAAGGACAAGCAAACGAGGGTCATCAAACTGCCGCTCCCTGATACGCTCAAACAAGGAAATCCGAGCGACTGCACAAGCTAGAACACGACTGGGCTCAGAAACATCTAACCTCACGAACTGATTGGCCAAGCCTGAACATCCAAGGCAAGCAGTCTCTCACCGACCAGAATGAACACAAGATTGGCCATACTCGATGACTTTCTACTCAAATCACCGGCCACCACATTGGCCTTCTCGGGATGATATAAGATGGTGATATCATAGTCTTTCAATAGCTCTAACCACCTCCTCTGCCTCAAATTAAGCTCCTTTTGCTTGAACAAATACTGCAAACTCCGATAATCCGTGAATACCTCACACGACACGCCATAAAGATAGGGCCTCCAAATCTACTGTGCGTGAGCAATGGCTGCAAACTCTAAGTCATGAACAAGGTAGTTCTTCTCGTGAACCTTCAGCTGCTATGAAGCATACGCAATTACTTGCCACCCTGCATCAATACCGCACCAAGTCCAATATGAGATGCGTCACAATATACTATATACGGCCCTGAACATGTGGGCAACACCAACATCGGCGCCGTAGTCAAAGCTATCTTGAGCATCTGAAAGCTCGCCTCACACACGTCTGACCATCTGAACGGGGCACCCTTCTGGGTCAACCTGGTCAATGGGGCTGCTATACATGATAACCCCTCCACATACTGACGGTAATAGCCCACCAATCCTATGAAACACCTGATCTCTGTAGCTGATGTGAGTCTAGGAATTAACTGCCTCAATCTTCTTAGGATCCACCTGAATACCCTCTACTAATACAACGTGACCTAATAAAGCAACCGAGCTCAACCAAAACTCGCACTTAGAAAAGTTAGCATGTAACAGGCTACGGGAGTATATCACTATATCATCAATAAAACAATCACAAAGGATTCCAGGTAGGGTTTGAACACCCGGTTCATCAAATCCACAAATGTTGCTGGGGCATTTGTCTGCCTAAATGACATCACTAGAAACTCATAATGCATGTACCAAGTCCGAAAAGCTGTCTTAGGCGCATTAGATGCCCTAATCCTCAACTGATGGTAGCCATACCTCAAATCGATCTTTGAAAACACTTTGGCACCCTAAAGCTGATCAAATAAGTGGCTACCTCAAATCGATCTTTGAAAACACTTTGGCACCCTAAAGCTGATCAAATAAGTCATCAATCCTTGGAAGTGGATACTTTTTCTTGATGGTGACTTCGTTCAACTGCCGATAATCTATGCACATCCTCATCGATCCATCCTTCTTCTTTACAAATAATATGGGTGAACCCAATGGTGAGACACTAGGTCTAATGAACCCTTGTCAAGCAAGTCTTGCTACTGCTCCTTCATATCTTTCAACTCTGGCGGGGCCATACGATATGACGGAATAGAAATGGGCTGAGTACTCGGAGCCAAGTCAATATCTCTATCAGGTGGCATCCCCGGCAGGTCTGCAGGAAATACCTCTGGAAACTCACGAATGACTCGTACTAAATTCGTGGAAGGGACCTCCGCACTAGGATCGCGGACATAAGCTAAATAAGCCAAACACCCCTTCTCGACCATATGCCAAGCCTTCACATAAGAGATAACCCTGTTGGTAGAATGGTCTGGAGTCCCTCTTCACTCCAATCAAGGCGACCCCGGCAAAGCTAAGTCACTGTCTTGGCATGACAGTCCAATATAGCATGATAGGGTGACAGCCAGTCCATCCCTAAAATTCCATTAAAATCGACCATATCGAGAAGTAAGAGATCTACACGAGTCTCGAGACCCCCAATTGTAACCACACACGAACGATAAATGCGATCTACAACAATAGCATCTCCCACAGGGGTGGACACATACACGGGAGCACTCAAAGAATCACGAGGCACAACCAAATATGAAGCAAAATAGCTTGAGACTAGGAATAAGTAGAACCCAGATCAAATAGAACTGACGCATCTCTACTGCAAACTGAAATCATACCTGTGATAACCGCGTCAGATGACTCAGCCTCAGGCTTGGCCAGAAAAGCATAGCATCGGGGCTGGACCCCACCACTCCGAACTATATCTCTAGGATGGCCTCATGTTGGCTGGCCTCTACCTCTAGCGGCCTTGCCTCCACCTTTAACGGCCTAACCTCTACCTCTAGCGGCCTGACCCTACCTCTAGCTCCCTAACCCCTACCTCTAGCTGGCTGAGCGGGCGGTGATGCAACCAGTGCTAGAATTATGGCATGAGAACTCTGCTGTGGTGTAACGCCCAATAATAATCTCGGACGGGTCCTTCTGATATGCCCAAAACCAATACACTGGCTGCTAAAAGTGAGATTGACCCGGAAGGGCCAAATAACCACGGTAATAACTCTGAATATGAGGTGCACTGATAGGAACTGGCGGTGCACTACAGGCTGGTTGCCCAGAATGAGGCACATAACGACCACGACTCCCTGAAGCTGTATGGGATGTCTGAAGTGCTGAATGATATGGCCAGGGAGGATGGCCTCTACCAAAAGTACCCTGCCTCCAACGAGGCCGACTGAATCCACCAGAATGACGAGGACTCTTGTCAGATCCCTGACCAATCCCCTGATCTAGAACCATCTCGACTCGCCTGGCGACATTGGCTGCCGCTTGGAAAAAAATCTTGCTCCCAGTGTCCTTAGCCATCTGCAATCTGATTGGCTGAGCAAGTCCCTCAATAAACCTCCTCACCCTCTCTCTCTCGGTAGGAAGCAGAAGAATATCATGACGGGACAGATCCACAATCGAGTCTCGTACTGAGTGACAATCATAGAACCCTACTGCAGAAGCTCGAACTGCCTTCGATAGTCCTCTCTTTAAGTGATAGGAAGGAACTTCTCAAGAAATAACTAAGAGAACTGGTCCAAATGAGAGCAGGCGACCCACCTGGTCTGGACAACATGTAATCCCTCCACCATTTCCTGGCGGAACCTGACAAATGAAATGCAGTAAAGTTGACCCAATTGGTCTCCACTATCCCCATGTTCCGTAACACCTCATGACAACAGTCCAGATAGTCCTGGGGATCTTCTGAAGATTCAACGCTGAAGTGAACTAGGAAAAAATTAGTAAACGTATTCAATCTCCACAGAGCCTCATAAGACATAGCTGATCCATCAC
This sequence comes from Nicotiana attenuata, assembly GCF_001879085.1. NCBI lineage: Eukaryota > Viridiplantae > Streptophyta > Magnoliopsida > Solanales > Solanaceae > Nicotiana > Nicotiana attenuata. Next base: position 22,899,530 of record NC_031991.1, on the reverse strand, counting down.
CGGTCTGTGCCGCAATACCCGGCTGAACTACTCTGACGGGCTGAGCTGCTGGAGTCTAAGCTAGCATTCGGTCATAGATCCCAAATTTATTTTGAAAAATCTGATTTGGGTGAAGTTTGGTTTGAAGATGAAAATGTGTTTGTACATACGTTTTCAAAACATATTTTCCAACTTTATTTTGGAAAAATATGTATATAATTCGCAAGTTTTGGGATTTTGGCCCAAAATCAGCTCAATAGCTAATTTTGAGATTTGGGATTTGGCCAAAATATTGGCAAAATTTATGGCCAAACATGAGTTTTTAAAATAAATCCCAAATTTATTTTGGCAAAACTCATGGCCAAATGGGCCTAAAACTGGGGAGCAATTTGCTCCGGAGTGTGAGCAGCGGGAGTCTGTGCTCCTCCCCCAGCCCAAGAGACGGCTGGTGCTATAGGAAATGTGCCGATCTGGGCCACACTCTCCATGAGGCCCACTAGACGGACCAAAGCATCCTGGAGTACCGGGGTGGCGATGAACCCCTTTGGGACCTGAGCGTGTCCTACTGGAACGCTCTGGGTTGGAGCCTCCTCATCAAACACTACTTGAGGCTCCACCGTTGGTTCTGCTACTCGAGCTCTGGACTGAGCCCTGCCCCTACCTCGGCCTCGTCCTCTACCCCTCGTAGGAGCTATTGTTGGGGGCTCTGGCTACTACTCAGCTGAAGATGGGATGCGTGGTTATCACCATCTGTGAGAGAACAGAATAGAATGATTCAATCAGCAATGATAGAATAAAATCGCACGACAGAGAAAAATAGAAGTGAAACTAATCCTAACTCCATAGCCTCTAGAAGATAAGTACAGACGTTTCCGCACCGATCCTCCAGACTCTACTAAGTTTACTCGCGACTCGTGAGACCTATGCAATCTAGGGCTCAGATACCAACTTGTCACGATCCGGAATTCACACCGTCGGGACCGTGATGACGCCTAACATTTTACTTGCTAGGAAAGCCAATGTTAGAACAATTTATCCATTTTTAACTATTGAATAAAACAACGAAAGATAACTGGTGAAATATCAATGCGGAGGTAAAACTGCCAAACGTTTGTGACAATTCCCTGAACCTGGTTTCACAAGTGCACAAGCTACTTAAGTAATACACATAAAGGTTTGAAATAAGTACAAAGTTGTCTAAATGAAGTTATACAGCTAAAAGAAAAGAGGATGGTGACTCCAGGAGCTGCGGGCGTTGAACAGCCGTACCTCAAGTCTCTGACAATGTCCAATCCGAGCATGCTAATAACTGTCGCTGGGACCGACTCCGAAATATGCAGAGTGTTGAGAGTGTAATATCATTACAACCGACCCCATGTACTGGTAAGTGCTGAGCCTAACCTTGACGAAGTAGTGATGAGGCTAAGGCGGGTTACCTACACTATAACTTGTACGAAGTATTATAATAATGACAGAAACAATGGAAATACCGAACAGAATTTAAACAGTTAACAGAGAATGATAACTACTTCCTCGAAAATAAACTAGTGTCGCCTAGAATTACCAATCTTTACTAGTTCAAACAAAAGTATATCTGGAAAAAACAGCGCAGCTCAGGAAATAGAAATATGTATATTATTGCGGTACGCAACCTGATCCCACCAGACAACATATAATCCTTCCTTATTCCATCGTATCAATAACAACATTAGTAAATAATACATATTTGTTGCAACGCGAAACCCGATCCCACCATATATCAATATTAATATCATAATTTACCCTTATTTCACCATATCAATCCACCCTTAATCCACCTATTGCGACGTGCAACCCGATCCTACTGGATATACATATTCACCCTTATTCCACCATATCAATTCTCCCTTATTACACTTATTGTGGCGTGCAGCCCGATCACATCATATCAGTACCAAACACTCAATGTACACAGTCAAATCAACAATCTAGATCACAAGGCCTTTACGATAAATAAATATCAAACTAAACCAAGAAGAGAAATCCTAGTTCAATATAGAATCTACACAAATAATACTACACAGCGAGACCAAACCAGCAATTTACAACTAGAAGGTGCAAACGAGTCAAATTAAGCAAATAGCGGGGATTGGGGGAACTATGAAGAGAGCTAACATGGTTAGCAGAAGAAGATATTGATTAACACGTAGCAGTTAATCATGTAAAGCGTTTGGAGCATATAACAATTAAGACAGGAAAGGAAATAATTAAGATAAAGCAGTAAATCAGGGAAAACAGATAATTCGGCGGCGTATAAGCACTGGTCACCTTGCATATACGCCGCTCACATGATATTCACATAACACATAGTCCGAGGGTCCCTAATTCTCTCAAGTCAAGGTTTGACAAACAACTTACCTCTCGCCAAATATCACTCAAAGCTCAATCATAGCCTTGCCCTTCAAATTATCCTCCAAACCAACAATATCTAGCGAATTACCAACCAAACGTTTCAAAATAAGCCTTAGGGATCACCCATGATTTCAAAAGATTCAATGTAGGTCATAATTAAAAAAGTCAACAAAAGTCAAAACCCGGGCCTGCTTGGTCCAAACCCAAAATTCAGACAAAAAGCCAATTACCCATTCACCCTCGAGCCCGGATATACAATTGGTTTTAAAATTTGACCTCAATTTGTGGTCTAAATCCCCAAATTTCAAAATCCCTAGTTTCTACCAAAAAAACCCCAATTCTACCATGAAACCTTAGAATCTAGGTTGAAAGCTTGTAAAATAAAGTGAATGATTGAAAGAAACTAGTTTAGAATGACTTACCTATGGTTTGGGGAAGAAATGTTCTTTTGAAAATCGCCTCTTGTGTTTTAGGTTTTGAAAATTTGAAGAATGAATCAAAAATCCAGTCCAAAAGTCATTTTGATCGGTTGCAGGTATAACATTTGCGATTTGGGGTTCGCAAATGCGAATCCAGCAAATGCGAACTTCTTTTCGCAAATGCAAAGATTTACCTAAGCCTGCTAACGTCGTAAATGTGACCCATGGTCCGCAAATGCGAACTGCCAGGATCGCAAATGCGATGAATGCTTCACAATTGCGAAGCTGCCCCTCCCCGCCCACTGCTCGCAAATGCAATAATTTATTCGCAAATGCGAGGCATGCATTTGCAAGCCAGACCTCGCAAATGCCAAGTCTGCAGACCTAAAGCACACCAGCTATGATTCCTAAGTTCAAAACACTCCGTAGCCTAACCGAAACTCACCCGAGCGCTCGGGCCTCCAAACCAAACTTGCATACAAGTCTTAAAACATCATACAAACTTGTTCGTGCAACCAAATCACCAAAATAATAGTTAAAACCACGAATTTAGCACCAAATCAAATGAAATTCTCAAGAGCACTTTGAAATTCCTATTTTTACAACCGGACGTCCGAATCACGTCAAACCAACTCCGTTTCTCACCAAATTTCACGTACAAGTCTTAAATATTCTAATGAACCGTACCGGGCTCCGTAACCAAAATATGTTCCCGATAACAACACAATCAAACATTAATAATTTCTTAAAAATCATTATATTTTCAGACTTTCAAGTTTCATAAAAAATTCATAACTCAAGCTAGAGACCTCCGAATCCGATTTCGGGCATACGACCAGGTCCCATATTTTGATACGTACCCACCGGGACTGTCAAAATATGAATCCGGGTCCGTTTACCAAAAATGTTGATCGAAGTCAACTCAAATGAAGTTCTTAAGCAAAAATCCTTATTTTTATCAACTTTCAACACAAAAGCTTTCCGAAAACACGCCCCGACTGTGCATGCAAATCGAGAAGCATAAAATAAGGTTTTAAAGGTATCAAAACACAAAATTTAGTTTTAAATCATAAGATGACCTACCGGGTCATCACAATCACATCAACCTAAAAATGACTTGATGTGAGGGAATAGTGATCTTGTGTGTAAGATGGCTATAGCAAAGTGACTCTTTTGTGATATAAATAAATAAAAAGGTGATTTTTAAAATAATTACCGTTAATGTGTGACCCTCTGAGGAATCTAACTCTTTCTTCTTCACCTTTAGCCATTTTTCACATGCTATATTTGAAAGTTATTCATGAAGGAAAAAGGTAATAATTTGAGGATAGAAATATTTATAAGATTCCCGTTTAAGTTACCTTTATAAAGTCTTAATCAAGCTGCAGTAAAATTCGAACATCTGATATTGCAGTTTAAATTGTGACTTTTTGACATATTGAATCTTCTAAGAAAATAAAAACAAGTAGATTGTATTCTCTCTCAAGTCTTAATTGTCTAATTCTACCATCCAAAGTAGAGTGAATGCCCACATCAGAAAGTCCATATGTTGCTCATGAAGACACAACATCTGAAATGAAGCATTCGTATCAGGGGTGCAATGGTTCGGTTCGACGATAGAAAAATTTATACCATACTAATTTCTCAAATACTCCTATATATAATCAAAATTAAACTTTTTGAAACTGACTCAATCATCTCACCTGATAGGTTATGTGACCTGCTATGTTTTGAATCTTTTGATGATCTAACAAACTTTAAGAACTAGATGGGGAACCCGCTCAACATCCTCAGGTGCTTAAGAACAACAAGTCTCAAGTCGGGGACATGTCTCAGCAATTCAGAGTCAAAGAAACAATAGAGGGGATAGATGGATATCAGTTCCCTTACTCACTATACTAAGTAAACTCCCCACAGCTGTAAAGCTGCTACAACTGTTCCTCTACACGTGCACAACGAGGCAAATAGTGCAGCTTTCACTTTATGGGCAATTTCTTTGTACCAAATATGCTTGCATCATCCAAGTGACATCACTTGGGTAATATTAACACGAAGAAAAGAAAAAACAAGTAACATGTATATTCCAGAATCGATCAAGCTTTCTCTCAAGTGTGTCAATCTTGCAAGTGACTCTCAAGGCTTCAAGAATAAAGAACAACATAACAAAGGACCAGTTTCCTGTATTGAGTCATTACATGTCCTTAGTTATGTTGCAGCTTTGATAAAGTGATTTACTTGTAATTCCTACTTAGCTTAGTTAAGAAGCATTGTGTATGAAACCGTTTGTAAAACCATAAACCTTGTGTTTGTGTCTTGGCTAGAGTTAGTCGAGTTGTAAGCTTTGTAATAGAGTTATTGCAAAAGGGCTTGTAATAGGGTTATAAGAAGTTAGTGAGGGATTAAGAGTTTAATTCCTAGGTTACAATAGTTTGTAATCTAAAGTTTGCTCAGTAGTGAAGTTGAAATCCTACGAGTGTAGGTCGTGGTTTTTAATCCCGTGAGTTGGGAGTTTTTCACGTAAAACTCCATTGTGTGATTTACTTACTGCTGTGTGCGTGTGTTCTGTGGGAACTTATAAAGAACTTGGTTCTCTATATAGGTGGGCGGACCCTTAGTTTCTATCAATTGGCATCAGAGCGGGTTCTTTCTATCAAGCTAACACCTAGAAAGGATCATCATGGCTGCTCCACAAAACTTTGAAGAAGGTCAGTCTACCTACAAACCACCAAGGTTCAGTGGACAATATTACAGATGGTGGAAAACAAGGATGCACGACTTCGTCACGGGTGAAGATTCGGAGCTCTAAGATGTTATCTATGATGGTCCTTTTGTTCCTATGAATACCATTGGTGAACCAGCAGTGAAAATTCCAATATCAAGAAAGGAATACAATGATACTGACCGCAAGTCTATAGAGAAGAATTTTGGAGCAAAAAAGATCCTCGTATGTGGAATTGGACCAGAAAAATACAATAGGATTTCTGCCTGTCAATCTGCCAAAGAAATCTGGGAAGCTCTCCAAACAGCACACGAAGGGACAACTCAAGACAAGCAGTCAAAGATTAATATGCGAACCACTGAGTATGAACTCTTCAGGATGAAGGATAATGAGTCCACTCAGGACATGCACACTCGCTTCACCTCTATCATCAATTGGTTTAATTCTCTGGGAGAGATTATTCCACGGAACAAACTTGTCAGGAAAATACTCAGTGTATTACCTGGTTCCCGGGAAAGCAAAGTTAATGCTATCATGAAGGCAAAGGATCTGCAAAAGTTGACCATTGATGAACTCATTGGAAAACTGAAGACTTATGAGATGAAAAATAAGAAGGATCATGAGAGAAGAGAGCCCAAAGGGGAGAAGAACCTGGTCCTCAAGAGATACAACAATGACTCAAGTGGTGAGGATGCTGATATGGCCTATCTAACAAAAAGATTTCAGAAGATGGTTTGCTGAAATGGAGGTATTCCAAAGAAGGGCAGTTCCAGCAAGCTAAGAGGCTATGACCTATGTCATGAGTGCAGGAAGCCAAGAAATTTCATCAAGTATTGCCCTCTCCACAAGCAAGACCAATACAAACACAACAAAGATAAAGCAGCCAAGAGGAACCTAGTTCTTGACAAAAGATCCAAAAGAAAAGATGACGCTAATAATGTTGTGAAACAGGTTCTTGCTGCATGGGGAGACTCTTCGAGGGAATCTGGAGAAGATGATGAGCAAGGTGATAGCTCTATGATGGCAGTCGAAAGTGAAGCAGCTGAGTATGACTCCATTTTTGTCCTAATGGCAAAATTAGATGAGGATGAGGAAGAAGTCGATGATGATAAGGTAAACTTTCTGAATGTTCAAAGAAATTGGAAGTCCTATTCTCAAAAGAAGCTTATATCTTTGGGTAATGTTCTAAATGATGCATATCACAATCTCATTGACGATAAGAATTTGGTAACTGTGGAACTAGGAGAAATAGAACATGAGAGAGATGATCTAGTGGTTGATCTAAACGAGAACATTGAGAGTTTTAAAAAAAGGAAAAAGATACCTTAACTGAGAGCAGTGCAAACATTGAGCATGAGAGAGATGACTTACTAGTAGTAGCTGTATACCTAAGGAAAACAATTGAGAAACTAAGAAGGGAAAGTAGGCATGAGACCACACAAAAGGGAAAGGAAGTTGCAAGTGAGGCACACCTTAGGCTTGAAAATGAGCTAAAATTAGTGAAATCTAGTATGTGTGCTGAACTTGAGAGAAACAGAGAACTACATAAAGATCTAGGCAGAGTAAAGAATGACCTAAAAAAATCTCTTAAGTGGACTTGGTCCTCTGATGCAATCACTGCTATGTATAAGAACCATGGGGGAACAGGCAGGGAATCGGGTTCCAAAGGGAAAAACCTCCTTACAACCCGCACAGCAAGTTTGTTACTGTCCCTAATAATTGGCTCTGCAATCAGTGTGATAACACTGGGAATTGCAAAGAAACATGTAAAGCCAAATTTCAGTCCCAACAGAAAACCAAAGTTTTTGCTGAAAAATTAACTACTGCTACAGAACCTGGTTCCTCATATAAAAAACGTGTGATGCCTGGTTCCTCAAGAACTTTGATTCACCCTTTTCCTCATTACAAAATACCAAACTTGTTTGGGCTCCAAAGTTTATTCCTTGATTCTCTTGTGCAGGGAGTTTTGAAATGAAGCAGCCAAAGATGGTATATGGATAGTGGCTACTCGAAGCAGATGAATGGAAGCACTAATGATTTCCTTTCACTCAAAGCCCTGCAAGCCGGGAGTGTGTCCTTTGCCAATGGCAAAAAGGGATACATTCTGGGAGTAGTAAGAATTGGAAAGTTTCTCACTCACTCAATCGAGAATGTATACTATGTGAATGGCTTGAAGTACAACTTACTGAGTGTTTCTCAGATCTGCGACAAAGGCAACAAGGTAGAATTTTAATTAAAAATCTACACAATCACAAACCTTGTGACTAGTGAGGTGATCCTGATGGCAAAAAGATATAAAAACATCTATGTCGCTGATTTTGAGTCCCTACATAATGGGGATCTTACATGTGTGAGTGTTGTGGATGATGATGTTGAACTGTGGCACAGAAGGTTGGGCCATGGAAGTTTTACATTGTTGAACAGATTGGTCAAGACGGACCTAGTTCATGGACTACCTAAGTCATGTTTCAAAGATCTCAAGGTGTGTGATGCATGTGTAAAAGGAAGGCAGATCGGGTCCTCCTCCAAACCCAAAAAGGAAGTAAGCACCTCAAGGCCACTTGATCTCCTTTATATGGATCTATGTGGACCTATGAGAGTGCCAAGTAGAGGAGGAAGTACATCTTCGTCATAGTGGATGACTACTCCAGATTCACATGGACCTTGTTCTTCAGAACTAAAGATGAGACTTTTTCCAGTGTTTGCTGCTTTTTGGAAGAAGATCCAAGTGAAGATAAGCCATAATATTATGAGTAAAATATCTGATCATGGCACAAATTCGACAATGCAAATTTCGACGAGTTCTGTGCTGAAAATGGTATAAGTCATAATTTTTCAGCTCCAAGAACACCTCAACAAAACGGTGTTATGGAAAGAAAAAATAGGATCGTGAAGACATGGCTAGGACAATGCTGATTGATTGTGGTATTGCAAAAGCTTTATGGGAAGAGGCAGTCAATACTTCATGCTACTTGGTGAACAGGAGCATGATCAGTTCCCTCCTGAACAAAACCCCGTATGAACTGCTGAACGGGAGATAGCCTAAGATAACACACTTAAGGACATTCAGTTGCAAATGTTTTGTCGTCAACAATGGTAAAGAAGCTCTAGAAAAATTTGATGCCAAAAGTGATGAAGGAATATTTCTTGGATATTCAACACAAAACAAAACTTACAAGGTGTACAACTAAAGAACTCAATGTGTTGAGGAAAGAACACTTGTGATCTTTGACGAATCACACCACCTCATTGGAAGAGCTGCACATGATAAGGTTGATAAATATGGAGAGCTATCTAATGTCCCTAGTGAAGTCATTAATATGGAAAATGGAAAGGCCGACATGATGAGTCAGGTCAAGGAATCAAATAACAATAGCTCATCTGAATCTTCAGCTGATGTAAAGGAACCCGGTCCCTCAATCACAATAACTTAAGTAGAGAGCATAGTTGGGGATGTTGTGCAAGGAACCCCAAATGATGAGGTGAGAAGCAGGGCTCCTGAATCATATCCAGAAGAACCTGGATCCTCTCATAATGAGATTAGGGTGTCCAACTAGAAGAATAAGTGCTCACACCCTCTTCAGAATGTGATCACTCCTCTTGACTTAGGATTCAAACTATATCAAAGTCAAGATTGAGCAAAGAAATATCAAGGAAGCACTGAAAGATGCTGGCTGGATCACTGCCATGCAAGATGAATTCCATCAATTATAGAGGAATAGTGTATGGAACCTGGTTCCTTGACCTACTGACAGAATTGTTATAGGAACCAGGTGGGTATTTCGAAACGAACTGGATGAGTTTGGAAACACGACAAGGAACAAGGCAAGGCTAGTAGTTCAAGGATACAATTAGGAAGAATGGATTGACTATGATAATCCTTTGCTCTAGTTGCTCGAATGGAGGCCATAAGAATCCTTATTGCCTTTGCATCTCATATGGAAATCAAGCTATTCCAAATAGATGTCAAAAGTGCATTTCTGAATGGTTTTCTAAAAGATGAAGTTTTCGTCAAACAACCTCCTGTCTTCGAATGTCATGAGCATCCTGATTATGTTTTTAAACTTGGCAAGGCTTTGTATGGGCTGCAGTAGGCTCCTCGCGCATGGTATGAAAGGTTGTCCAAGTTTCTCCTAAAAATGGCTTTACAAGAGGAAAAATTGATAACACCTTATTTCTGAAGAAACGGGGGAGGAACCTGCTCATTGTGCATGTCTATGTTGACGACCTTATTTTTGGTGCAACAAATGAATCTTTGTGTGAAGAATTTGCAAAAATCATGGGAACCGAGTTTGAGATGAGCATAATGGGGGAATTAAATTTCTTCTTAGGTCTGCAAGTTAAGCAAACTCAAAGGGGCACAATGATAAGTCAGCAAAAGTACATCAAATAGCTTCTAAAGAGATTTGAGATGGTAAGTTCAAAGGTCATTGATACCCCTATTGCCACAGCCACTCGTCTGGACATGGATGAACATGGTTCTTCTGTGAATGAGACCATGTACAGAGGTATCATTGGATAACTCTTATATCTCATGGCAAGTAGACCAGATATCGTCTTCAGTGTGGGATTGTGTGCCAGGTTTCAATCCAATCCAAAGGGGTCTCATCTGAAGGCAGCCAAAAGAATCTTGAGGTATCTCAAAGAGACGCAGGACCTGGTTCTCTACTATCCCTCTGGAGACAATTTCGACCTGATCGGGTATGCTGACGCTGATTATGCTGGTTATCTGGTGGATAGGAAAAGGACTTCTATCATGTCACACTTTCTGGGATCATGTCTAATCTCATGGGGTACAAGAAAACAAAACTCAATGGCTCTTTCAACTGCAGAAGCTAATATGTGGCAACTGCCTCTTGTTGTGCACAACTGCTGTGGATCAAACAGCAGCTAGAAGATTTTAGTATCTTATCTGATTGTGTGCCATCAGTGTGTGACAACACCAATGCTCTCAACATGGCCAAGAATCATGTTCAGCATAAGAGAACAAAGCACACTGATGCACGACACCACTTCCTCAGAGATAATGTTGAAAAAGGGCTTATCTGCATGAAGTTTTGCAGTAAGAAGATCAAATTGCAGATATCTTCACCAAAGCACTAAGTAGAGAGCATTTGAAAAGAATCCTCTGGGACTGGGGTTGATCAAGTCAAGTTGAGGACTTGGTCCCTCAATGATTGGCTGTAAAAGAAATGAACAGGTAAAATAGCTAAAAGTATTTTCTGGCGAGGTATAACTCATTTCTATACCGTTACAGGTTGACACGCATGGCAATTACAGGGCAAACAAGAAGCTGATAGTATTGCACTTTGGCAAAAGGATGCAACTCTTATCTACAATATTTATCAGGGAACTTGGTTCCCTTGACAGAGGTNAATTGGATGGACTTTGGCCGATATTCGGGGAATAAGACCCGCATTTTGCATGCACAAGATTATTTTGGAGGATGATGCAAAACCCTCCTTGGAAAATCAAAGGAGGCTCAATGAGGCAATGCAAGAAGTGGTAAAAAAAGAAGTGATCAAGTGGCTAGATGCAGGCTTGGTGTATCCAATCTCCGATAACTCATGGACTTCTCCGGTGCAATGTGTGCCGAAGAAGGGTGGAATGACTGTGGTGACAAATGACAACAATGAACTTATTCCCACCCGGACAATTACCGGGTGGAGGGTTTGCATGGATTATCGGAAGCTCAACAAGGTGACCCGCAAGGATCATTTCCCGTTGCCATTCCTTGACCAAATGCTTGATCGCCTTGCGGGGCGTGCCTTTTATTGCTTTTTGGATGGATATTCGGGATATAATCAAATCTTAATCGCTCCGGAGGACCAAGAGAAGACCACATTCACTTGCCCATATGGCACATTTGCTTTCTATCGAATGCCGTTCGGGTTGTGCAATGCTCCAGCGACTTTCCAACGATGCATGATGGTTATTTTCACCGATATGGTGGAAGATATTTTGGAGGTCATTATGGATGATTTTAGTGTGGTTGGTGATTCATTTGAAGAGTGTTTGGGAAATTTGGATAGAGTTTTGGCCCGGTGTGAAGACACCAACCTTATGCTAAATTGGGAAAAATGCCACTTCATGGTTGAAGAGGGCATAGTGTTGGGCCATAAAATTTCAAAGCATGGGATTGAAGTAGATAAAGCCAAGATTGAGGTGATTTCAAGGCTTCCTCCCCCCACTTCTGTCAAAGGGGTGAGAAGTTTCCTTGGGCATGCGGGGTTCTACCGGCGGTTCATCAAGGACTTTTCGAATATTGTGAATCCCCTTTGCAAGTTGCTAGAAAAAGATACAAAGTTTGTGTTCGATGAGAAATGCATGGAGGCCTTTGAACTTCTTAAGCACACGTTGACCACCACCCCGATCATTACCGCACCCAATTGGAGCTTGCCTTTCGAGCTCATGTGCGATGCAAGTGACGTTGCGGTTGGGGCAGTGTTAGGTCAAAGAGTGAACAAAATGTTTCATCCAGAGTACTATGCAAGACTATGAATGAAGCTCAAAGGAACTACACGGTGACGGAGAAGGAATTGTTGGCTATTGTGTTCGCCATGGAAAAATTTCGGCCATATCTTATGGGGGCCAAAGTCATAGTGCACACCGACCATGCCGCCCTGAGGTATTTGATAACAAAGAAAGACTCCAAGGCAAGGTTGATAAGATGGGTGTTACTACTTCAAGAGTTTGATTTGGAAATAGTGGACCACAAAGGTAGTGAGAACCAAGTGGCGGATCATTTGTCCCGCTTGGAGGAGGAAGGAAGGCCGTGTGATTGCCTAGAGATCAATGATACATTCCCCGATGAGCAACTACTTTCTGTGTCGATGTGTGATATGCCATGGTTTGCGGACATCGCTAATTTCCTTGTGACTGGCATCATCCCGTGTGAGCTCTCTTCTAACCAAAGGAAGAAGCTCAAACGGGATAGTTTGGAATTCTATTGGGACGAGCCATACTTGTTCAAGATTTGCACCGACGGAGTCATCCGGAGGTGTGTACCTGAGGAGGAGCAATTTATCATTCTAGAGGCTTGTCATTCCTCCCCTTATGGTGGCCATCATGGAGGGGCGAGGACGGTTTCGAAAGTTCTGAGTTGTGGTTTTTATTGGCCAACCTTGTTCAAAGATGCAAGTGATCTAGTTAAAAGATGTGATCAATGTCAACGAGCGGGCAGGGTTTTTCAAGAAAGATGAGATGCCTCTAAACACCATTCTTGAAGTTGATGTCTTTGATGTATGGGGTATCGATTTTATGGGCCCTTTTGTAAGCTCGTGTGGAAACACCTACATTCTTGTGGCGGTTGATTATGTATCAAAATGGGTCGAGGACGTGGCCTTGCCCAACAATGAAGCTATGAGTATAGTGGCATTTCTGAAGAAGAGTATTTTCAGAAGGTTTGGTACACCTCGGGCAATTATTAGTGATGGAGAATCGCATTTTTATAATAGAGCTTTTGATGCTTTGCTTTCCAAATATGGTGTCAACCACAAAGTCTCTACACCTTATCATCCTCAAGCAAGTGGTCAGGTGGAAGTGTCTAACAGGGAGATCAAGAGCATTTTGTCCAAAACTATCAATGCCAATAGGACCGATTGGTCTAAAAAGTTAGATGATGCTCTATGGGCTTACCGGACCGCTTACAAGACCACGATTGGTATGTTGCCGTACCGGTTGGTTTTTGGGAAAGCATGTCATCTACCAGTGGAGTTGGAGCATAAGGCCATGTGGGCCTTGAAGAAGCTGAATCTTGATTGGGATGTAGCTGCTAATCTTCGGGTTGAACAACTCAATGAACTTGATGAATTCCGGTTCCATGCCTACTCTAGTTCGTCCTTGTGTAAGGACAAGATGAAGTACCTTCATGATAAATATGCTCGTGGAAAGGAGTTCAAAGTTGGTGATTTGGTTCTCTTGTTCAATTCCCGGTTACGTCTGTTTTCGGAAAAGCTTAAATCAAAATGGAGTGGACCGTTTGAAGTTGTGTGTGTGACCCCCTTTGGTGCTCTTGATTTGAAGAACAAAAGTGGTGAAGTCTTTAGAGTGAATGGGCACCGTGTCAAGCATTATCTTGGGAAGTTTGATGATAGCCATGTGGTGGTTGTTGTTCATTTCAAATGATGTGATGGTAACCTGCATCGTGTCGCGACGTTAAATTAGGCGCTTCTTGGGAGGCAACCCATGTGTTTTTCTTTTTGTTTGCTTTGATTTTCTTTGTAGTATAGGATTGATTTTTGGGCTAACTGGTTATGAGATGTGGTAGGATTGAGTTGATGCAGTGCAGGACATAATTGAACAAATTGCACAGTCTCTGAAGTTTCCAGTGCGGATGCACTACACTTTGTGCGGTCCGCGATAGCAAAAAGGGTGACAAAATTACTCTCTGAAGTTTGCCACCGCGGCCGCGGCTGAATTGGTGCGGTCCGCGTGGACCACCGCAGTCGCAGTCAATTTTGTGCGGAGTGCGATGGGTTACTGAGTTGGAATCGAACAAAAGTGACCAGTGCAGACCGCGGTCCATTTTGTGCGGTCGCACTGGTAAGTGAGAATGGGCCCCAAGGGTTTCTCTATAAATAGACCCCAAGGGCCTCTTTTTACCCTTTACGAACCCTTAACTCTCAGAGACCCTAAAATACTGTTCATCTCCTCTCTTATCTGTATTTTCTTGCTTAGCATTGATCAATTACACTTCATCTTACATTCTGGTAACATTTCACCCAACTCTTAAGTCTTTAAATTTGAAATTTCATTTTATTGTCATTTCTATTAGTCTGTAGCTTCTTTTTCTTCCTGTATGTTGCTGATTGATGAATTAGGTTAGTTTAAATGTTAATTTTTGTGTGCTTAACGAGTATAATGAGTTGGGTAATTGAGTAGGGACCCTAACTAGGTGAAAATTTGAACTAATTAGCTAAATCTCGAACCCTAACTCAGTGCTATGTCTGGGCACGTAGCGCGGACCGCGGTCATTTCTGTGCGGTCCGCGGTGGCCATCTTGTCCAAGTGACGTTTGCCCAGTGCGGCCGCACTACATTTTGTGCAGTCCGCACTGGCCCAGTGCGGCCGCGTTTGGTTTTGTGTGGACCGCACAGGTGAGATTCAGAGAGCTTGATTTTGGGACTCTATACCTGTGCAGACCGCGGTCATTCTTGTGCGGTCCGCGGTGGCCTCAGTGCGGCCGCACTACCATTTTGTGCGGTCTGCACTAGGCAACTTCTGCAACTTTCTGCAACACTGTGTTTCTTTTACAATTTGTTCTGCTGCAATAACTTGAACTCCTGAATTGATACTAACAAATACATTGAATGATGTTTGCAGACAATGGTGAGAAAAGGCTCAATACAACCGGGAAAAGGAGAACCCTCCCGATGAGGGAAGAAGAAGATGGTAAATCTCACTCCCCAAGCTCGGGAGAACATAAAAAAGACCAGAAAGTTAATTAAAGCTGCAGACAGAGCTGCTTCCCATTCCTCGGGGAGTGACTACCAACCGTCACGGGACATTTCTTCAAACTCCGTGCCAGAGTATGTTGAAGACTGGCCGGAGATGTTTAGACTAAGAGATACTCCTCCACCACCAACCACTGCCCAAGCACCAGAGCATGTTCCCACTAAGTCGTTTGAGGCCTCAGCGGCCGACAGTGGTGATTACTCCACCTCTCCCACAGCTTCATTATCCAGGGAGGGTGCAGACGGAGGTGAGGAGGAAGTACAAGGGGATGAGGAGATAGCTGAAGGTGGTGAGCCTTTGGTTGGAGGCATTGCCCGAACTAGAAAGCCTGATGTTTGGGAGGATAGGTTCGTGAGCCAGGTGGCGTACCACAAGTTTAGGGAGTGGTGGCCGGTGAGAAAGTTGATACCGGAGCGGAGCTTCATTGGCAAAGATGTATTACCCCACAACCCTGACGTGCAGAGACAGTTCAGAACTAGAGTGGGCTGGGAGTACTTCTTAGATGACTGTGTAGATGCTAATGAACACATGGTCAAGTAATTCTACTGCAATGTAGCCCACATCAAAAAGGGCTCCAAAGTGACCAAGGTTCACAACAAGAATGTGTTGTTTGATGGGAAATACCTCAACGAATACTTAGGTTTCAATGAGGAGGATGATACTCTATATATGGCGAAGTTGGAGATGTGCGAGGAGGTCCGTCCATGGTTAGCTCAGTAACTGGCAATCCCAGGTACCGTTCCTGATTGGCTGACTGCTGGGGTCAAAATATTGCGGAGGACCTTGAACTTTGAGGCGAGGGGTTGGGAGACATTTGTTTGCAGCCGGTTAGGTCCTACTACACATGACCAGACACTTCCTCTCCATCGGGCTGTATTAGTTGCTTCAATTATGGTGGGGTACCCCATAAATGTGGGGAATGTGATGTCCCGCATTATCTCGCTAGTAGGAGCTGAGCATAACCGGAACTACCCCTTCCCGAGTACCCTTACTATGTATTTTCAGGACCTGAAGGTGGACAAGAAGCCCTATGACATCAAGGTCAAGGCGACAGCCCCGTTCTCCTGGTATAGCTTGAAGGGGAATGACAAACTCAACGACAAGAACTACAAGGTCCCTACCTCTGCCCCAACTGGCCAGTCTGGAGAGCTAGTTGTGGTAGAGGTCCGTGCTGAGCCTACCTCCATTTCTCCTGATATGCCTCCCGAACCTTCCACTTCTACAGTCATTCCTCCTGGCCCTTCCACATCAGTAGGCCCGAAGATTCCATCTAGCCGGGCCCATCCCATCACTGCCCACCGACTGAGCCAGGCCCTTGCCAGTATCAACAACTGGATGTCCACGGCGTCATCTAAGTTGTCCACATTGTCTGCTACTGTAGCAGCTCAGTCAGCTCCCCCAGCCCCACAGGTACCATAATCAATAGAGGATGCTTTAAAAGAGATGCTTGAGAACCAGAAGAAGATCCTTGACACTCAGGATGCGCTCACAAAGGCAGTTGATTCACATAGCAAGGCTCTCAAGGAGCTTGCTAAGGAGCATAGGAAGCTGCGGAAGACACGGGCCTCCAAGGAGTCCGTGAAGGAGCTCCGGGCAGATGTTCATAGACTGAAGGCAGATCAGCTGCCTTTGGACCTATTGCTAGATGATCCCGTCCCAGCAGCTCATCCACAGCCGGAGTAGACCCAGAGGCCTCCGAAGAGGAGGAGGATGATCCCTAGAGCAGATGATGCTATCATCCAGTTGGCGGACCCACCGAAGGCTTCCTCCAGTCAGCCACAGGATGTACCAGTTCTAGAGCCTGTCCAGGTCCAGTCCTAGGTCCCAGTAGCAGCAGAGCAGACCACCAGGAACCAGTCTGAGGATCCCGAGCACACACAGGACCCAGGGACCACCCATGATTCTATGCAGACGGACATGGCTTAGGGAGTCGTCTATATCCTTTTTCTATCTTTTTGGCGCTTATTTAGACTAGTTGGCATTGGGGACAATGCCAGCTTTTATTCGAGGGGGTGCGCCCTTCATTTTTGGATGACTGTATATATTGATACCATTTTATGCTTTCTTGATTTTCATTTGGTCTGTATATAATTTTATATTTAGTTACTTTTATCTCACTTTTATCTTTCCTTTGGTCTGTATATAAAGTTACACCTCATTGTATATATTCATCCCGTCTATTGTATATTCAAATCCTCTCTTGTATATATTTATTCTATTTTCCGCAAATTTTTCTTTGTTTTTAGCTTCTTATTTGTGATTCGTAGCTTCTTGTTTTTTTTTAATTTGCAATAAGCCTTTGGTTTTCTTAATGCCACAGTTCTTCCCAAAGGTAGAGTGTTGTGTGAACCGGGTGGCTCTTCCCAATGATAGATGGCGTGACCACCTTCTTAAGGGTTTGAGTCCATTTTTTTTTTGTTTTTAGTAGTTTGTAGTTAAGGGTACCTCAAGCAAAGCTTCACTTGGGCCTAGCATATTTGCCTTTGATCTTATGGTCAAAAACAAATTGTTGTGTTTAGGATGGTGAAAGTCGTGGCCTTGAGACTCTTGTGTTGACCGATAATCATCAACAAATGATAGATTGAACAATTCCATAGCCTACCAATGATAAGATCTCTAGTTAACCCTTTTGAGCCTTAGACCGTTTTCTTTCAAGAACCATGATACAAGCATATATCCGTTCTAAAAGATACCCTCTCTTGGCATCCAAATCTTTCCTTTAGCACATGGCAAAAGTATAAGTTGGGGGAAGAGACGAGGATTGCAACAAAGTGGTAAAAAGGCACAGAAGTGAAGAAAAGGAAAGGCAATGAAAAAGAAAGAAAAACAAAAAGACAAAAAGAAAGTTCAATGTGAAAAAGAATAAAAGGGGATTCAAGAAAAGCAATGAAAAAGAAAGAAAGGTGTGAAAAGTTGAAAAAGGAGAAAAGGTTTGAAATGCATAAGAAAGAGTGACAATGTGTCTCTCTAAACCCTTAGAAAGAAGTGAAATGACTCAATGAGTCAAGTGAATTGTGCCAAATGAATCAAAAGAAGTGCTTAAGGAAAGATGGAACCCACTTGAACAAAAAGATGACCTACCCTAAACCAAAAGCCTTCGCAATGACTCCACAAAAGCCCTATATGATCTTGAGTTGAATGAAGCTTACATTAGTGGATACTTACATAAGGGGCGAGCATATGGTACCTAGAGCTGGACTTGTGACCTTTCCTTGAGAGAGATGAGTGAATTCCCATTAACCTCGTTTTGTGTACCACTATTCTAAAGGTGAGGTTTGCTTAGGGAGAGTTGAGGATGTGTGAGTTTGGGTTCCACAATGACCAAAGTAATTGAAAGAGTTCTTTGATATGTTGAGTCAACTCTTGATGCTCTTGTGTCGCACTTGATCCATGGTTTTTCAAGGGTTAAATATTGTTAATGATTCATTTGTATTGAGGGCAATTGTTAGTCCCAATTGAGGCTAGTTGAGGCTACTTTAGGATAGCTGAAAATTCTTGGATTTTACCTAAAAGGGGTGGGTCTTATTTTGTTTGCTTGAGGACAAGCAAAAGCTTAAGCTTGGGGGAGTTGATAACTAGGGATTTTGACGTGTTCCATGCTCCTTCTTGCTTACGCTTTGAGTATAAATTCTTACAAAATAGTCCCGAAAGGCTCATAAGTTGTGCTTGATTACAGGTTTGAGAAAGTGACGAGATGTCAAAGATCGGCTCAAAAGGAGTAAAAACTGCACAAGTACCAAAGACAAGACAAAACTTTGGAGAAACAGACCTATTGCGGCCGCAGTACACTTTGTGTGGTCCGCACTAGGGAGATTCAGAGAGTTAGATTTTCAGGCATCAAGTCAGTGCGCCCGCAGAAGGTCTTGTGCGGTCCGCACTGAGGCACCGCGGCCGCACTATCATTTTGTGCGGTCCACGGAAGCAAACTTCAGAGAGATGCCAAGTGCTAAGGATCAAGCCTGTGCGGTCCGCGGTCGTGTTTGTGCGGACCGCGCTAGTTGCCCGCGGCCGCAGTCCATTCTGTGCGATCCGCGGAGCCTTAGTTCAGAGAGCCAAGATTTCAAGTCCAAGAGCCTAGTGCGGCCGCAGTCCATTTTGTGCGGCCCGCACTGACCCCGTAGGGGTATTTTTGTCAAGTTTTTCCAGCTTAGTATAAATAGAACCTTTTTTCCATTTTTAGGGTATCAGATATTTTAGCACTGTAGCTGCGCTCGTGAGAAGACCTTTCTTTGCTATTTTTGGCATCTTTACGTAGTTTTAATCATTGAAACTTTGTATTTACTTTAGTAATTAATTAATATGTCTTTCTCTCCATCTATTTCTATAATTTTCTCTTCAAGCATGAGTAGGTAGACCCATTAGCTAGGGTTGTGGCTCAACGCTAGTGTGGATAATTGATGGGTGTTGTAATTAAGGTTAGATTGATTTTGGGTATTTGTTATTTGGGTCAATTTTATGGTTTAATTATAAATTAGTGGTTGCAAACACTAGTTTGTGCTTAGTAGACTTGGGTTCTTCTTGAGAAAGAGAGCCTAAGTCTCCAAAATTGATTCAACAAGGAATTAGGATGGACTCAAGAGATTTGATAGTCCCAATTAAAGGGTTAAACCTCGAGAGGGTAATTACCCAACTTGAACCCTAGTTGCTTGGGCAATTATGCATACCCAATTGGTCTCGAGAGAGTCAATTGGGCAAAACCACTCTTTCTACCGAGAGGTGTAGAGTGGGTAGTATTGAGCAACAGTTATAACATATTTCCCCAATCATGTCAATCGTGCCTTAGATGCAATTACCCGTCAATTAGCCACCTAAGTGAAAGTCACTACCCTAGTGCCTTTTTAAACCTTTAGATACAACTTGTAGCAATTTATCTCATAGCTTAATCTAGTTGCATTTTCAATTAGTAGTTTGATCAAAGTAGAATATAAAGAAAACCCCAAAAATTATGAGAAGACGAATTAAGAACACACACGTGATCCTAAGCTAAATAGATACTCAACTCCAATCCTAGCTCTCTATGGATTCAATCCCGACCCCAAAATTGGGTAAAAGCTATTGCGACCCTCTCTCGCTACTATTTAGTGGTGCGGAGTTGGCAATGATCACAAGACTTCAGACCCCAAGAGGTTTATAGCTACGACCTCTTCTTCTACCTCACCGGAAAAAATGGCTGAGGGATAAACAGTAGAAGGAGAAGAAAATCCAAAAGTCTTCAGTATGCGAGTAAAAGGGAATCCTGAAGCGCAACAGGGTGTGGTTCACAATAGTGAGGAATCAGTGATGACTAGACCAAACGTAGATTTGAATGTCGCTGATTCTACAGGTAATACTCTTGCAGTGCCTTCTGATTTTACACTGGGGTTACAAGAACAAGAAGCCATAAAAAATATGTTGTCGATAGCTGCTGAGAGAAGTTAGGCGGGTAGTTATGAAGGTGTATCTGAAACCCATGGGTCTCAGGGGGAAGATGATAGTCTACAAGTTGAGGGTAGTGAACTGGTGCCTATAAAAAATTTGGCACCTGAATTTACTACTGGGGAACCACACGAAGGACCTAATCCCTCCACCCAAGAGGAGCCCTCCGCTTCTACTTAGGATGAAATCCTTAGTTCTCCATAAGAACCCTAGGTCAGTATTGATCCCGCTCCCTCTTATCATTGGCAATTGTTGTTCCTGAAATGAGATCTTTGTTTGAGAAGGAGAATCAGGATAATGAAGAAGACTGTGACAATGCGGCTCTTGCAAGATTCATTAGTGCTAGGAGTAGAAAAGCAACACCCAAGGATTCCACCCCTAAGAGGCCTACTACTAGGCTACAGAAGAAGGAAGATCATGAATCTGTTCTAAGGAAAAACAAATAAGAAAAGAAGAAGAGGAGATTGGTGAAGGATGGAAAGTTTGTGAATGAGAAGGTAGTGCCTCCAGAACTTGTTGTGGACATTGATGATGAGGTGAATGAGGAACCTAGATCCTTAGTTTGTAAGTCCTTCAAGAAACCTACAGTTCCGGAATCCAGGAAGGAGTCATCTGAGAGTGTGATGGAGTTTGGCAACGTTGAGTCTGAAAAGTATGGTGAGAAAGTAGTCGAGGAGTCTAGTAAGAAAATGGTTGAGGAGTCCGATGAGAAGGTGATTGAGAAATCTATGTCTGAGAAATCTGCAGACAAAGGGAAATGTGTGAGAAGATTAGTGAAAAGAAAAGTTGGTGAGGAACCTGGTTCTTCCCAAAGGGCCAAGATACGTGTGGACAAGGATGCAAGAAGAGAAAACTTAAGAAATAAAAACTGTAGGGCAGAACATTTGCCCCTGATATTATGGACATGCATGGTATGCGCCAACTAGTGGAGATTTGTGAATCTCAACAGTGGACAAATTTGTTCATGGTCGAGAATCCTAAGGTGTATGAGGCAGAGGTGTGCAGTTTCTATACTGACTTTTTCACAGTAGAGGATGACAACATCTACATGAAGGTGAATGGGGTTGACTTTGTGATGGATGAGAGTGTGTTGGGAACCATCTTAGGAGTGCCTACTGCGGCTTATCCTCCATTGAAAGTACTTGTTCTTCAATCTTCAGAAATGCCATTTTGAAGGATAATGCAGTACAACACGGGGAACGGGTACACAAGAAGGCCCTCCTTCCAGTGTACCAACTGCTGTTTGAGATGGTCAACAAGGTTCTGCTCCCACGTGCAGAAAGACGTTCCATTACGTCATGAGCAGACTTGTTTCTAATGGAAGCACTAGATGCCCACTCCACTATAAACTTGCCTGGTCTACTGATAGAACATATGAAGAAAGTGGCAGATTTTTTAAGGATGGTAATCATGGGTTGCCGTATAGGTTCTTACTCACCAAAGTATTTAACTACTTCAAGATCCCCTTGGGAAAGGCTATAGTGGGTACTCGCAAGCACACCATCTCCAAGACCACCTTAGAAGAGTGTGAGTGTATCGATAAAAGGGGAGTGGCTGGCAGCACTTTCACTATCTCTCAACTCATTGACTCTCAGAATACTGCCACTGAAGAGATAAGGCAACTGAAGGCAAGGAATGCCATTCTCGAAGGTCAGCTCAGTCAGGCCCAAGAGGCACCTGGTTCCAGTAGTTCACAAGGCACAAAGGTTGTCCGGCTGACAAAGGAAAATGCTGATCTGAGGAAACATGTCGAGGACCTGAAGGAGAGGCTGCTCAACAAGTAGGTGTCAGGAAATGCTCGAATAGACATCCTCCTTAGAACCCTTGCCTCTTCATCTGTGCCTCCCCCTTCCAGTGCTCCCTAAAATCGTTCCCTTCCAAGTGCCAAGTTTAAGTTGTCTGTCCTCTGTTTTAATCCTTTTTGTTTGACTGTGTTCAGTGACTTGTACTTTTTTTGCTATTTTAATGTGTGGATGATTATGTAACAACTGGTACTGCTACTTCTTATTTCCAAATTTAATGAATATACCGTCCTTTTCCTATGCATACTTTGCTCTTATGCTCTGTTTATAGTCATGTTTGAGTGCACACATATGGCATGAGTTAACCAGGCTAGACTTCTTTTTGCTTATTGCTTGTACTTAATCTATTTATGATTCCAAATGAGGAAAAATGAATTAAGGGGGAACATGAGAGGGAACAAGTTCAGGAGGAATATAGGAAATATGCATGACACTCTGGTTCTCAAGAGGAATATCAATTGCAAGTTTGTCATCATCAAAAAGGGGGAAATTGATAGGTTATGTGACCTGATATGTTTTGATGATCTATCAAACTTTAAGAACCAGATGAGGAACTTGCTCTACATCATCAGGTGCTCAAGAACAACAATTCTCTAGTAGGGACATGTCTCAACGATTCAGAGTCAAAGAAATGATAGAGGGAACATATTATATCAGTTCCCTTGCTGTACTACAAGAAAATAGGGCTACGACATTATTTTTTAAATGTCGTTTTAAGTGACATAAATGTCACAAAATTATTTGTCGACATTTATTTGACATTTATAATAAATGTCGGGAATTTTGCGACATTTACATTAATGTCGACAAATAATTAGTGACATTTTATCTACGACATTTTATTAAATGTCACCAGCTTGTATGTAAACTCAAAGTAGTTGCGACATATAAAGAAATGTCGCCAAATCTTACTCATCCTTTACATATACATAGAAATGTCGGTAAATTATTTTGGGCCAATAGCATTGTATCTTTTCCACATACTTAAAGGAAATATTAGTCTTTTATATAGCAACACAGTCAATCATTCACATAATTTTGGAACTACAATGCCATACACTACAGAAAAAAAATTGAATTGAAAGAAAAGAGTCATTTATACATTATTTTTTATAAATCTTATAGCACCATTCAGCAATGGTTCTCGAACAATATAAATTATTCTACTTGTACATCTTCAGAACAACCTGAATGCTAACTAAAAATGAACTCCAATGCTGACTACAAGAACATTGATTCACAACAGTTCAATAGGTGAGACTGCATACTATAGAGGCAACTGGAACCTCTACGGGAACACCCTTTGCACAATATTATTCACTTCTTGACTCTAATTTTTTGCATATCGACCTAAGATAAACCAAATAATAAAGGCATAAATCAAAAGTTAAAAAAGATGAGGTAATAAAAACCAGTTAGCAGGCGACTTCAATAGAAATTATATGGCAAATGGTATCAGTTGCAAGGTTAGAATCTGCACAACTTAAAAACATCCATAAAAAACATAAGATCCATAAAGTAACAAAATGCATAAGGTGCATGAACACTTATACATCTGTTTAGATAAAATAAATGCAACACGAAATAATAATATAGAAGGAAAAGTTCTCTCTATCCTTTTACTCTAATCATCTTCCTGCTCCCTTCTAGCTAAGCATGACATTTGAATTATAGAGCTTAATGGATGTTCTGTAATAATCATTTAGAAGATTGATACCTTGTGAACCACAAGAATTTTCTTGATCTCATTGATATTGTGAAGAGTATAACCTTTGACAAGGATGACGGACCTTGAGTATGCTCCTAATGGAACTCATTTTGAGCACCTGCAAGATAATCTTGTTAGTAGTGAATTTCATGCTAACCATTCATGCTAGTGTCTTGATTAAGTGATAAACAATACAAACTAGATACTTACTTATCCCAGTTGAAGGAGATGATCCCCTTGACTAGCCTGCAAGGATGGAAACCACAATCAACTTGAATTCATAGGCCATATTTTGTTACTGATCATGCTACATTCATATTTCTCATGCATATACATAGTAATAACATCCATCTTCATACCGAAAAACAAAATGCCATCTCCTTTACGAATCCAACATTGCAAGTCCTTCATGAGCAATGAGCTTATGGTTATTTGGTGCTACAGTTGCAAAGTGGTCTTCCCTCTGGTGGACTGATGTTGAGTATTTATCTGTCAAGGAAATTTAATCTTGCTTGTTTGCCTACTGAGATTTTGGCATCATAGGTATGAATAGGTTATTCTACTGGACTAAAAGATTGTTCTTTCAGACATAAATGTAATTCTAACCTACCAAATGCAAAAGCTAGATGTTTCCTGTTTCTAAGGCACGGTTTAGTTTCTGACATATCCAAGCAAAATTTCTTTAATTTGGACCTACAGGTACCTTTCTACAGTCATCTTACCTCTATTAGAATCTATAACCCTAATCAATTAAACAAGAAATAATTTACATGAATTAAGAAAGAGCTTAGTGAATAAGCATAAACTATAACAACAGACAGTAAAAGAAATCATATTAAAGATAAGAATAAGACAAAATTCAATGGAAGAAATAATCAACCACCGAATGAAATAAAAATTGCAAATGTGCAGTCACATAGAAAATAAAGAATGATGCAGATAATAAAGTTTTACCCCCAAAATGATCAATTCCAGCACTCCACAATAGCCATTTACCTTGAACGTAAACAGAGAACTGTTAATTTCATAAATAAATTATATCTGCCACTTTCCAAACAAATCATCAGCAAGCATAACAAATTTCAATACATCATAATAAAGGAAAAGGTCACCACCATTTCAAAGGGAGAAAATGCAATCTAGTGAACATAATAGAACGGAAATCTAAGATAAAATATTTGAGAATTATCAGTAGTATCTTTCATGCTTAGAGTTCTATAAACGATGTAAGGATAAACTACTTGTCTCCCCTTTCAATTCTTGACGTCACAATGAGATTTTCTTATCCCCAAATCGAGGGCGACTCTTAAGGTTCGAGAAATGGTCTAGTGCTGGAAAGGCATTTGAAGCGAGTCTAAAGAAAATGGCAGAAAATTTATATAAACCGTCGTGATTTTGCGAGAACCTCAACAATGTCGTAAATACGAGACAACGACATCAGTTTTTTGGGTCTAAGAAAAGAGGAAGACTGATAGGGTTTTTGAGAAAAAATTTGTAGACGAGGCATATACTTAATATATTTTTAGTTTAGTAATTATACAAATGTAACAAATATCCTTCATTAGCTATAAATGTCAGTAAATACTGACTCATATAGCTACGTTTCTATTAATGGTCGCAATAACTGTGTCATTTTATTATTAAATGTCAATGAATTTATGATATTTATTATTAAGTGTCATAAAATTAGTCTTTTTCTGACATTTATTTCACACGTCACTGATTAAATATCGTCGTAGTCCTCTTTTCTTGTAGTGCTGACTGTACTAAGTCAACTCCCCATAGTTGTAAAGCTGCTGCAACTGTTCCTCTGGCCGCACACAACAAGGCAAATAGTGCACCAATAACTTTATGGGGAATGCCTTTGTACCAAATATGCTTCATCATCCAAGTGACATCACTTGAGTAATATTAACATGAAGCAAAGAAAAAATAAGTAACTTGCACATTCCAGAATCGATCATGCTTTCTCTCAAGGGTGTCAATCTTGCAAGTGACTCTCAAGGCTTCAAGAATAAAGAACAACATAACAAAGGACCAGTTTCCTGCATTGAGTCATTACATGTCCTTAGTTATGTTGCAGCTTTGATAAAGTGATTTACTTGTAATTCCTACTTAGCTTAGTTAAGAAGCATTGTGTAGGAAACCGTTTGTCAAAATCATAAACCTTGTGTTTGTGTCTTGTTTAGAGTTAGTCGAGTTGTAAGCTTTGTAATTGAGTTATTGCAAAGGGGCTTGTGATAGGGTTATTACAAGTTAGTGAGGGATTAAGAGTTTAATTCCTAGGTCACAATAGTTTGTAATATAAAGTTTGCTCAGTAGTGAAGTTGAAATCCTACGAGTGTAGGTCATGATTTTTAATCGCGTGAGCTGGGAGTTTTCCACCGAAAACTCCATTGTATCATTTACTTGCTGTTGTGTGCGTGTGCTCTGTGACAACTAATAGAGAACCTAGTTCTCTTTATAGTTTGGTGGACCCCTAGTTTCTATCATCAGCTTCTCTTGAATACTGGTATGGTTCAATTAATTTTTGCAATAGTTAAAACGTCACCTAATGCAACAGAAACTATATGGTAGACATTAGAAATAATAAAATTGTAATATTTTGAACCAAAAATAGTAAGAGAGAGAATGCAACAGTACTATTGATGAACTAGTTTATAATGCTATAGAACGTTTTGATTTCGTATGTTATATTCTTCCGAAATGACAGTATATTGCTTTTGTTCCAACTAAACTGTTACTTTATCAGAGTTCAGTTTGTTTTCTTTATACAAAGTTGGAGGGGAAAATAATTTTCACCCTGAACTAGTAATCTGGTTAATGGATGATTAACTCATTAACCACGTTAAAATCAATTGAGTGACAAACAAAATGGGGCCATCCAAGAATTTTCACCATACTTAATGTTACTCAAAGGTGACACGTCGAATTTACATGATTTGTGAGTGTGGGTGCTGTGGAGGTGGGATGAGAGGCAGAGGCGTATCCAAGAAGTTGAGGGACATGTGTTTATGTGGATTTATATATAGTGCTCTCACTAAACTTTCAATGTTGTATTTTCTCAAATTACTTAATTATATGTGTGAACTCATGCCCAAAGACTTTTATGGTGCAATTATTATTGGGTAGTAAGATTGACAGTTCAAATTTCACTTTGAACAGTGTTGTTTTCGGCACAGAGTATATATATGTGAAAATTACTAAAATTACAAAAATATATATATATATAACATTGAACCTATAATTTTGAAAGAATAATAGTGAAGAGACTAAAGTAAAACCAGCCAAATGTAAATTCTAGATCCACCTCTTCGCAGTAATGCATCCATCCTCTTGAAATCCTGGATATTCTCCTCTGGTGAGAGAAGAGTTGTTATGTGTCCTGTCAAAACCATTAATCACGATATTCCTAAACTGCATCAAATCGCATAGTCTTAGTACCTCAGTATCATTATGAAGTTATTAATAATGCTAGAAATTAACCTTGATGTTAATAGATTTATAACCTTTTTTCTCCTTGACAATAACTGCTCTTCTTTTACATTCCTGATTTTGCTACATAATTTACAGTTCAAAATGTATGTGGTCAATACGATGAATAATATACTAATGTACAGCATTGCAACGCAGAACTAAGGAAGACATTTCGCTGGTATAACTGAGAAGTCTTCTGCTATATTGCTGACTAATGCTTCTTTCATCCTAAATTAGTTGTCATGTTTAGAGAGTCAATTGGATTAAATCAATTCAATATTTTAAAACTAATATTTGAATATTCAAAAATAGTTGTAATTTTCCTAATAATAATGTTTGAGTCTCGAGAAACGAACATAACAATTAGTTTTGGGATGGAGGGAGTTGTGATTAATTATGCACTATTCGTCATGGTATATTAGTTAATTCAAGCCTACTTCTCTAAATAATACAATTATTTGAGGGTGATGAACAGTAACAACTTGATTTTTGGGAAACTGATACAAATAAGTTCACACATTTCCGGCAATAATGACTTTGGTGCACAAAAATGTAAAGTTACGTGATCATTTGCGAAATTTACCCAAAGTCATAAATTTTACTTACGACGTTTCCATATTGAAATAGCTAGCTACTTTATCTGATCTGGACTGCGGGAATATAATTAAAATTGCTAGTATTCTATATAATAGATAGAACTGAACATCATACAATTATTAATGATGAACATGAGTAATAGTGTAGTAAAATCAAGAATAAGTATGGAATCAACTGAAATTAAGTCTATAATATAGAATATCCGCATGCTTGGTCCTCAGTTAACATGTTTGTGAGTTACTCTATGTGCCAGTTTTGAAAAATCGTTTTGCCCATTAATTTGAGTTTGTTCAGAAAAACAAATACTGAATCAATCTTAACTTCAATAACTTGTTCATGAGGTGAATACTGTACATGAAAGTAAAAAGCGACTATAGTTCGCCTTCACCAAATGTGAGAGTCTAACTTAATTCGTCGACACATCCACAATTGGACATTTAAAACGTGAAAGACATAAAATTTGATACCATTGAACGTGTATTTAATAATACACACAAATACTTGTAATTATTTTTCAACTAACCTGGTAGCGTCTCAATTGTTTGAATTACATGAACAAGATCATTATTATAGATCTAAAAGTTAATCTTTTGTTTTTCTAATACAATTATATTGGAATATTCTGGAACTTCATCCATGCAGAAATCTCTTGGATTTCACAGTAAAGGGCGTTATACACATATTCTAAACTATAGATAGATTGAATTGATAGGATTTTTCTTGATATATACGAGTTTATGCTGAGTCTCCAACTGATAAGAAATCTATGAACTGTGCGTTCTGATGAAGATCAACAGCTTCCTGTTCAACTTCCTCATCATCTCTTATTCTAGACGCATGGTCTATCACTTCACTCTTGTTAGATTCGGTATTCACTTGTAGAAAGTCATAGAACTCCGTTGGTTGGTTTTCATCTGTACATAAAACTAATGAAAAAAAAAAAATATGTAAGGGAATATCATTATCAACAAAAGAAAAAACTTTCCCTAGAGCTAGTTCCGAAAAATTAATTTGTACTACCTATGGTCCAATATAATTGATGTTTTAGCAAAATTAAAAGTCATTTGTTACTCTTTTTGAGATCAACATTATTGTTCTAATTAGTGTAATGTTAGTTAAATGAGACAATTAAGGGAGAGATAAAGGATAGTTAGACAAAAGTTTTGATAATCAAGCTACTAAATATATACTTATCTTTTCTTGTGAAAAAACCTTGTTTATCAAGTAGCATAAACTACGGAGGGCATGTCTTTTTCTTTCCTAAGATTTCTAAAAAATGGATATCCCTTGAGAATATCAAAGGAAAAAAAAGTGCTTTCTAGTACTAATTAAATATTATGGAGTTCTTCATTTCAAGAAATAAAAAATCATATGAGATGGTTAAAATGAAAAGAAGAGTAGTTTTAATCCAATATCCCCGAATGGGCAATATGAAAAGTACGTAGAGTAAAATTGAAGAAATTTAATCAAACATTATTAACAGAAGTCACATAGAACAAGCAAAGGAGGGTTACCCAAAAAAAGGGGTGACTAAAAATTGGATAACAATATTACCTTGATCCATCTTTGCATGATGAAAAAGATAGTCATTGTGAAGCAGCTTCGGGTAAAAGGAATAATTGTACGTCAAAGAGTTGAAGCACCGTGTTATCATTATCTCATTACTCATTTGCATATAATTATCTTGCTGCCTTGACGACGACGATTCTTGCTCATTGCTCGTTGATTTTTTATGAGCAGCAGTAGTAGCAGCAGCGATAGCTCTCCTTGCATAAATCTTGGACCGTTCTCTGCATTTTCGTGCCATAATAACGTGCCAATGGTTTTTGACAGCGTTATCAGTCCGACCAGGGAAAAGACGCGCTATTATTGCCCATCGATTGCCATGAATCCGATGAGCAGAAAGAAGCCTTTCTTCTTCCTCCTCTGTGAAAGGGTTTCTATTGATTCTTGGATCCAATTGATTGAACCATCTCAGCCTACAACTCTTCCCTACAAGATATATAGTAACAAGCATGACTTTATCGAGTTTCAATATATATCATCTTTAATATTTCCTTTCCATAATTAAGTTGTTTCACGATGCAAAGAAAATTGAATTATGATGTTTCTTTTTGCTTATTCGTATATTTATATTCCCAAATTCATGAAGTCAATGTCACATAGCAATACAGAGGAAAGAAAACTTACTCACACTTGGTGTTTACACTAACTCAATTAGTACATATCATGTATCTCTATATTATTTGTTATCGCTAAACCTTAGTCAATTACGCATAGACAGGTAGGAATCATGTCAAACCCCTTGTGGTTCAGTATAGCTAGGGTGATGCCTAAATTAATTAATTCAAATATAATCAAACCTTATTTCGTTACTTAACCATGAAAAATTAATAATGATTTAGTTAAAACATCAGGTGTGGCTAAGTTTTTGACCGTAATACAGACATACGGAAAAGAGACTTCCATATAAAATTATTGCAATCAACTCCTAGATACATCCTAAACAAAGAAAAAAAATTATAAAGGAAAAAAGAAAAGAAATTATATTGGAAAAAAAAAGAAGCTGAAACTGAATCGAATGTACCCGTATGATAGATGAGTGCTAAAAAATATCAAAATAAAGAGGAACAACAAGGAAATATGACCATCTTCTTGGCGATAGAACAACAACCACTTTCCCTAAAATAAAAATAAAATGGGAAAGAATCGAACTGTCCTCATCAAACCCTAGTTTCTTGTGAGCATAAACAACCAAATCTGAAGTTTTCTTTAGACCATTTCATAGTGGAAAAAATGAAGCAAAATAACCAAACTCCTTTCAGCTGAATAATTAATAGGCATAAAAACAAATAAGTAAAAAGGAAATTAGATTAAATTTCTTGAAATTAAATTATACTCCACATCTTATGATTATCAAAACCTTGTTGGTCTTGAACACTAGACACCACAAAGCTATTACTAGTATATATGTACAAAAGAAAGAAAGACAATCTGAAGAAGAAATGGAAAATACTAATAATATAATAACTAATATATTAAAGATGATTTTCAGTTTGTTTTACCAGATCTTCCTTGAAGCTTTTCTGCTATAGCATTCCAATTATGAGGTCCATATTTTTCCACTAACTCCCGAAGCTTCTGGTCTTCGTGAGGCCTCCAATGGCCCCTGCTGCACATCTGCTTCTTTCTTTATGAATTATCAAACAATAATATCCGACATAATAAAACAAAGTTCCTAGCTATAGAAACCTAAAGTTAAACTAACCCTCAACTCCTTTCTTTATTTGTGAAGTAAGGCTATAAAAACTGTCCAAAAACAAAAGATCAAAGCAACGAAGGAGAAGATGCACAAGAAGAATATTGGATTGTTGAGAAGATCGTTTATAGAAGATTGGTGAAAAGGGAATAAATGGGTTTTTAGGGTAAGTGAAAAGTAAAGAAGTTCTCAGAGCTAATATTTATATATGGAGAAAGCAGATCTTATAAACAGAATATGTGGACTACAGATTAAGGAAGAAATAAGAAGAGGAATAACAATAAAAGGAGATCAGAAAGTGTTTTCCGTTTATACAGACTTTAGCTTTCTACCAGTGATTGATGCCAACATCTTGGCTAACAAACACCCCTCAATATATATATTTTAAAAATTCAATATTGAATGATGTCTAGTCTTGTACTCCGCATGCATGTATCTATGTATTGTATTTATTTATTTTTTAATTTTGCTCCACATGTATTTTCATTTTATTAAGTAGTATTTAGTTTTTGAGAGGGTGTTGGGAGGGAAGTTGCTTGCTAGGGTGAATTTTGTTCTGCTTTCAACATCTTTCCCAGTTTTTCTAACCCACCAACCTACCTAAGCCGCATTAATTCCTTTGAGATAACTATAAGTTAATCATAAATTATTAAAAGAAAAAGGATATGGTAAAATTGATTAAACTCCATAACGCTAAAAAAAAAAATTACTTATATTCATAAGCTGGTATACAATCGGCATTATAAAACTAAATGACACATCTAATAGTGGAGGCCTTAACGTCCAATCACCACTTTCTTAACACGGATAGAATTTTGCTTTTCTTCTCACCCCCTTTAACCAGATTTAATAAATGTTAATAATAGCTAAAGATAGAATATTTTTAAAATAAAAATGTTAAGACATTCAAAAAGGTTGGTATTGTATAGAAGTATGGTGATAGATTTAGGTCATCTTCAACTTTCTAAACCTAAGTACCTAACTAACAAATTGTCTTAACGATCTTGGAACTGCACGTGGAAACTCGATATAGTTGGAACAATTGTTGTATAAGTCAAACCTTCTTTGCTATTTGTAAGTTTTGATCATGCAGTTTAACTATCTTGAGAAAGTTTGTTTGCCACAAATCTAGTTTGCAGGTAACATGAAGCTTTTCTACTTTCTCTTAACTACCTTGACGGTTTTCTCTTTAGGTCGTATCTCAAGCTTGAAAGACTAGTCTGACCAACTAATTATATCAAATTCACATAACTTGATCTGATGTTTTATTCCTCCTCCTTCCTTGCGCGCAACTCCTTTCCATGCATGTACTCTTTTTCATGTAGCACAAGAATTTCTTTCATAAATAAAAAATCATAAAAGAAGTAGGGATATAAAAAGATAAAAATCAATCAAAATAGAAGAAGAAATATGACTTTTTTGTAACTGCAAGAAAGTGATCATGAATTCATGGCAAAATGAAAGCATGTACTCTCTCTCTCTCTCCACACTCCCTGGCTCCAAAGGATATACATCATCGATCGATAGTACTAGATATACAAATTATAAGGACCAGGTACTTCATCCCGAATAATTGTTTTGTGGAGAGACTAATATTTTTCGATAGATATGAGAAGAGGGATTAGTCATAATACCAAAGATTTCCAAAATACATGCAGTTTGGTGCTCATATAATTTGCTAGTTCAATTGTGTCACGACCCAAACCGAACCGTCGTGATGGCGCCTATCGTGGAACTAGGCAAGCCACTACTCAACCATTTCAACATAATAAAAGCTTTGAAAAATACGGAAGCGGTTAATACATTAGGAAAACCTTTTTAAAAGTAGAATAAAACTCGCAACTCAATACAAATCTCTCCTAAAGACCGGGGTGTCACCGAGTACATGAGCATCTATAAAGGGATAACGTCTACTACAATGTCTAAGGAATAAGAACTGAAACATAAGTAAAGATAATGAAGGAGAGTCATGGCCTGTGAACGCCATGCAGCTACCTCGATAGTCTCCCAAGATCCTGACTCCACACTCAGCATTCGCCGTGACCGGAAGCACCTGGATCTGCACACGAGGTGCAGGGTGTAGCATGAGTACATCCAACTCAATAAGTAACAAATTCAACCTTTGGACTAAAAGTAGTAACAAACTCAATCGGCATAGTTCAATATGGAAAAAACAGGGCAGGAATGTAGGCTTGCTTTCAAGTTCAACAGTTAAACTCAATACAGTAAGATAGACAAAATTTGAATGATATGAAGAATATAAATCCTCTACTTCTACATGCCAATGCACATGATGTATGTGATGCACCATGCTGACAGCCTCATGTGCTCACACTCTCAAATTCTCCATCACTCAGTATTGTATATGGCCAATCCGGCCCAGGAAAGATCAATCCTGGAATATATACACAACTGACCACCAGTCACTTAGTACTGAGTAGGTTCAATCAAGCCTGTGGGGAAGATCCACCTCCAGGTATATAAATGCTTCAGACAAGATCTATGTCCACGGAAGATCCATCCCTCAGTATAATCAACTGCGCTTAGTAGGCCGGGGTGTGTGCAGACTCCGGAGGGGCTCCTTCAGCCCAAGCGCTATCATAAATCAGTATAACCACTGCGGCGTGCAGCCCGATCCCATAAATATCACTCATAATCAGGCCCTCGGCCTCACTCAGTCATCAATCTCTCCAATCTCACTCACACGTTCACAATGTCATGAAACTAGCCCGAACATGATGATATGATGTATCAATAAATAACAACAGAGACTATGATATGGTATGAAATGCACGAATATGACTGAGTACGAAATATCAATGAAATCAGTAAGTCAACAGCAAGAAACGACCATTATGGTCCCAACAGTACTAGAATATAGCCTAAACATGACCTCTAGCATGATTGACAACGCAATTACTTTCTCACATGATGAAAACACGGATATCAAGAAGATAGAACCACTATACAATGCCATGGAATCGACCAGGTCACAATTCTCACGGTGCACGCCCGTCACTTGGCATGTACTTCACCTCAACACCAATCATATAATATATAATTCGGGGTTTCAAGCCCTCAAAGCTATGTTTTGAAGTGTTACTTACCTCAATCCGAGAAAAACTCTACTCCAACATGCTTTTCCCTCGCAAATCAGCCTACAAATGACCCGAATCTAGCCACAAGCAGTAAAATACAATCAATACGGGCTAAAGGAATAAATTTCCACAAGATATTACGAAGTTATAACTCAAAAATCTTAGATCGGCTCAAAGCCGGCTCCCGGGCCCACGTCTCGAAATCCAACAAAAATCACAAAATTCGAAAGCCCATTCAACCACATGTCTAACCATACCAAATTTATCAGAATCGGACACCAAATCGCCACTCAAATCCTCAAATCAAACTTTCCAAATCCCTAGCATCAAATCCCCCAAATTTCACCTTAAAACCACACAATTTAGGTGGGATAATCAATGGGTGAACAAGATTATTGAATAAAAATGAGTACAAGAAGCTTCCCTAAAAAATGCCATCGAAAATCCTCTCAAAAATCCCCAAAACCGGAGCTCAAAATGTTAGAAATGGTGAAAATCTCGAAAAACCTCATTTTTAAGCTTTGCCTAGGTATTCCTGCACCTGCGGAGCCTGGGCTCGCACCTGCGCATCCGCTTTTGGGAAAAAACATGTGCTTTTGCAATAGTCACTTACCCAGCAAGCCTTCGCTTCTACGACTCCGGTCCCACATATGCACAATCGCAGGTGCGGAAATCCCATTGCACCTGCGACCTATGCTGACCTCCTTCAACTCCGCACCTGCACTCCACCTGCCGCACCTGTAGCATCGCACCTACGGCCAAGACCCTCGCAGGTGTGATCACACCATAAGGGCTACAACTTCAGCAACCTCAAACTCCAATTCTTGATCCGTTAACCACCCGGAATCAACCCGAGGCCCCCGGGACCTCAACTATACATACCAAAATGTATTAAAACACAACATGAAGTCGAGCCCTCAAATCACCTCAAACAACATCAAAAACACGAATTACACCCCAATTCAAGCCTATTTAAACTAAGAAAATTCAACTTCTACAAATGGTGTTGAAACCTATCAAATCACGTTTGAATGACCTCAAATTTTGCACAAAAGTCACAAATGACACCATGGACCTACTCCAACTTCTGGAAATCCAATCTGAACCCGATATTAAAAAGTCCACTCCCAGTCAAACTTTTTAAAATTCCAACTTTCGCCATTTCAAGCCTAATTCTACTACAGACCTCCAAATCACAATTCGGACACGCTCCTAAGTCTAAAATCACCCAACGGAGCTAACGGAACCATAAAAACTCAAATCTCGGGTCGTTCACACATAGGTCATCATCCGGTTAACTTTCCAACTTAAGCCCCCAACCTTGAGACTAAATGTCTCAATTCATTCTGAAATCTTTCCGGACCTGAACAAATTAACCCGGTAAGTCATATAACAACTGAAAAGCATAAAAGGAGTAGTAAATGGGAGAACGGGGCTACAACTCTTGAAACGACCAACCGGGTCGTTGCATCTTACCCCTCTTAAACAAACGTTTGTCCTCGAACGGGTCTAGAACACACCTGGAGTCTCAAATATGTATGGATATATGCTCCGCATCTCCCCCTCGGTTTTCCAAGTAGAATCCTCAACTGGATGACCTCTGCACTATACCATTACTGAAGCTATATACTTTGACCTCAACTTTCGAACATGCCGAACCAAAATGGCCACCGGCTCCACATCATAAGTCATATCACCCTCTAACTGAACCGAGCTGAAATCCAAAACATGAGATGGATCACCGACATACTTCCGTAGCATAAAAACATGAAATACTAGATGCACACTCGACAAACTAGGCTCAACTTGTCCTTCTTCTCGAACCTAATAACACCCTTCATGGGTGAAACCTTCAGCAGAACCTTCTCCCCAACCATGTAAGCCACATCACGAACCTTCCTGTCAGCACAACTCTTCTGTCTAGACTGCACCGCGCGAAGCCGCTCCTGAATCAATTTAACCTTGTCCAAAGCATCCTGAACCAAGTAAGTACCCAATAGCCTAGACTCACCCGGCTCAAACCAACCCACTAGAGATATACACCGCCTCCCATACAAAGCCTCATAGGGAGCCATTTGAAAGCTCGACTGGTAATATTTGTTGTAGGCAAACTCCGCGAACGGCAGAAATTGCTCCCATGGACCCCTGAAATCAATGACACAAGTGCGTAGCATGTCCTCCAATATCTGAATAGTGCGCTCGGATTGTCCATCCGTCTGAGGATGAAATGATGTGCTCAACTCAACCTGGTTGCCCAACTCTTGCTGCACGACTCTCTAAAATTATAATATAAACTGCGTGCCACGATCTGAAATGATGGACACTGCACACGGTGAAGGCGAACAACCTCTCGAATGTAAATCTCAGCCAACCACTCCGAAGAATAAGTAGTACCAACTGAAATGAAGTGAGTGAACTTGGTCAGCCGATCTACAATAACCCAAATAGCATCAAGCTTCCTCGAAGTACGTGGGAGCCCAACTACGAAATCTATGGTGATCTTCTCGCACTTCCACTCAAGAATCTCTTTCCTCTGGAGCAATCTTCCTGGTCTCTAATGTTTATACTTTACCTGCTGACAGTTAAGGCACCGAGCTACAAATCCTACTATATCCTTCTTCATCCTCCTCCACCAATAATGCTGCCTCAAGTCCTGGTACATCTTCACGGCACCCAGATGAATGAAATACAGTGAACTGTGGGCCTCCTCAAGAATCAACTCAAGTAGCCCATCTACGCTAGGCGCACATATCCGGCCCTGCATCCTCAACACCCCATCATCTCCAATAGTAACATCTTTAGCATTACCGTGCTAAACCTTTCCTTGAGGACAAGAAAATAAGGATCATCATACTGGAACTCTCTGAGGTGATCAAATAAGGAAGACCGAAAACCACACAGGCTAGAACCCGACTAGACTTCGAAACATCTAATCTCACGAACTGGTTGGCCACTGCCTAGACATCAACTAGAACAGGTCTCTCACCAATAGGAATGAATGCAAGGCTACCCATACTCACTGCCTTCCTACTCAAGGCATCAACCACCATATTTGCCTTCCCCGGATGATACAGAATAGTAATATCATAGTCCTTTAGTAGCTCCAACCATCAACGCTGCCTCAAATTTAGATCCTTCTATTTGAACAAATGCTGGAGGCTCCGATGATCCATAAATACCTCACAAGACACAGCATAGAGATGGTGCCTCCAACTCTTTAATGCATGAACAATGGCAGCCAACTCTAAATCATGAACAAGGTAGTTCTTCTCATGAGGCTTCAACTGGCGTGAAGCATAAGCAATCACTCTACCGTCCTGCATCAAGACACACCCAATACCAATTCGAGAAGCATCATAATACACTGTATAAGAACCAGAAGCTGAAGGTAGAACTAGAAGTGGAGCTAAGGTTAAGGCAGTCATGAGCTTTTGAAAGCTCTCCTCACACTCATTCGACCACCTGAAAGGAGCACCCTTTTGGGTCAATTTGGTCAAGGAAGATGCAATAGATGAGAAAACCTACACGAAGCGACGATAATAACTAGCCAAACCAAGAAAGCTCCGAATCTCGGTAGCTGAGAAGGGTCTATGCAAACTCTGAACCGCCTCTATCTTCTTCGGATCTACCTGAATACCCTCACTGGACACCACGTTCCCCAAGAACGCCACTGAACTAAGCCAAAACTCACACTTGAAGAACTTGGCATAAAGCTTCTCCTCCCTCTACCGCTGTAACACAATCCTCAAATGCTAGGCATGCTCCTCCTGGCTACGATAGTACACCAGGATATCATCAATCTACACTATAACAAACAAGTCGAGATAAGGCTAAAACACACTGTTCATCAGATGCATGAACACTGCTGGCGTTGGTCAGCCCAAAAGACATCACAAGGAACTCATAATGACCATAACGGGTCCTGAAAGTTGTCTTTAGAATATCTGAGTCCCGAATCTTCAACTGGTGATACCCAGAGCTTAAATGAATCTTGGAGAACAGTCTCGCTCCCTGAAGCTGGTCTAACAGATCATTAATACGCGTTAAAGGATACTTGTTCTTGATTTAACTTTGTTCAACTACCTATAATCAGTGCATATGCACATGGTACCATCCTTCTTCTTCACAAAAAGAACCGGTGCACCCCAAGGCGACACACTAGGACTAATAAACCCCTTATCAAGAAGTTCCTGAAGCTTCTCTTTCATCTCCTTCAAGTCAGCCAGTTCCATACGGTACGGAGGGATAGAAATGGGCTGAGTGCCCAGCACCAAGTCAATACCAAAGTCAATATCCCTGTCGGACGGCATGCCCGGCAAGTCTGCAGGAAACACATACGAAAAATCTCGCACCACCAGAACATAATCAATAGTAGGGTATCAACACCAACATCCCTAACAAAGTCCAAGTAAGATAAGCAACACTTCCCAACCATCTAATGGGCCTTCAAATACGAAATAACCCTGTTGGGAACAGTCTAAAGAACCTCTCCACTCAATCCTTGGCAACCCCGGCATCGCCAACGTCACATTCTTAGCGTGACAATCCAAAATATCATGACATGGATGGAGACAACCAATCCATACCCAAGATCACGTCAAAATTGACCATACTAAGCAGCAAGAGATCAACTCTGGCCTCCAATCCCCCAATAGTCACTATACACTACCGATATACACAGTCCACAATAATAGTATCGCCCACCGGTGTAGATACATTAATAGAGGAAACTAAGGACTCACAAGGCATATCCAGATAATGAGCAAAATACAATGACACATATGAATAAGTAGAACCAGGGTCAAATAATACCGAGGCATCCCTGTGGCATACTGAGACAATACCTGTGATCATTGTGTCTGAAGAAATAGCATCTGGTCTGGCAAAAAGAGGATAGAATTAGGACTTACCGCCACCTGATCGGCCTCCCCCTCTAGGGTGACCCCTAGCTGACTGAGCTCCACCCTAAGCTGGCTGGGCGGGTGGTGAAATAACAGGTGCCTAAGTCGTAGGTTGACTCCTCTACTGAGTTGGACCTGCCGAAAGGTGGGGATAATGCCTCTTGATGTGACCCAAATCTCCACACTCAAAGCAACCTCTTCCTGTGAATGGCGATGGAGACTGAAGGGAGCCTCGAGCACCGGGATAACTGCTAGAAGGACCCATCATAGATGAACCTTGAGTTGATGGTGCATGAGACAAACTCTGAGCTGGAACGACATTG
This sequence comes from Nicotiana attenuata, assembly GCF_001879085.1. Taxonomy (NCBI): domain Eukaryota; kingdom Viridiplantae; phylum Streptophyta; class Magnoliopsida; order Solanales; family Solanaceae; genus Nicotiana; species Nicotiana attenuata. Next base: position 22,859,986 of record NC_031991.1, on the reverse strand, counting down.
AGGGATGAGTAACCCTGATGAGAACTCTATAAACCATGGCCAGATGATGCACCACGGTGAACTGGACGAGCCGCCTGAGTGTGCCTGTAAGGACGACCCTTGCCATGGTAGAACTCACCCAAAAGGAACACCACTAAAACCACCCGATCCATGAGGCCTCTTGGCATCCCTCTCACCCTACTCCTGGCTGCGGACCAACTCTATCTGTTGAGCAATGTCAACAACCTCATCTAAAGTATCACTAGATACCCTCTCCCTAGTCATAAGCAACCGGAAATGATATGTGAGGCCATGAAAGAACCTCTTGATCCTCTCCGTATCAGTGGGTACCATCCAAACTGCATGACGCCAACTCAAAAAAAACTCATCTCATACTGCATCACAAACATGTCATCCTGACATAACTGCTCAAACTGTATGTGCATCTCCTCTCTGTGAGACTGCGGCACAAACTTCTCCAAGAAGAGAACAGAGAACTCCTGCCAGGTAAGTGGTGCTGCACCGACTGACCTGCGCCTCTCATAAGCCTCCCACCATCTGAAGGCAGCCCTAGAAAATTCAAAAGTAGTGAACGAGACCACGCTGGTCTCCAGAATACCTGCTGTCCAGAGAATCAGCTGACACTTGTCCAAGAATGGAGGCTGGAGTCTCCCAAACCTCTCTAGTCTCCGCTGCTCATCATCAGTCATAACAGGAACCACGTGGGCCTGAGGAGATACAACCGGCTGGGCTGGTAATGGCCCCAGTGTCTGGAGTCCCTGCATCACCTACTCTGGTGTACGGGCGGCGGGAGTCTGAGTACCTCCCCCGGCCTGAGAAGTGGCTGCTGCGGCCGGTACATAGAATGCTTGAGCAAGACTGGTGCACACGGTCAGAATCTAAGCTAAGGCCTCCTGAAACATTGGAATCACAATGGGCACAGCTGGTGCCTGAGCTAGCCCCACTAGCTCATCGACAAGTAGAACATGCTCCTAAACTGGGGCAACTGGTAGATCTGCAGGTGCTGCCCTAGCTGCTGTACGAGCTGCACCTCTGCCCCTACCGCGACCTCGGCCTCTCGCGGCCCTAGCTAGTTGTATTGGTGGTTGTCCATCCTACCCAATAGTAAGTGTCCTTACCATATGTGAGAGAATAGAATAATAGAAGTTTAGTTACCAGAATCAACAGATTCGCACGACAAGAATCCAAGAATGTGAAGTTTCCTAAGGGTTCGACAGCCTTTCGAAAATAAATATAGACTTCTCCGTACATATCCGCAAGACTCTACCAAACCTGCTCATGACTCGTGAGAACTATGTAACCTAGGATCTGATACCAACTTGTTACGACCCAAATCGATACGTCGTGATGGTGCCTATCGTGGAACTAGGAAAGCCACTACTCAACCATTTCAACATAATAAATGCATAGAAAAATACGGAAGCAGTTAATACTTAAGGAAAACCTATTTAAAAGCATAATAAAACTCGCAACTCAATACTAATCTCTCCCAAAGACCGGGGTGTCATCGAGTACACGGGCATCTATACAGGGATACCGTCTACCAAAATGTCTAAGTAATAAGAACTGAAACATAAGTATAGATAATGGAGGAGAGTCAAGGTCTGCGAACACCATGCAGCTACCTCGATAGTCTCCTTAGATCCTAACTACATACTCAGCAGTCGCCGTGACCGGAAGCACCTGGATCTGCACATGAGGTGCAGGGTGTAGCGTGAGTACACACAACTCAATAAATAACAAATCCAACCTTTGGATTGAAAGTAGTAATAAACTCAACCGACATAGTTCAATATTGAAATAACAGTGCAGAAACGTAGCCCTGCTTTTAAGTTCAACAATTAAACTCAATACAGTAAGATAGATCAAAACTGAACGATATGAAGAATATAGCTCATCTACTTCTACACGCCAATGCGCATGATGTAGGTGATGCACCATGCTGACAGCCTCATGTGCTCACACTCTCAAATGCTCTATCACTTAGTACTGTATATGGCCATTCCGGCCCAGGGAATATCCATCCCGGTATATATACATCAACTGACCATCAGTCACTCAGTACTGAGTAGGTTCAATCTAGCTTGTAGGGAAGCTCCATCTCCAGGCATATAAATGCTTCGGACAAGATCCATTTCCACGGAAGATCCATCCCTCAATATAATCAACTACGCTCACTAGGGGTGTGTATAGACTCCAGAGGGGCTCCTTCAGCCCAAGCGCTATCATAAATCAGTATAACCAATGTGGCGTGCAGCCCTATCCCACAAATGTCACTCATAATCAGTCCCTTGGCCTCACTCAGTCATCAATCTCTCCAGTCTCTCTCACAGGCTCACAATGTCATGAAACTAGAAAAAACATGGTTTGATGTATCAATAAATAACAATAGAGACTACGATATGATATGAAATGCATGAATATGACCGAGTATGAAATATCAATGAAATCAGTAAGTCAACAGCAAGAAACGGCCATTATGGGTCCCAATAGTACCAGCATATAGCCTAAACATGATCTCTAGCATGATTGACAACTCAATTACTTTACCACATGATAAAAACATGGATATCGACAAGATAGAACCACTATAAAGTGCCATAGAATCGACCAGGTCACAATTCTCACGGTGCACGCCCTACGCCCGTCACTTGGCATGGGCGTCACCTCAACACCAATCACATAATATATAATTTGGGGTTTCGAACCCTCAGAGCTAAGTTTTAAAGTATTAATTACCACAATCCGAGAAAAAATCTACTCCAGCATGCCTTTGCCTCGCAAATCGGCCTCCAAATGACCCAAATCTAGCCACAAGCAGTACAATACAATCAATACGGGCTAAAGGAATAAATTTCCACAAGATATTACGAAGTTATAACTCAAAAATCTAAAATCGGCTCAAAGCCGGCCCCCGGGATCACGTCTCAAAATCCGACAAAAGTCATAAAACCCGAAAGCCCATTCAACCACGAGTCTAACCATTCCAAATTTATCAAAATCTGACACCAATTCGCCACTCAAATCCTCAAATCAAACTCTCCTAATCCCTAGCCTCAGAACCTCCAAATTTAACCCCAAAACCACACAATCTAGGTGGGAGAATCATTGGGGAAACAAGATTATTGAATAAAAACAAGTACAAGAAGCTTACCTCAACAATCCCCTCGAAAATCCTCTCATGAATCACAAAAATTCGAGCTCAAAATGTTAGATATGGTGAAAATCCCGGAAACCCACATTATTAAGATCTGCCCAGGCATTCCCGCACCTACGGAGCCTGGGCTCGCACCTGCGCATCTGCTTTTGTGGAAAAACATGCGCTTCTGCGAAAGTTACTTACCTAGCGAGCCTACGCTTCTGCGACCCCTGTCCCGCATCTGCGCAATCGCAGGTGCAGAAATCCCATCGCACCTGTGACCTCTGCTAGCCTCCTTCAACTCCGCACCTTTGCTCCACCTTCTGCACTTGCGGCCAAGACCCTCATAGGTGCGATCATCCCAGAAGGGGCTACAACTTCAGCAACCTCAAAACTCCAATTCCTGATTAGTTAACCACCGGGAATCAATCCAAGGCCCCCGGGACCTGAAGCAAACATACCAACAAGTCTTAAAACACGACATGACTTTACCTATCTCGTACTTGTACAATATCTCACCACCATCTTGATATGGATACTAACTCTATGTGTCCAACCAATCTTTCAAGTTTACATTCATCCACACGATGTTAGAATTTATCCAGTCCATTAATGAACTAACAAAACTCTATCAGTGTGTTTATGTCTTAAGACTGTAGTGCTCATCCAAAATTATATTGTAGAATTCCCTTTACATCTCAAGCATATCCTTCTCTTTATATTCAAACTTTTCAAGTGTGATCCTTTGACATATAATATGTATCTCCCCGCTAGTCCGCTAACTGTATCAATTCTAATTGGCAATACTACCCTCTATTATCACTTTAGATCTGTAGAGGCACCCGCTTACTGACCGAGCAACTTAACTATGAAGGCATAACTATTTTGTAGCTCACAATCTGTCACTCCAATCTCCAGAGAAATATTGGACTATAGTGTCACAAATCACAACTCACCCTACAGAATTGCCCAAGCCTAAGATGCGGTCTGCATCTTGCTATATGTCCTCTAGACTGGCCTACTCCCTTATCATAGGAAAATCATCTCATACCTCATTCGCGATAACATCATAAGCCACCAGTGAGTGTCCGGCTGAAAACATATTCTCAACATCGCATACAAATGAATAGAAGAAAACAGAACATTTGTTGTGCCCTGTTTTCTTGCGAAAGCGAGTTTTGACACGTGACAACTCTTTTAAATGGGTATTAAAAGAGAACAGTCGCTACCTAACGATTTTAAGGTGCGTTAGGGTACCTATTTGCAAATAACTCTATTTGACTAGTCTACGTCACCAAAGATCCGATAAGAGCTCAAACTACCTCAAAGAGAAGGTGTTAGGCACTCTTCGAGATCCACAACTGTGGGTCCCGGCCGAAGTTTACGCTATGTGAACTTTTGAATTATATTTAAGCTAGGTGATCATATTAGTGAAGAAAGATGTGGAAGTTGAAGGTTCTATATACACAAGTGTAAAGAAAATAGCATAAGAACTAAAAAATATAAATAAGCAGTACAAGTCTTAGAGGTTACAGGTACACAACTACGTTGGTCTATATTTGATTACTAATTGTGAAGAGCAAGCATATAAACGGAAGGGGTCTTGTGTTTTTTAGCCTAAAGGATCACCCCGTGCAACATAAATAATACTTCGCAACTCCCTTAGGGTAGGGGTTGCTCATATTATTCAGTGGGCACAGACTATCATCTCCTGCTACCCGATTACTATGTTAAAGTTGTTTACTCAAAGGCGCTCTAATTCAAATTTAGGTTGCGTCCTATTCGTTCACTGCCCGTCCCATACCTATGGTCCAGGGGCTTTGGACCTACTATTGGGAGGTTCTAGACTTCACTTAGGATGCTCAAAAATGATAAAAGTAACGCACATTCAAAACATATAGGACTCCACATAAATTCAAGAAAAGGCTCAAGTTAACCCCCACACATAAGCAACGAATGCACGCGACAGATTAGGCAATAACCGAATTTCAGTGTTGAGAAGCATTATAGTCATTAAATCCTATAGGCATGATTTCTAGGTAATTCCGATCTCCAGTAGTGTACAGGCAGCGTTACAACTTTGGGCTAACAGAGTTGTAGATTAAAGGTATTAGAATCCTATAGGCATGATACCTAAATTGTTCGCGAAATGAGGCGGTAAGACAGCTTTAAGAACCCAGAATTAGTAGCATTTATTTTGTAAACGGTTTCTTATGCGAGTGACAATATCCTATAGGCAGGATTTCTAACAATTAATAATTGGACTTGATTTTATAATACTTTATCCCTATAGGCATGTCATCTAAGTGAGGAAATATAAAAGTAACAGAACGCAGCTGAATAATTATTTAAAACCTTATAGTCATGGTATCTAGATGAGTATTATCAAAGGCGTGCATTATTGTATCTATAGACATGTTGTCCAATGGTTAAGCAAGGCATTTGATTCCTATAAACATGCTGTCTAAAGTGTTCAGTGGTAGACATGGAAACATACTTGGAATAATGCACCAATATTGGATAAGTTAAGTGAAGTGTGTGCGATTCCTATAGACAATATTTTTATTAGTGTGTAGAATCAAAGCACGTCAAAACAAATATCAAACAAGGCAGTTAAACCATATAGGCATGTTCTCAACCCATTCATGCGAGTGTTAGAATACCCCAACCCCCATTTTATTAATCTCCCCATCATTCATTTATTACAGACCCAAATAGCATAATTACAAGCTCAATAGAATGATCACAGACCCAAGTAGGATCACTACAGGCCCAACATAAATGCAGAATACCCAGGGGCGCTACTGGGCCTCCAACTAAGCTTGGAACCTTGTGTGGATGAGTAAGCCCATACTCAAGATGGCGGTTGATGTGCTTCAGCTCTCATTAACAAACTAGCCCAGCAAACAGGCCCAAACAACTGCCTTGCTTACCCATTTGAGTACCAAACCAACCGTAATAACATGTGGCAATCTATAAGCTAGGCCAATTTGACAATTTTGAAATCTAAGAACTTAACCCTTAAGGTTGTAACTTACAGAGAAATAGAAGCCTTCAAAACCAAAGGCACACAGGCAAGGTTACACATGGTGTCAGCAGACATAGCATATACAAGATAGATACAAGCTATATTTCCAGGGAACAAGTTAAGAGATAGTAAGCCAAAGATAACAGAATTTTCAAGTAGAGCATGGTTTAGAATTAACCTAAAGGGGACTCTTAGGCATAAGAGTCTTAACAAGGACATTTAGAGGAGTCGTAATTAGGAATACAAGTAAGGATCAAGTTATATAGAAAAAGCCTTAAACGTGAGAGCCTAAGGAAGACATGATTGCAGCTAACTTTCAGCCAGGCAAAATAACAGACATATTAGTGACATGCAGAAACAATCACTTAGTTTGAACATGAGAAGCTTAACATATCGAGTTCCACGCAGATATCAGTCATAACACAAGGCTCAGAACCTTAAAGAAAACACAAGGACTCATGGTAGGTGAAAGCGTGCCAACTCTAAACTTAACATGTCAAACATGCCCCTGAACTTATCCCAGCTGACCATATAAGAAGAATAGACAAAACATATTGGAATTCATCTCAGAAGTCTTAAACAATCAATGAGCACATAATAACATTAGAATTTACAAACAACAGAGAGACCCGGATGGGACAATATTGGTATCATGAATTGACTCTAGCATATTGTACATGAAGGATTCAACAGAAAGTGACTCCTTTCACACATTCTGGGAACGAATTAGTCTCTCACAAGGATCTAAGGAATGGACCCATAACAAGTAATAGGTATAAATAACATTATGGTTAGAAATCATTCATGCTGAACACACAAGCATATATCAAAGTTTCGAATTTAGGCAAGTTTGGATATCTAAACTACAAAACTACAGAATAGATTCAAGGTAAATAGGATTGTAGACGAAGATGACATGATATTGAAACCATATTGGTTCACAAAAGTTCAAACAACATGAACACACAGAGCACTAAACACAAGCAAAAGAAAAAAAAGGATGGCAAGAGTTGAGGTACTCATTGGTTTGCAGGTCAACAAGCAAGCAAAGGGGAAAACCAAGTGCCAATAGTAGTTTTGTTAGTAGTAGTAGAGAAAGAACAACAGGACTCCCAAAATCCCAGTGTGTCAGAGTCCCCAAGGGTTTCGATTGAACACCGGACAGTGCTCGCACTAAGAAAAGGTCAACAATCGAATTCTGTGGCCTTAGCTTTCAGCTGGCCAAGGTCTCAAAATTTAGAAAAGTAGAATGAGTGAGAATGAGAGAGTAATAGTAGTAGTTCCTGTCTGTTTTAGGGGAATTGGGGGATGGGGTTATATAGTAGTAGAAATTGAAAGAACAAATATGGAAAACAATCAATTAAGCACAAATAAGGAAAGAAAATATCACATGCAAATCAAAATCAGTAAAGGAGATAGAGAGTCTCAAACCCCAATTAGGGTTTAATCGTCTGAAAATCGAACCTAGAGTGAAGATCGCTCTTTGTTGAACGTATATAGATGAAATAAAGCATAAAATCAAATATTCAAGTGATTCCAGTCCAATCTCGGAAGTGATACTTGTCAAACTTAAGCAAGTACCTAAGTAACACCATAAACAGACGACCAATAATGAGAGAAGATTAATAAGGTAAGTATATCATAGGTTGGAATCAGAGAAGAACCAAGCAGCGGTGGCTAGGGTTTCTCAGATAAGAAGAGAGGAAGAAAGGATTTGGTGGCGGCTTGTTGAGAGAAGTGGTCTCTAGGGTTAGGGTGAGGGGTTATAAGGATATATGGTTGGTTTATTATGGGTCGATGATCATTTAAAATCAACGGCCAAGATCGAGATAGGAAACAGGGTGGGTTAAATGAACGGGTCGTGACCGGGTTTAAAAGGGGCCGTTTGGTTCGGCGGCTGAAGAGAAAAATGAATGTGCTAAGTGTTTGGGCCTGTAATTTGGTCCGAAATTAGCCTTGTGTTGGGCTATAAATTAAATATGCAAAATTTGTTTAAAACAATTTATAAAAAGTTATTTATAGATAATAAAAATATTACTTATGCAGTAAAATAATTAAAAATAATAGCTTAACATTATAAAACATAACAAAAAATGCTATTTTAGCATAAATAATATAATAAATGCAATTATGCATAAAATATAGGCTATACATTCGAAAATTGTGTAAATATCTCAAAAATGCAAATGTAATTTTAATACGTTTGCAGCATGCAACCTATTCCCATTATCAACTCATAACATGAATAACTCAACACAACAAATTCCGTAATCTCAGCATAAAAGGGAAATAAAGCGTACAAAACATCAAGGAACTACCAAAACAATCAGAGAATAACCAATACCTCGTATTCACAAAAATTCAACAAATCATCAATACAAGAATAGCTAAAAGACTCCCACAATCGGACACAATATAATAAAGTACACAAGTAAGATAGAGACAATAAAGGCAAGTAAGGACATGAATCAATGAAGATATACAATTAATACAGGTTGGAACATATAGCAGGCAATGTATTGATTGAAGAATGAATAAACCACATATAGAAACTAACTGGTAGATAACAAGTAAGGCATGAATAACAAGTACGGACATGTAGCACATCAAAACATGTAACGGAATATAACATAGAATAAATGAAGACACAAAGGTAAATAGCCCAACCCACATGCTTTAACCCATGAAAGTGCATATACACTCGTCACCTCGTATATACACCGTCTCCACACATAGTTCATGTAAAAAATAGACCAGCAAGTCCTAATTCCCTCAAGTAAAAGTTAAACACAACACTTACCTTTTTCTGCAATCAAATCAATAATCAACCACGACCTTTTCTTTCGAACGAGCCTCCAAACCAACCGAATCTAGCCAATTACCATTCAAACACTTCAAAATAAGCTTTAGAAACTACACACGAATGAATTATGTTCAATCTTTGATGAAATTGAAAAAGTCAACCCCGGGCCCGCTTGATCAAATTCCGAGATTCGGAAGAAATTTTGATTACCCATTCACCCCCGAGCCTGGTTATGTAATTTTTTCGAAATACGACCTCAATTGAGGACTAAATCCAAATTTTATAAAATCCCTGAATTCTACCCAAAATCTCTAATTTCTACCATGAAGTTCATAGATTTGATGTTAAAAATTCATGAAAATTAGTTGAAATTGATTGAAAACTAGTTAAAGATACTTACTAATGAATTTGGGAATAAAAGGGTTTTCAAAAATCGCCTCTAGAGTATTTAGGGTTGAAAAATGGTGTAAAATAAGCTATGTCCTCATTTTCCCCCCTTTTACCTAGTTGCAGGTATCGCAAATGCGAACAGTGCCCCCAGCCAGCATAAGTCTCAAATTCGACAAAAACATCGCATTTGCGAGGCCCCCTTCCATCGCAAATGCAGTCGAAGGTTCGCATTTGCGAACCTGCCTAATTCAAGTGTCCAATCACAAAAGAGACCAAACCATTGCAAAATCGATCACGGGGTGTCAGCAATTGCAAATTCTTCTTTGAAAATGCGAAGTTTTCCCTGCCCAGCCCAGCCCATTATCGCAGATGCGATCCATTGACCTCAAAAGCGAGTCAGGCCTCGCCAAATGCGAGACTACACCAGCAGCGAGTCTTACACCAGCAATTCCAACTTCAACCAAAACTCGTCTGAAACTCACTCGAGCCCCCGGGCTCCAAACCAAATATGCACACAAGTGTAATAATATTATATATACTCTCTTGCTAACTCAAATATTTAAAATAACTTCAAAATTCAAGAATCGATCGTCACAACTCAAGATTTCAACTTGAAAACTTATTTTCATATTTTTTCACATAATGGGCCAAAATGCGCTCGGGTCACCCGAACTCTAACCAAACGTGCATAGAATTCTTAAAACATCATATGAACCTACCGGAATCATCAAAACACCTATCCGAGGTAGTTTACCAAAAATATTGACTGTGGTCAACCCAAACATTATTCTAAGTCTAAAATTATATTTTCTTCAAAAGTTTACATAAAAACATTTTGAAAAGCGACACGGACCATGCACACAAATTAAGACACATCAAATAAAGCTATGAGAGGTCTCAAAACATAGAAATTAAGGTTAGTACTCAAAATGACCTATCGGGTTGTCATATTCCTCACCTCTAAAAGAAAGGTTAGTCCTCGAACGGACATAAAAATGTGCATGGACTGGTAAAAAGGAGGGGGTATCTACTCCGCATATCAGACTCGGACTCCCACGTAGCCTCCTCAATTGTCTGACCCCTCAATTGCACTTTCACCGAAGGAAAACTCTTAGATCTCAACTTACGAACATGTCGGTCTAGAATAGCTACCAACTCTTCCTCATATGCCAACTTTTCATCAAGCTGCATCGTGATGAAGTCCAAAACATGCGATCTATCCTCATGGTACTTCCAAAGAATGGAAATGGGAAATACCAGTTGTACCCCTGCTAGGCTAGGTGGCAAAGCAAGCCTAAAAGCAACCTCACCAACTCTCTCCAAGTTCTCAAACGGGCTAATAAAGCTCGGGCTCAACTTGCCCTTCTTTCCAAACCGCATCACACCCTTCATAAGCGACACTTGGAGAAGGACCTTCTCACCCACCATATAAGCCACATCTCGGACCTTCCGGTCCGCATGACTCTTCTGCCTGGATTGAGTTGTACAATATCACTCCTGAAGTACCTTAACCTTTTCTAAAGAATCATGGACCAAGTTAGTACCCCAACAATCTTGCCCCCCCGGGCTCAAACCAACCTATCAGCGAACGATATCGTCTCCCATATAAGGCCTCGTACGGAGCCATATGGATGCTCGACTAATATCTGTTGTTGTAAGCGAACTCCGTTAGAGGTAAAAACTGGTCCCATTGACCCTCAAAAAATAGAGAACATGCCCGCAACATATCCTCTAATATCTGAATATTGTTCTCGGACTGTCTGTTTGTCTGAGGATGAAATGCGGTACTCAGCTCAACCCGCGTGCCTAGCTCACGCTGCACAACTCTCAAAAAATATGATGTGAACTGCGTGCCTCCATTAGAAATGATGGAAATGGACGCTGTGCAGGCGGATAATCTCTCGGGTGTAAATCTGAGCCAACCGCTCTGAAGAATAGGAAGTCATCACTGGAATGAAGTGCGCGGACTTAGTCAACTGGTCCACAATAACCCAGACTACATCATATTTTCTCAAGGTCCATGCTAAGCCTATCATAAAAATCCAAAATGATGTGCTCCCACTTCCACTACGGTACCTCCAATATTTGATTCAATCCACCCGGCTTCTGATGCTCGGACTTCACCTGTTGATAATTCAAACACCGAGAGAAATAAGCAACTATATCTTTCTTCATTCTTCGGCACCAATAGCTTTTCTTCATGTCACGGTACATCTTTGTGACACCTGGATGAATGGAATATTGGGAACTGTGAGCCTCCTCAAGGATCAACTCTCTCAACCATCAACATTTGGAACACAAATCCGGCCCTAAAGCCGCATAACACCGTCATCTCCAATCACAACCTACGTAGCACCACCCTGCTGCACTGTATCCTTTAACACCAATAAGTGAGGATCATCAACCTAGAGAGCCTTGATTCGCTCAAACAACGATGACTATGACACAAAACAAGCAAGATCTTGGCTAGGCTCCGAAAAATCCAATCTTACAAACCAATTGGCCAAAGCCTGAACATCTATAGCTAGTGGCCTCTCCACTATCGGTAAATATACCAAACTGCCCATGCTCTCAGCCTTCTGAATCAATGCATCAACCACTATATTGGCCTTTCTCGGATGATATAATATGTTAATATCATAGTATTTTAACAACTCCATCCATCTCCACTACCGTAAATTAAGGTCCTTCTTCATGAACAAGTGCGGGAGACTTCGATGGTCTGTACAGACCTCACATGGAATGCTGTATAGATAGTGCCTCCAAATCTTTAGCACGTGAACAATGGCTACTAACTCTAAATCATGCACAGGGTAATTCTTATCATGAAACTTTAACTGTCGATACGCATAGGCAATCACCCTACCGTCCTGCATCAATACTGCACCAAGCCCAATACAGAATGCATCATAATACACAGTGTAAGATCCCAAACCTATAGGCAACACCAACATTGGGGCTGTAGTCAATGCAGTCTAGAGTTTCTGAAAGCTCAAATCACACTCGCTGGACCATATAAAAAGAGCACCCTTCTAGGTCAACTTGGTCAATGGGGTTGAGATAGATAAAAAACCCCTCCACAAACCGGCGATAATAACCTGCCAAACCCAAGAAGCTCTGAATCTCTGTAGCTGAAGTAGGTGTAGGCCAGTTCTGAACTGCCTCAATCTTCTTAGTATCCACCCTAATGCACTCGGAAGATACATCATGGCCCAAGAAGGCTACCCAGTCCAACCAGAACTCTCACTTCAAAAACTTGGCATATACTGACGATCCCTCAAACTATGAAGAACGATCCGGTATGCTGCCATGCTCCTCTCGACTGCGGGAGTAAACCAAAATATCATCAATGAAGGCAATCACAAAGGACCACATATTTGGATTGAACACCTGGTTCATCAAATCCAGAAAGGCTGTTGGGGCATTAGTCAAGCCAAATGACATCACTAACAACTCGTAGTGAGCATACCGAGTCCAAAAAGTTGTCTTAGGGACATCCGATGCCCTAATCTTCACCTGATGGTAGCTAGACCTCAAATAAATCTTGGAAAGCACCTTGGCACCCTGAAGCTGATCAAATAAGCCATCAATGCTCGGAAATGAATACTTGTTTTTGATAGTGACCTTGTTCAACTACTAATAATCTATGCACATCCTCATCGATTCATCCTCCTTCTTCTTCATAAACAACACTGTTGCACTCAAGGAGAGACACTTGATCTAATGAATCCCTTATCAAGCAAATCCTGCAACTGTTCCTTTAATTCCTTCAACACAACTGGGGCCATACAGTATGGTGGAATAGAAATGGGCTGAGTGCCCTGAACCAAGTCAATACAGAAGTCGATATCTCTGTCGAGTGTCATGCCCGACAAGTTTGTAGGAAACACCTTTGGGAACTCACGCACAACTAGAACCGAATACATGGAAGGAACCTCCGCACTGGAAATATCGATATAGGCCAAATACGCCAGACACCCCTTCTCGACCATACGCCGAGCCTTTACATATGAAATGACCCTGCTAGTAGACTGACCAGGAGTCCCTCTCCACTCCAGTTGAGGCAATCTCGGCATGGGTAGCATCATAGTCTTAGCGTGACAATCCAAAATAGCACGATAAGGTGACAACCAATCCATGCCCAAGATTATATCAAAATCTACCATATCAAGTAATAGAAGGTCCACCCTAGTCTCATACCTGCTGATAGTGATCAAACAAGAACAATAGTCTCGGTACAGCATAATAAAATCCCTAACAAGTGTAGACACATAAACAAGAGCACTCAAAGAATCACGAGACATACATAAATCTAAAGAAAAATAGGATGATATATATGAATAAGTGGAACTCGGATCAAATAAAAACCGATGCATCTCTATGGCAAACTAGAACAATACCTGTGATGACTACATTAGATGTCTGTTACTCATGTCTAGCTAGAAATGCATAGAATCGGGGCTAAGCCCCACCAATGTGACATTCGCCTCTCAGGCGGCCTCTAACTGGTTGGCCTCCACCTCTAACAGTCTGACCACCTCCACGGGCTGCCTGACCCTCGGCTTTATCTGGCTAAGTGGGTGGTGGATCAATCGGTGCCACAATTATGGCAAGATTACCCTGCTCTATTGCTCCTTAATCTGGGATGGTACCACCTGATATGACTTGCGTCGCCTCACTCAAATAAATCCCACAACAGGTGTAATTGCTGAGTCTGAGATGATCACTAATGACCCGAATGACCAGCATAGTAAATCTGTAGCAGTGGTGCACTAATAGGAGCTAAAGGTGTGATGAATAATGGCTGCTCTGAATGAGACCCATATGCACTTTGAGCACCTGAAGATCCATGTGACACCTGAAGTGCTGACTGAACGTGCCTGATAGGATGGCCTCTACCGAAAAAACCTTTGCCCCCATACAAGGCACTACTAAAACTACCGAAATGTTGAGGCCTACTCTCAAATTCTGCCTCTCTGTCCTTGCCATGAACCCTCTCAATCCGCCTAGCAATCTCTACAACCCCGGTAAAAGAGATATCTTCCTCGGTCTCTCTAGACATCTGCTACCTGATACCATAAGTAAGGCCATCTATAGATATCCCCACCCTATCCCTCTCAGTAGGGATCAATATAGCTACATGGTGTGATAGATCCAAAAATCTGGTCTCATACTAGGTAATAGTGATGCTACCCTACTAGAGGCACTCAAACTAGCTGCATAGATCCTCTATCTAAGTAAAGGAATGAACTCCTTGAAGAATAGGTATGAGAACTTGTCCCAAGTGAGTGGAGGTGATCCTGCTGGTCAGCCCCGAACATACTCCTGCCACCACCTCTTAGCAGAGCCATGCATCTAAAACACTGCAAGTTAACTCTATTGGACTCTACTATACCCATGTTACGCAATACCTCACGACAGCAGTCCAATAAATTTTGAGGGTCCTCAGAAGGTGTACCACCAAAATGAATAGGAAATAGCTTGATAAATCTGTCCAACATCTTCAGTCCCTCTGATGACGTCACGGGACCCTTCCCGCACTATGTAGCAATAACAGGTTGAGTTGCTCTAACTGCTGGAGCTACTAGAGTCTGATATCTATGAACTATCTGCTCTAGTGTGTAAGTAGCGGGAGTCTGGACTCCTCCTCCAGCCCGGGAGACGGCTGGTGCTACAGGAAAGGCACCAGCATGGGCCACGCTCTCCATAAGGCACACCAAGCAGACTAGGGTGTCCTGAAGTACGGGGGTGGCAATGAACCCTCTGGGACTTGAGATGGTCCAATTGGCACGGCCGGAACATGGACCTCCTCCTCTTGCTCGATCTATGGCTCTGCTAAGAGGTGGTGTAAGTGTCGAGTCTAACCTCGGCGAAGTAATGACGAGGCTTTGAGAAGACACAATAAACCTGTACGAATAACAAATGAAATAAAACAAAAATATAGAGAAAATAGAGCACTAATGCTACAAATAGCTACAACACATCATACTCCATTGCAGCGCGAAACTCGATCCCAACATTATTACAATATCTGTTACAGTGTTTAACCCGAACCCAATAACCCAATATCATATCAATGTCTGTTGCAGTGTGCAACACGTTCTCATTATCAATTTATTTCAATATTGTTGCCGCACGAAACCTGTTTCCATTATCAACTCATTAACATGAATAACTCAACACAACAAAAATTTCTATAATATTGTAAAAGGAAAATAAAGCGCATAAAACATCAAGGAATTACTAGTACAATCAGTGAATAACCAATACCCCGTATTCACAAACCTCGACAAATAATCAATACGAGAATAGCTAAAAGATTCCCACAATCGGACATAATATAATAATGTGCACAAGTAAGGTAGAGACAATAAAGGGAAACAAGGACATGAATTACTGAAGATATATAAGTAATATAGGAAGGAACATATAGCAGGCAACTAGGTATTAATTGAAGAATGAATAAACCGAAACTTATAGTGACTAATTAATAGATAACAAGTAAGGCATGAATAACAAGTAAGGACACGTAGTACATCAAAGCATGTAATAGAATATAACATGGAATAAGTGATGACATAAAGGTAAATAGCCCAACCCGCATGCTTTAACCCTTGGAAGTACATATACACTCATCACCTCGGACATATACCGTCCTCACACATAATTTCCTTAATAAATATACTAACAAGTCATAATTCCATCAAATCAAAGTGAAACATAACGCTTACCTCTTTACGCAGTTAAATCAGTAATCAACCACGACTTTTTCTTTCGAACAAGCCTCCAAACCGATCGAATCTAGACAACTATTGTTCAAACAATTCAAAATAAGCTTTAGAAACTACCCACAAATAAAAAAAAGTTCAATCTTTGATGAAATTGAAAAAGTCAACAAAAGTTAACCTCGTGCCTGCTTGGTCAAAATCCGAGATTCTGACCAAATTGCCATTACCCGTTTACCCCCAGCATGGTTATATGGTTTGTTTCGAAATCCGACCTCAATTTTAGGTCTAAATTCCAATTTTACAAAATTCCTAAAATCTACTCAAAACTCCTAATTTCATCCATGAATTCATAGATTTGATATTAAAAATTCATGAAAAGTAATTAAAATTGATTGAATACTAGTTAAAGATACATACCAAATAATTTGGATAGAAAAAGTTCTTCAAAAATCGCCTCTGAGTGTTTAGGGTTGAAAAATGATGTAGAATATTTTTCCCTCTTTTATCCAACTGCAAGTATCGCAATTGCGAACTCATGTTCGCAATTGCAAAAATCGCAAATGTGAAACACTGGTCGCAAATGCAAGCAGTGCCCCCAGCATGTATAAGTCGCAAATGCGGCAAAAATATCGCATTTGCAAAGCCCCCTTCTGTTGGCCCAACATGTGAAGTTTTGAAGAATGACAAATGAACTCAGTCATGGACCTGATCCATCATGTGAAGCACAGTGATGATCAACCTACACATGTGAGATGCATGTGAAGGAGATAAGTCTTATTGATCAAGCAGCAATATCTCCTGATCTGATTGAAAAGGTTGCATATTGGATAAGGAGAGAAAGTCTCCTTATGTGAAGAGAACACAATCCGGATAAAAGATAGTGTTGGAGTTTGTGTTGTTCAAGGACTCAACTTCAATGGAAGATCACCAATTGAGTTTCAATCAAACTCTAATTACTAACTCATTAAATAATAGTGATTGTTCTCTTTTATTGGGATTGCACATACGTAGAAGTTAAACTAAATTGAGAGCAAAAGAGCAAGGCAATTTTGCAAGCAATTTATGTGAGATTTGAGTGTGCACTCCTGAAGCTACTTGAACGAGATAAAAGAACCAATTCCACTGTGTCTTTCTTTATTTCTAGTTCAATTGTAGTAGGTGATTTAAACTTGTACCTTTCAACTTTCATAGAAGCAATTGTATTAGGTACTTAGAGTGTTCAAGTTATATGCTAACTTGAAGTTGTCGCAACAGTTGAGGCTGTGTGCTACAATGGGATTAGAGTTAATCATTAGGTTTACAAAGAGTTTTGTAAATGCTGTTTTGGCTCAGTGATTTTAGTGGAAGTTTAGGAAAATCCTACTGAGTAGTAGGTCGGGTTTTTTCACCTTTTGAGCCAGGTGTTTTCCGCATAAAAATCTCTGTGTTTGTTATTTTATGTACTTATTATTCCGCAAACAGTAGAGTTAGTACATCTAGAAGAACCAGGTTCTTCTAGAACGAAAATTGGGTACCACACAAATCACCTCCCTCTTGTGTGGTATTGACGTTTAGAACCTCGATTGGTATCAGAGCAGGTCATCCTTGAAGAGGCTAACACCTTAGGAAAAGATCAACATGAGTGCACCACCTGGGAACTGGGAAGGGCAATCCACTGCTAGGCCTCCACTCTTCAATGGTCAGTACTATTCTTGGTGGAAGAACAGGATGAGGGATCACATCATAGGAGAAGACTATGAACTCTGGGAGATAGTCACTGATGGTCCCCTAGCAACCACAAAGAAGAATGCTGAAGGAGTTGATGTGCCAAAGACAAGAGCTGATTGCACTGCTGAAGACCTGAAGAAGTGGGAGAAAAATGCCAAGGCCAAGAAATGGCTTGTGTGTGGACTAGGTCCAGATGAGTACAGTAGAATTCAGAGTTATACCACTGCTAAGAAAATCTGGGACACTTTGCAAGTGGCTCATGAAGGAACACCTCAAGTGAAGAGGTCCAGAGGAACACTGCTGTATTCTCAATATGAGAATTTCACCATGAAGGAAGGAGAAGCCATTCAAGAGATGTATACAAGGTTCACCACACTGACAAATGAACTTAAGTCTCTTGGAAGGATTATCCTTGAAGAAGACAAAGTTGAGAAGATTTTAACAAGGGTTCTGCCTGTCTCTTGGGAAAGCAAAATTACTGCTATCCAGGAATCAAATAATATTGCTACTCTCAAGGTGGATGAACTAATTGGAAACCTTACTGCCTATGAACTGAGAAGACAAACCATGAAAATGGATGCACCCAAGAAGGAAAGGAGTCTGGCTCTCAGTGCTGAAGGTTCAGATCCGGAGGATGATTAAATGGCTATGATCACAAGAGATTTCAAAAAGTACCTGATGAGAGGAAAGGGATCTTCAAGAGGTACAACCTTCAACAAACCAAGGGCTCCTGAGAAACAGACCAATGAGGGTTGCTACAAGTGTGGCAAGACTGATCACATGATCAAGAATTGTCCTCAATGGGAAATTGAGTGGAAAAAGGAAAGGGCTAAACGAAGGAACAGGAAGAAGGAACAGGTCAACCAAAAAGGACCAAAGGTTCAACAAAGGCTATGGTTGCTGCCTGGGGAGAAACATCAGATGAGGACTCAGAAAATGAAGCTGGAGATGAACAAGTGCTTATGGCCATTGGAGAATCAGATGATGAACAAGAGGTAAGTATTTTTCATCTCAAGGACAAGATTAAATTCCTGTCTAAAGAAAGGTTGTCTGAGCTACTGCTAGACTTCATTGATGAGTCTGAGATAATTAACAATGAGAAGGAAGAACTGTCTAGGGAATGTGTGATCCTAAAAGCCAAGTGCAAAAATCTAGAGTCTAGGGCTAATGAGAGTGAAAGTAAAAACGCTGAGTTGAAGAACCAGGTTCTTGAACTTGACACGAGTGTCCTAGAACTTACGTCTGAGAACTTAAAACTGAAATTAGGAACAGAAAAGAAGGAAGCTGATCACACACATCTCACCCTAGAAGAAAACTTAGGAAAAATGAAGGATGAGCTGTACAGAAAGGATGAGCAGATAAGAGTACTAAAAGAAGATCTAGGGAAGGTAAAACATGAACTAGACAGAACTTGCAAATGGAACAAGGCTTCTGATGCACTCTCTTGGTTACATGAACATCACAGTAGCGACAAAAGAGGACTTGGTTATGGGACACAAGCACCTAAGTGGGATCCTAAAAGCAAGTACCTCACTCTTCTTGAGAACAAAATCTCCACACACTGTGGCAAGACTGGCCATTACAAAAATGAATGTAATGCAAAAGAAAAGGCCAGTCAAAAGAACAAAACTTTTGTTCAAGAAAAAAATAGGCTGCCTGGGTGGGCTAGAAGGAATCTGATTTATCCCTTTGCCTATAGAAAGGGACCCAAACTAGATTGGGTTCCTAAGACTAACCCCTGATTTCTTTTTGCAGGTCCAAGTGAAGGGAAGTAGCCAAATATGGTACATGGATAGTGGCTGCTCAAAACACATGACTGGAAGCAAGAACCAGTTCCTTTCACTTGAGGACCTAAAGGGAGGTAATGTCTCCTTTGCAAATGGGAAGAAAGGTGAGATTATTGGGGTTGGAAAGGTAGGTAAGACAGACTCTCACTCCATTGAGAATGTCTACTTGATAGATGGCTTGAAATACAGCCTGATCAGTGTGTCACAACTATCTGATAGAGGTAACCTTGTAGCGTTCACCTCTACTAAATGTTTTGTGATTAACCTTACCACTGACAAGATTGTTTTGCAGGGAAAAAGAGTTAACAATATTTATATTGTAGATTTGTCAACTCTTTCTGAAAATGAACTAACCTGCCTAAGTGTGCTGGATAATGATCCCCTCCTGTGGCACAAAAGAGTTGGTCATGCCAGTCTGAATCAACTAAACAAATTAGTCTCCAAGGACTTGGTGATAGGGTTACCCAACATCAAGTTCAAGGAAGACAAACTTTGTGAGGCATGTGCAAGGGGGAAGCAGGTAAGGTCATCCTTCAAAAGAAAAAAGACGGTAAGCACAACCAAGTCGTTGGAACTGGTCCATATGGATCTCTGTGGTCCAATGAGAACCATGAGCAGAGGTGGAAAGAAATATGTAACGGAACATGAAGATGAAGCCATTAGATTGGTAAAGCATTTGACTGAAGCCTCAGCACAAGTCAAAGTGAAACCAAAAGAAGGAACAGGTGATGGACCAGGTTCTTCCATCCAGGGCAACCTGACAGGGGGAACTTATCAAAGAGGAATTGAGATAAATCCCCTAAAAGAACTTGTTCATGACCCTGTTCCTGAGCAACAGCACATGGAAGAAGCAGCTAGTAGGAACCAGTTGGTTGTGAAACCTCACAAGTATCGAAGTTCTCATCCTATTGAGAAGATTATCATTGATCCAACATCTGGAGTCAAAACTGGATCACATCTAAAGAATCTGTGTGCTTTTGATGCCTTTTTATCTCTTATTGAACCTAAAAATGTTGTTGAGGCTTTGTAGGATGCAGATTGGGTAAATGCAATGCAAGATGAACTCAATCAATTTGAGAGAAGTCAAGTTTGGTATCTAGGTCTAAGGCCCAAAGATAGATCAATCATTGGTACAAAATGGGTCTTTAGGAACAAACTTGATGAAGATGGAACTGTTACAAGAAACAAGGCAAGACTGGTGGTCCAAGGTTACAGCCAAGAGGAGGGAATAGATTATGATGAGACTTTTGCTCCAGTTGCAAGACTAGAGGCAATCAGACTTCTCATAGCCTTTGCAGCACATATGGAATTCACTCTTCATCAGATGTATGTCAAAAGTGCCTTCCTAAATGGCTACCTGAAAGAAGAAGTGTTTGTGAAACAACCTCCAGGGTTTGAAAGCAAGGAATGTCCTGAGCATGTGTACAAGCTAGACAAGGCTCTCTATTGACTCAAGCAGGCCCCAAGAGCATGGTATGAACGAGTGTCCAAATTCCTGCTTGAACATGGCTACAAAAGAGGTAAAATTGACAGTACCTTATTCTTAAGGGAAAAAGGTAAGGATCTTCTTGTGGTACAAATATATTTTGATGACATAATTAAGGATCTTCTTGTGGTACAAATATATTTTGATGACATAATCTTTGGGGCCACCACTAATAAGCTAAGTAAGGACTTTGCAAAACTAATGGGGGTGAATTTGAAATGAGCATGATGGGTGAACTTAACTTCTTCTTAGGCTTACAGATCAAACAAAGTCCAAAATGGTACCATGATCCATCAGCAAAAGTATGCAAATGAGCTAATTCAAAAAGTTTAAAATGGATGATTCTAAAGAAATAGACACACCCATTGCAACTGCCACTAAATTAGATGTTGATGACCCTGGTTCATCAGTTGATCAAAAGTTGTAAAGGGGTTTGATTGGTTCACTCTTGTATCTTACTGCTAGCAGACCTGACTTTGTTTTCAGTGTAGGGCTTTGTGCTCGCTTTCAGGCTAATCCTAAAGAGTCTCACTTGACTATTGTCAAAAGGATACTAAGATATTTGAAAGGCACCACTGATCTGTGTCTTTGGTATCCCAAAGGTAGCAATTTCAATCTAGTAGGATATGATGATGCTGATTATGCAGGTTTTCTAGTGGATAGGAAGAGCACCTCAGGTATGGCACACTTCCTTGGTTCATGTCTTGTGTCATGGGCTACTAAAAAGCAAAATTCAGTGGCCTTGTCTACTGCTGAAGCTGAATATGTTGTTGCTGCTTCTTGTTGTGCTCAATTGCTATGGATCAAACGGCAGCTGGTAGATTTTGGTATTAAAGTAGGTTGCATTCCTATATTCTATGATAACAGTAGTGCTATAAGTATGACAAAGAACCCTGTTCATCATAAGAGGACAAAGCACATAGATGTTAGGCATCACTTCTTAAGGAATAACTATGAGAAAGGACTGATCTCCATAGAATTCTGTGCTACTGATAAGCAAATTGCTGACATCATCACTACAGCACTGAGTAGAGAAAACTTTGAGAGGAACAAAGTGGAATTAGGGATGATTAAGATCATCTAATAGGTCCAGTTCAGAATGCACAATGAAAAAAAATTGAAAAATGAAAAAAAAATTTGGCTAGGAATTCTGAACTTGTGTAAATATCTAGATTAATTTTTACTCAGATTCATACTTTAACTAGTATACTCCTGTGACATGTGTTTATATGATTCACTGATCTCTTAACCAAATTTTCTCTATTATGGCATTTGAAGCATGTTCAAGAGAATTCTAAATGCAGAACCCGGTTCATCAGTATGAGTTCATATGAAAGCTCAAGTATGTTTTCAACACTTTACTCAATTAGAAAGATTAACAATTCAATCATGAGCAGAAGTCCTATACTTGCCAAATTCCTAGAAAATTCTGTTCGTTGAAGCATTGAACCAGTTCCGTCCATTTAGAACTCTAAAACCGTGATTTTTGCCTAATATCTAGGGAAGCCAAATAATCATTAAAAGTCTGGAATTACAGTTTGATTAGACTTCTATTTGACCTCGGAAAAGCTGTCGTTACTGAATTAATGTCTAATTCCCTTTAAATATACACCACATCTCTAATCTTCTTCATTATTCTAAAACCGTAAAAAATATGTTCTTCAACTCAAGTTTCTCTCTTCTCCAAAATTCCCAAATTAACTCAAGAAACGAACAAAAATGTCTAACCCACAAGATCATCCTGGTTCTCCTCCACCACCATCTCCCTCAAATTCATCCTCATCTACTCTTCCTAGTGAATCCCCAAAACCTAGGTTTCGAAGGCAGAAAATGCTTGCTAGAAAAACTGTAGCATCTGGGGCTCTGAGGAAGGTTTTAAATGAAAGGTTGAAAGCTAGCCAAGTAAAAGAAAGCCCAGCTCAAAATTCTGACTCCAGTTCTGGGTCTGAATCCTTTCAATCTGCGACTGAGGTGAAGGACATGGGTCTTCTGACACTAAGAAAATTCAAGAATCACCCACTGAGGTAAGTTCATCTATGGATGAAAACTTAGAGACTAGGTTTGTTCTGATTGGCCCCATTAGGGATGTTAATTTGCCTGAGTCGAGTAGGAGTGGAGGTAAAAAGAAAGGAAAAGAGAGAGAGGGTGCAAGTGGTATAGAGAGGGGAAATGGGAAGGGAGGAGTTCTGGCTATATGTGGGGTTGCACAAGAGAGGGTAGAAGAGAGTGGCATGAAGTCAGGGGGAAGTGGTTCAGGGGAAGCAGCTGAGGGGTTGGTTTATCTAAGCAAACATAGGGATGAACCTGTTTCATCTAGTGAGGAAACCTTGGCTGACTTACTGAAAAGGGTTGGAGCAAGTTATGACCCAAAGAAACGCAAAGCTACCACTCCAAAAGCCCCAAATGTTCCCAAGCCATCCAAGAAAAGAAAAACTTCATTCCCAAATCCTAC
This sequence comes from Nicotiana attenuata, assembly GCF_001879085.1. Classification (NCBI taxonomy): domain Eukaryota; kingdom Viridiplantae; phylum Streptophyta; class Magnoliopsida; order Solanales; family Solanaceae; genus Nicotiana; species Nicotiana attenuata. The sequence goes on along the minus strand of NC_031991.1, from coordinate 22,836,466 downwards.
TACCCTTTTAGTGCCTAAAGGAAGAGCCACAAGAAGCAGGGTAGAACAAAGTGAAGCTGACTTACAAAAAGCTCTAGAAGAAAGCAAGAAAAGGAGAATGGAGAAGGGAAAAGGAAAGGTTGCAGAATCCTCTGAGGTTGTAGAGGAAGAGGAGATTGAACTGGTCCATCAAGAAAGGGGTACAACAGTGGAGGTTCCTACACCTAAACCTAAAAAGTCCAAGACTTCTTCCAAGAAGTCTTCTTCTGTACCTGTGTCTGCTGAACCCTCACTAGCCAAGAGGACAAGATCTGCAGTGAAAGCAAAACAAGCAAAAGTTTCAGATGATGAAGAGTGGAGTGGAGAAGAAGAATAAGAGGAATCTGAGAAGGAACAGGACAAGTTTGCCATCTTTGGCAGGAGAAAAATTTTGAAAGGTAGATTGTTGAAGGACCTGGTGGAACCAGGGATAATGAGGTTGGTTGACTCTTTAGCTGCTCAAGGTTGGAAGGACATGGTCCATCAGATGGATGGGAAACTAGCCAGGAATGAACTAATTGAGTTCATGGCTAATGCTGTTGTAAAAGATGGGGTTGTCAATAGCTTGGTGAATGGAGTCTCAGTGCAGTTTGATGCTGAGAAGTTGGGAGAAATTCTGGATATACCCTCTGAAGGGTTTGATGATTACACTAGGCAAAGGTGGCCATGCCTGGACTCCCTACCTACTGCCCTTGAGATCACCAAGAGGTTTTGTGATTCAGAGGATGTGAATGAAGCCAGGGCTTTGTAGAAAAGTGAGATGAGGCCTGAGCACAAGGTTGTATTTGAGTTTGTCAACAAGTGCCTACTGCCCAGACAAGAGAGAAGACATACTGCAAACTACATGGACCTGGTTCTTATGGAGTGCCTTGAGAGAGGAAAGCAAATCAACTGGCCTGCCCTCATTGTCAAATTGCTAGACAGGGTCATCAATGGCTCCAAGGCTCATGCTACTCCATATGGCTTCACACTGACCACAGTTCTGGATAGGTTGAATGTGCCTTTGAAGAAATGGGAGATAGCATCAAGCAAGGAACATTTCGGTATTAAGACTCTTCTGGCTTGTGACTATCCAGTCAATGCCATCCCAGTTGAACCTGTTTCATCTCTGAAGACACCCATCAACAGTAAGGTTAGGACTTTGGTTAAGGAATGTGGAACTAATGATACTGAGATTGATAGGCTCAAGGCTCGTATGGCTGAATTGGAAACTGAGAGGGATAGCCTTAGAACTGAGCTAGCAAAAGAAAAGGAGAAGAGTGATGGAATCCATCAGAATATGCTGAACCTTATCCAGACTCAACCCTCTAGTTCCTCCAAGCCTTAGGTCTCCTAGCACTAGTCTTCTGAACCTGTCTAGTAACCCAATGACCCCAGTGACCCGGATTAGGGATTTTTCTATTTTTTTTTGCTCATGTTTTGGAAGTTTTTCTTTGTTTTTGTGGACTGTTAATGACAACATATCATGATCAATGACAACAACTATTTTCTCTTGTTCGATGATGATTCTGATCTTAATAGTTTAAATATGTTTGTTGATTATTGATAATTGCACCATGTTTTCACTTGCAGTTGCCCCAGTGGCCATGAGTATTTATTAAAATCTGGGATTCACATTGTGTATGCAACTTTTCGATGATGCCAAAAGGGGGAAGAGATATTGTGCTTCACATTATTCTGAATAAGTGATATTTATAACCTAATTAACCTTGTCCTTGATGAGAGGTTAATTTTCTAAGTCTAGAGTTGATGGCTAAGCTGAGTTCTTACAGGTCTCTTGATCTGTAAAAAGCACAGAGTTTATCATCATCAAAAAGGGGGGATTTGTTGGCCCAGTAACAGGTGAAGTTCTGAAGAATGACAAATGAACTCAGTCGTGGACCTGGTCAATCATGTGAAGCACAGTGATGATCAACCTACACATGTGAGATGCACGTGAAGGAGATAAGTCTCATTGATCAAGCAACAATATCTCCTGATCTGATCGAAAAGGTTGCATATTGAATAAGGAGAGAAAGTCTCCTTATGTGAAGAGAACACAATCCGGAGAAAAGATAGTGTTGGATTCAAGGACTCAACTTCGATGGAAGATCAGCAATTGAGTTTCAATCAAACTCTAATTACTAACTCATTAAATAACAGTGATTGTTCTCTTTTACAGGGATTGTACATATGTAGAAGTTAAACTAAATTGAGAGCAAAAGAGCAAGGCAATTTTGCAAGCAATTTATGTGAGATTTGAGTGTGCACTCCTGAAGCTACTTGAACGAGATAGAAGAACCAATTCCACTGTGTCTTTCATTGTTTCTAGTTCAATTATAGTAGGTGATTTAAACTTGTACCTTTCAGCTTTCATAGAAGCAATTGTATTAGGTACTTAGAGTGTTCAAGTTATATGCTAACTTGAAGTTGTCACAACAGTTGAGGCTGTGTGCTACAACAGGATTTGAGTTAATCCTTAGGTTTACAAAGAGTTTTGTAAATGCTGTTTTGGCTCAGTGATTTTAGTGGAAGTTTGGGAAAATCCTACTGAGTAGTAGGCCGTGGTTTTTTCACCTTTTGATCCAGGTATTTTCCACGTAAAAATCTTTGTGTTCTTTATTTTATGTACTTATTATTCCGCAAATAGTAGAGTTAGTACATCTAGAAGAACCAGGTTCTTCTAGAACGAAAATTGGGTACCACACAAATCACCCCCCCCCCCTCTTGTGCGGTATTGACGTTTAGAACATCACCTTCCATTGCAAATGCGGTCAAAGGTTCACATTTGCGAACTGCCCAATTCTAGTGTCCAATGGCAAAAACGACCAAACCATCGCAAAAGCAATCTGGGGGTGTCAGTAATTGCGAACACTTTTTTGCATATGCAAACTTTTCGCTGCCCGGCCCATTATCACAGATGTATTCCATTGGCCGGAGATGCGAGCCAGACCATGCAAATGCGAGATCTGCAAACTACACCAGCAACAGTTCTTGTACCAGCAATTCCAACATTAACCAAAACTCATCCAAAGCTCACCTGAGCCCCGAGCTCCAAACATAACATACACAAAAGTGTAATAACATTATACAAACTCGCTCGCTAACTCAAATCTTTAAAATGACATCAAATATCAAGAATCGATCGTAAAAACTCAAAATTTCAACTTGAAAACATATATTCATAATTTTTCACATAATGCGCCGAAATGCGCTCGAGTCACCCCAGACCCCAACCAAATGTATGCACAAGTCCAAAAAATATCATACGAACCTACCAGAATTGTCCAAATACCGATCCGAGGTCGTTTACCAAAAGATTTGACCGTGGTCAACCCAAACCTTATTTTAAGTCAAAGATAACATTTTCTTCACAATTTAACGTAAAAACGTTCCTAAAAGCAACACGGACCATGCACGCAAATCAAAAAACATCAAATGAAACTATGAGAGATCTTGGAATACAGAAATTAAGGGTAGTACTCAAAATGAATTATCGTCACACCTGTGAACCTAGAGCTCTGACACCACTTTGTCACTATTTAATTTCTAGTAAGATTGTGAATTCACCTAACCCAATTTCTAAGTGAACTAACATACACGACAATCAAGAAATAAGGCCTATATGATATATATATATATATATATATATATATATATATATATATATATATATATATATATATGAAGTGGGGAAATAATATTTGATGCAATATAAAATATTAAAAATAACTGAGAGACTAAATAGAGCTAACTCAAAATACATCATTATTTGAAATAAAGGATAGTAATCAATAAAAATACAATGTGACTCCCAAAAGCTATGAATGCAAGCATGACAACTCACCATGAAGTCTCCAAGTATCAGCTCTTACACTATCCTTTAATTCTTTCAAGTAACAAGAACATGATTTATACAAAAATATATAGATGTGTAGTATGAGTACCAAAACAACGTATATTCAGTAAGCACCCTGACTGACCTAATGAACCGGTAATGGAATTTGATCAAAAGATGCTTAGTTTACAAACCTGTGCAACTTATAAATAGAGTAGCAATAGAGAAACACACAAAAGCAGCATAATAAGCATATCATGGTCCAAGCATATGATATACACAGGATAGAGCATATAAAGTGATGCACCATATCTCGACTGAGCAAGTCCTACGCATGTGGTGATGTGTTAAAATGGCTTATAAATTATACACACATTTAAGCATGTAATATGATGCACACTTTCACAGATATCAAGAGCAGTCCATATGCGTACTACTAAAAAAATTGGAATTAGCTACAAACTTCATCTCTAGTCTATCGCTAAATTGCTCGTAGACAGCAGAATATATTGATATTCTGTCTCTACTCCATCGCTACATCGGATTAGTGACAGATTTTTTGATTTAGCTACAGAATTCTTTCGTCGCTAAATCCTTTTTTTTAGTAGTCAATGCGCCAAAATAGCGTATGAAATAATATGCATTAAGTAGCATCTATATGAATGCTTATACACGAGTCTACAATATCTATCCACGATAATGACTCAATCATTACATTAATCTGCTAGTCTCTAAGTGTGCAGCAAACCTGCACACACATACTACCGGTGAGATTTCCGTATTGAATGACTCTAAATGGATGGATTTTTATTTATATGAAACTACACGGTTAATTCAACTTGCTATAATCATAATAAAATCACACTAACCAATCTCAACGTGCCATAATCATAACAAATCGCACAGACCAATTTCAGTATGCCATAATTATAACAAACTGTATGGATCAATCTCGTAACCCGACATACATTCAGACCATTATGTTAAACTAACATTTGAGGAGATGCATATAACATGATACTAACACATAAAGATGTACAAACAGTCATGTCACGCCGAGTAATATTGATCAATATATAACTAGCAAGTAACTCATGTAATTCAACATAAAGGAACCTTTTATGTTACTAGAATAGCAAGGATTCTCAAGTAGTCATACAAACAAGTAAAGCATGCCTCAAGTTATGCGTGTAACAAGAAAGGCCTATAAAGGCTTAAAATACTATCCCAAATATGGAAAATTTTGGCATTCGTATATACGCTCGTAACCTTGCATATATGTTACTCCCAAATATATGGAACGTAAAAGTACAAGAGGGGAGGTGAATTGTTGACTATTTAAAATTTCTAGTCGACTACTCTTCAGACCTAGTCGACTTATGTGAAGACAGCCTGCACAAAACTTTTAGTCCTTTCGATTTAAACAAGTGTTAATCGCAATAAACAGTAAAGGAATAGAATATAATATGAGAGCAATAAAGTAAATGACACCTGAAGGAGAGGGAGGCCAAGAGGCCTCGAGGATCTGGTAGTTATAGTGGTGCTCCTTCGAGGGGCCAGTTTCAGCACAGCAGAGGCCGACAGTTCCGACATGGTCAGTCTGATTGCCCAGGTTATCGAGGGGCGTCATCAGGTCAGGGTTCCCACAGTTCACACCAGGGCCATTCATCACTTCGTGCCCTTCCAGCTCAGAGCTCATCCTGTGCTCCATCTATTCAGGGCTCTTCTATGCCGAGTTCATCTGCTGGCCACTCCGGTGTGAGGGGTTCCCTTCAGTCCCCATCTCCAGCACCGGGGAGTTGCTATGAGTGTGGGGAGTTTGGACATATGAGGAGGCAGTTTCCCCATCGTGTTGCTAGTTCATCCCAGCAGAGGGACATTCATCAGCTTCAGCTCCAGTTACTCCACCACCACTCGCCCAGTCAGCTAGGGGTGGGGATCAGTCAGCCAAGGGTTGCCCTAGAGGGAGAGGTCGATCGGGGGGCGGTCAAGCCCGTTTCTATGCTCTTCCAGGCAGACCCGATGCCGTTGCATCCGATGCTGTCATTACAGGTATTATTTCCATCTGCCACAGAGATGCCTCTGTGTTATTTGATCCCGGTTTCACCTATTCTTATGTGTCATCATACTTTGCTCGCTATTTGGGTACTCCTTGTGAGTTTCTTGCTTTGCCTGTTCATGTATCTACCCCGGTGGGTGATACTGTTGTTGTAGACCGTGTGTACCGGTCGTGTGTGGTGGTTATTGGGGGTCTGGAGACCCGAGTTGATCTTTTGTCATTGAGTATGGTGGATTTCGATGTCATTCTGGGCATGGATTGGCTATCACCGTCTCGCGCTATTCTGGACTGTCATGCTAAGACAGTCACATTGGCTATACCGGGTGTGCCATGGATTAAGTGGCGAGGTGTGACTGATTACGTTCCCAGTAGAGTGATCTCTTTCTTGAAAGCCCAGCGTATGGTTGGGAAGGGTTTTCTTTCGTATCTTTCCTTTATGAGGGATGTTGGAGCTGAGACTCCCAGTATTGATTCTGTCGCAGTTGTAAGGGATCTCCCTGTTGTATTTCCTACAGACCTGCCGGGCATGCCACCGGACAGGGATATTGATTTTGGTATTGACCTGGTGCCGGGCACTCAGCCCATTTCTATTCTGTCGTATCGTATGGCACCAGCGGAGCTGAAGGAGTTAAAAGAGCAGCTTCAGGAACTCCTAGATAAGGGGTTCATTCAGCCTAGTGTATCACCTTGGGGTGCGCCGGTTCTGTTTGTGAAGAAGAAGGACGGCACTATGAGAATACGCATTGATTATAGGTAATTGAACAAAGTAACAGATAAGAACAAGTATCCTTTGCCTCACATTGATGATTTATTCGACCAGCTTCAGGGAGCGAGGGTATTCTCCAAGATTGATCTCCGTTTGGGTTATCACCAGTTAAAGATCAAGGATTTGGATATTCTTAAGACAGCCTTCAGGACCAGATATGGTCACTATGAGTTTTTGGTTATGTCTTTTGGGCTGACCAATGCCCCAGCAACATTCATGCATCTAATGAACAGCGTATTCCGGCCTTACCTTGACTCATTTGTCATAGTTTTCATTGATGATATCCTGGTGTATTCGCGTAGTCAGGAGGAGCACGCGGAGCATTTGAGGGTTGTGTTGCAGAGATTGAGGGAGGAGAAGCTTTATGCAAAGTTCTCCAAGTGTGAGTTTTAGCTAAGTTCAGTGGCATTCTTGGGGCACGTGGTGTCCAATAAGGGTATTCAGGTCGATCCAAAGAAGATAGAGGCGGTGCAGAGTTGGCCCAGACCGTCCTCAGCTACTGAGATTCGCAGTTTTCTTGGCCTGGTAGGCTATTATCGCTGGTTAGTTCAGGGATTCTCATCTATCGCATCGCCCTTGACCAAGTTGACTTAGAACGGTGCTTCATTTGTATGGTTGGACAAGTGTGAGGAGAGCTTTCAGAAGCTCAAGATAGCTTTGACCACAGCTCTAGTGTTGGTTTTGCCATCAGCTTCAGGTTCATATACCGTGTATTGTGATGCTTCGAGAGTAGGGATTGGTTGTGTGTTGATGTAGGATGGTAGAGTTATTGCATATGCTTCTCTTCAGTTGAAGCCCCATGAGAAGAACTACCCCGTTCATGATTTAGAGTTGGCTGCCATAGTTCACGCGTTGAAGATTTGGAGGCATTACTTGTATGGCGTATCTTGTGAGGTATTCACTGATCATCGCAGTCTTCAGCATTTGTTCAAGCAAAAGGATCTTAATTTGAGGCAGCGGAGGTGGTTGGAGTTGCTTAAGGATTATGACATCACTATATTGTACCACCCGGGGAAGGCCAATGTGGTGGGCGATTCTTTGAGCTGCAAGGCAGTGAGTATGGGGAGTTTGGCATATATTCCAGTTGGGGAGAGACCTCTTGCGGTTGATGTACAGGCTTTAGCCAATAGGTTCGTGAGGTTGGATATTTCGGAGCTCAGTCGGGTGTTGGCTTGTGTGATTTCTCGGTCTTCCCTATGTGAGCGCATCAGGGAGCACCAGTATGATAATCCACATTTGCTCGTCCTTAGGGATAGAGTTCAGCATGATGATGCCAGAGATGTGACCATTGGAGATGATGGGGTATTGAGGATGCAGAGGCGGATTTGTGTGCCCAATGTGGATGGGCTTCGGGAGTTGATTTTGGAGGAGGCCCGTAGCTCGCGGTATTCTATTCATCCAGGAGCCACGACGATGTATCAGGATCTGAGACAGGATTACTAGTGGCGGAGAATGAAGAAAGATATTGTGGGATTTGTAGCTCGGTGTCTCAATTGTCAGCAGGTGAAATATGAGCATCAGAGACCGGGTGGCTTGCTTCAGCAGATGGTTATTCCTGAGTGGAAGTGGGAGAGGATCACTATGGACTTTGTTGTTGGACTTCCACGAACTTTGAAGAAGTTCGATGCTATTTGGGTGATTGTGGATCGGCTGACCAGGTCCGTGCACTTCATTCCTATCTTTACTACTTATTCTTCAGAGCGGCTGGCGGAGTTATATATTCGGGAGATTGTTCGGTTGCATGGTGTCCCAGTTTCTATCATTTCAGATCGGGGCACTCAGTTTACTTCCCAGTTTTGGAAGTCTGTTCAGCGAGAGTTGGGTACTCAGGTACAGTTGAGCACAGCTTTTCACCCTCAGATGGACGGGCAGTCCGAGCGTACCATTCAGATATTGGAGGATATGCTACGCGCTTGTGTTATTGATTTCGGAGGGTCATGGGATCAGTTTCTACCGCTTGCAGAGTTTGCTTATAACAACAGCTACCAGTCGAGTATTCAGATGGCTCCATATGAGGCTTTGTACGAGAGGCAGTGTAGATCTCCAGTTGGTTGGTTCGAGCCCGGGGAGGCTAGGCTATTGGGGACAGATTTGGTTTAGGATGCGCTAGATAAAGTGAAGGTGATTCAGGAGAGACTTCGTACAATGCTATCGAGGCAAAAGAGTTATGCTGACAGGAAGGTTCGAGATGTGTCATACATGGTTGGTGAGAAGGTCTGTTGAAGGTTTCGCCCACAAAGGGTGTTATGAGATTCGGAAAGAAAGGGAAGTTGAGTCCGCTGTTCATTGGGCCTTTTGAGGTACTTCGGAGGATTGGGGGGTGGCTTATGAGCATGCTTTGCCACCTAGCTTGTCGAGTGTGCATCCGGTTTTCCATGTTTCTATGCTCAGGAAGTATATTGGAGATCCGTCCCATGTCCTGGATTTCAGCACGGTTCAGTTGGAGGGTGATTTGACTTATGATGTAGAGCCAGCAGCTATTTTAGAGCGTCAGGTTCGGAAGTTGAGATCAAAAGATATAGCTTCAGTGAAGGTGCAGTGGAGAGGTCGGCCCGTGGAGGAGGCCACCTGGGAGACCGAGCTAGAGATGCGGAGCATATATCCTCACCTGTTTGAGGCTTCAGGTATGTTTCTTGACTCGTTCGAGGACGAACGTTTGTTTAAGTTGGGGAGGATGTGATGACCCGGCCAGTCGTCTCATGAGTTACCGCTCCGTTTCCCCCATTTCTGCTTCTTTATGTATTTTTTTATCCGTGTTTTGAGGTATCGGGTTGGTTGGATTGAATCCGGAAGGGTTTTGGTGAAGTTTAAGATACTTAGTCTCTTTTAAGAAGGTTTGAGTTGGAAAAGTCAACGGGATGTTGACTTATGTGTTAGAGTGCTCGGATGTGAGTTCCGATGGTTCGGTAAGCTTCGCGAGGTGATTTATGACTTAGGAGTGTGATCGAAATGGGTTTTGGAGGCCCGGAGTAGAATTAGGCTTGAATTGGCGAAGTTAATATTTTGGCGATTTCCGGTTGATAGGCGAGATTTCGATCCATGGGTTGGAATGGAATTCCGAGAGTTGCAGTAGCTTCGTTATGTCATTTGGGATGTGTGTGCAAAATATCAGGTCATTCGGACGTGGTTTGGTTGGGTTTTTGATCGAAAGCGTATTTCAGAAGACTTTTAGAAACTTAGGCTTGAATCCGATGTGTTTTTCGTAATTTGATGTTGTTTGAGGTGTTTTGATGATTGGAACAAGTTTGAATAAGGTTTTAGTATGTGTTGGTGCCTTTGGTTGAGGTCCTGGGGATCTCGGATGAGTTTCGGGTGGTCAATCAGACCATTTTGGAGTTTGGAAAATTGCAGATTTTTGTTCCAACAGTTGCATGTGTTTTGTTCATCGCGTTCGCGAGTGGCACCTCGCGTTCGCGTAGAAGGAATTGTGGAAGGCCAAAAATTAGCCTTCGCGTTCGCTAGATGGGCTTCGCGTTCGCGGAAGGTTGGTAAGCAGTGCATCGCGTTCGCGATAAGGAACTCGCGATCGCATAGAGTAATTTGGGTCTGAGGGGTTCAAGGTCAGTTGTTCATCGCGTTCGCGTAGGTGTTATCGCGTTCGCGAAGGTTTGGGTTGAGGAAGCATCCGTTCGTGGCAGGTGTTACACGTTCGCGTAGAGGAAAAATTTGGTCAACACGAGTTTGTGCTTCGCGAACGCGTGGCGTTGACCGCGTTCGCGAAGAAGGAAGGTCTGGCCTGGGCAGAATGTTTTAAGTCGTCTTGTCCGCGATTTTGGGTCTATTTTCATCCATAGTTGATCATTTTGAGAGCTTTTTAAAGGAGATTAAAGAGGGATTCAAGGGGAAACGGTTTTAGGTAAGATTTTTGGACTTAAAACTCGATTCTATTGTGAAATCTACCTAGAAAATCATGGAAACTTATGCTAAAAATGGAAGAACTAGGGTTTGGAATCTAGGACTTTGATTGGGGATTCGGAGGACCATTTGGGGTCGGATTTGTGAACTTTTGATATGTATGAAATTGTGGGGAGATAAGGAACCTGTTGATGTGAAAATTTTTGAGTTTCGAGAAGTGGGCCCGGGGCTCGGCTTTTGCTAATTTCGGGAATTTTGGTATTTTTTGATTGTTTTCGCTTGGGTCTTGTTCCCTTAGCATATTGTAATGTATTCGTTCTGATTTTGACTAGATTCGACGTGAGTGGAGGCCGATTCGAGAGGCAAAGGCATCGCAGAGTAGTATTTTTCATCGGTTTGAGGTAAGTAACCATTGTAAATCTAGAACTGAGGGTACAAAACCCCGGTATTTTACTTGCTTTGATAAACACGGTGACGCACATGCTAGGTGACGAGCATGTGGGCGTGCACCGGTAGGGATTGTGACTTGGTCCGTCCCGTAGCGATTATTAAGCCGCGTATTTTGTTTGAAAATATTATATTATTCCCTGTTTTGGGTATTATTACTGCATTATGGGCTGTATGCTGTGTTTGGGGCCTTGGGCTGACCTGTAGTAACCCTTAGGGGCATTTTGTCTATTTTCCTCACTTTACTTGCTAGAAGCAAACTCTCAGTCATGCTTTACCTGCTTAAATGATTAAAACTGGTTTATTACACTACTCCTAATAGTGAGGACTGCCTGGGCTGAGTTCCCTAATTTCCATTGTTGTGCCCGAAAGGCTGTGAGGTTAAAGATTGAGGGAGGTTGAGAATCCCAATTGTGAGGATATTTATACATGTACATATATATGGGTCGGGTTGCACGCCGCAGCGATACTTATATGGATCGGGCTGCACGCCGCAGCGATATATATATATATATATATATATATATATATATATATATATATATATATATATATATATATATATATATATGTTGGATCGGGCTGCACGCCGCGGCGATATGACGCTTGGGCTGTAGGAGCCCCTCCGGAGTCTGCACACCCCCAGTGAGCGTAGTCGACTATAAACATATAGATCGGGCTGCACGCCGCAGCAGTTACTATGATTTCTATCCTTATGAGATATAAATGAGCCGAGTGCTAAGAGTGAGTCACGAGTGTCTGAGAGGCTTCCCGAGGGGCCATATTTTGAGTGATACTTTTCCCGAGGGGCCCTAATATGATGTTCCTACTGTTCTACTCTGCTTTTAAATAAGCCTCTGTTCGATATATTGCTAAATAACTGATTTCAACGTTTTAAAAATGAAAATGATGATTTATATGAAAGAACTGATTTCAAGGTTATATGTTTTCGAACTGCTCGTCACTGCTTTCAGTACTTATTTACTTTAGTTACTTACTGAGTTGGCGTACTCACGTTACTCCTTGCACCTTGTCTGCAGATTCAGGTGCCCGAGAGGCCGAGTGAGAGCTTTTCAGTGTTCAGCATTTGCCGAGGATTTCGAGGTAGCTGCATGGCGGTCGCAGCCCTGTTTTCTCCTTTCTATCCTGTTATTTTCCGAATTTCTATAGACCTTTGATGTAGTAGGTAATCAGACTTGTATTAGAGGCTCTAGACTCGTGACACCAGATTGTTGGGGCTGTGTAGTTACTGTTATTTTTATCTTCCGCATATTTCTGTTATTTTTACGCTTATCATGAATTTAGTATTTGAAGCGTGTGATAGAAAATGGATTAATGGTTAAAGTGAAATGGGTCGTGGTTAGTTAATTGGTTGGCTTGCCTAGTAATGTGATAGGCGCCATCACGACCGATATTTAGGGTCGTGACAGTGACCTCCCCCTCCTTCTATGCATTCCTCAGTTATGCTCCCCCTGTCTCCATACATTCTACCTGAGTTTTCGACCTTTTGTACACATTATTTTCTCCCCCTTTTGTTATCATCAAAAAGGGTGGAATAGGATATAAATTACTAGAACCAATAATAAAGCATACGCTTAATTAATTTAAACAAAAAAATCTATATTCCAAAAATCTCTCAATTAGATAAATTCACAATCCATTAACTCATCCACTTTAATGAAAAACTAATGACAAGTATAATAAACACTAAGCAATCAATACCAAAGGTTTGATTCAATTGGAAAAATATTTGAGTAAACAAATCATTGCTGACCATATGAAGTACGAGAAATTGTAGGTCATTTTAGGTCAACCAAAAATAATTCAAATATTTGAAGAGAATTATTAGACTTTTAATAACGAAGAGCGGGACGACACAATTTTGAATCTATTGAAAATAATTCTTATAGAATCGAACCGCAGACATGCTATCATAGACTTGAAATCATAAAACACAAAAGAGGTAAGATGATAATGAATCATTTTTACCAAAAAAGGATACATGATGATTTCATTACCATACCAACTTCTTTCGTAAATGTGAGGAAATATTTACAAGATGAGGGTCAATGTCCTCCAGGCAGATTTTCATAATACTCTCCGTCACGAGCAATCTAATGACACATGTTATGCCTTGTGCTCTAGTTTGTCTTTTTCATGAGAATTTAAAAAAAATCTCCATGCCATTTTTTCTATTTCAGTCCACTTTGTTGCCTGTAAGGTTTGCATCTGAAAATATCCTACTAAATCAAAGCAATTAGTTCTTGTATATAATAATCCATAATTTAGAATCAACCAAAGGTCTTTTGTAGCATATAAGGAGATATTATGGGATCAGGTATACCAAAATATTTGTCATTAAAATGCAATAGAAAGTCGGTCATACCTTGGTACTTTATTCGATCGTTGGGCTTACTAATTTTTGCCTTGCTTCGCATTATGTGAAGATGAAGGTTAATTCTCCATCATACTTATTTTCAAATTGATCATCTTCTAGAGGCTTAAAAATTCTTGACATGCTTTTGGTTAGTACTACCAAAAAAATATGCTCTTGCAGATGCTTCTTTGGAAAGAATAATCGTCAGATGATAAACATGAATTTGTTCAAATGATAAATAGTCTTGGTCACGAGAATGTGATTCCAAAAGTACCTTCAATTCCAGAGAGAGACTAGAGAAAAATGTTATGCAATTTTCAAACCATTTAAAAAATATTTCAACATCCATACAAAAATAGTTTACAAACTTTGTAATAGGCACATGAAAAATGATGTTCTAACAAAATTTTCTAGGAAGAAACAAACCTTTTTGTTGTGAAACCTTGGGCTACAACTTTACACATAATTTTCACAACCTTACCAATCTTTTCAGGCTTTAGAAATCCATGATTGCAGCTCTTTTGCATTATACTGGATTTTCATACTTTTGATTCTTTTAGCTTCTTTCAACAAATCTTGCATTGCTAGAATCCAGCATTCATCGTTTTAATACTTCTTCATGACTGTCTAGTTCAACTAGTATAAATGTGACACTAGCAATTTATTGCAAGCTATCCACAACAAGTTCTCCATCCTTGTTCACAATTTTCTTAGAAAAGTATTAGTGTAAAGATAAGCGCGCATGTTGAGATTTCTTTACAGCTAATATTCTGAATTTCATAAAATCGTAAGTAGTAATGAATAAGGAATATGTCAAGAGTCTTACCAAGACAGTTGCAACCAAAGGAAATAAGATATACATAGCTCAGGCAGAGTTTCATTCAAGATAATATCAAAAAAATAGTAAAGCACATATAAGCCAATGATGACAATTTATGAAAAAATGATGCTTTCTTTTCAAGTCTGCTTTCAACTGAGGCGCAAAACTAAAAATGTGAAAGATCATGCTTGTTGCAAGAAAATGTCAAACAAATACTATTAAAACACACAACGATGATCACTGCAAATGCGTTATTTTCTTATTAAAAAAATGACATGTGGAAAAGTAAGGATAATCATCAATAAAAACATATATATGTACCTTCCAAGCTTTTGAGTCTTAGGAATAGTCGAGTATCTCCACACGCACAAGTTACCGAGACATCAAGGTTAAACAACTTTCTCAGATTTGAATGAAGTATTGAAACTTTCACCAAGAGAATGAACATAAGAAGTAATTTTCTTCACAAGTTATCTTAAGCTCACAACTACATGAAAGGAATACATGCATGCATACTTGCTTATCCTAATGCTTATACAAATAGCATGGTTCATGCAAGATATTTATTCTTATTCAAAGTCTCTAAGTCAAGGATAAGATTAATACCAAATATAATAGTAGTATGTTGCAGCTAGTCGACTCAAGCAATATGTAGTTGTACATATTATATTATACATAACAAAAAAAAATTTACTAGATACGTATCACCTTATAAAGCATCCGAAAGAATTTGAATAACCTTTAGTGATACCAATCACTTAAGCTTTACCATCACGTGTAATAGTTCCTTCATCATTTGTAGAGTATGTATGAACTTTGAAGCATCTTTAAGCATGTGCCTTGACCAGCCATTATGCAAATGTCATTTATCACTTTTTATGGCTGGACTCAGAATTCCTGCAAAACAAACTAATTTATTTTTGGTACCCAAATGTAGATTGTGTAATTCGAGATGCATGTAACTGTTTAGGTCTCCAAACATATTTTGATCTAACATAACTTTTGGCATAATTGCATGTAAATACTTTATGTCCGAAATTGCCACAATAATGACATGTAATATGAGAAGAAGAGTGTTTACCTGCAGCTGCCTTATTAGTTGACTTGGAACTTTCCTCAGTCAACTTGTTCAAAGTAGGACATTTACCAGTGGATCCCTTTTCAGTCGACTTATAGCTGTTAAGCCAAGGAGACGACTTTGATCGATCAAAGTAGTGGCTGGGGGATTTGTGCAAGCTGCTTATTTGTTTGCGAAGCTCAAAATTTTCCTCTTGAAGTAAATTTTTCTCTACCAGATATTCTTTAAGCTGAATATCCCACTCATTCTTTTCATTTCTCAACTTGTTATATTCTTCAAGTTGGATCTCCCAATCTTTCTTCTCATATGTCAACTTCTTATATTCTTCAAGTTGGATCTCCCAATTCTTCTTCTCCTTCATCAACTTATGATATTCAGTTAGAAATTTCTTAAGGTCATTTAGAACCAATTCCATATCATCCTGCAGTTTATTACATTTATCGTAATACGTAATAGGAGTGGGACATACCTTGTTAATTTCTCCCATTGCCATGAAACATTGGTTCTCCATTCTTTCGTGATTGTTTCTTCTTCAGATTCATCCTTGTCGCTCCAAGATTTGTGATTCTTTTTCTTGAGATCACAATCCAGAATAGCATTAAAGCACGCCTCATTAGTTTCTTCTCTTTTCTTGAGACATATGTTTGTCATTTCTTCTTGATCATCCTCTGTCACGACCCCAAACCACCCTGGTCGTGATGGTGCCTATCGCAGTACTACGCCAGCCGATTCGACATTTATAACTGAAAAGGGGTCTTTTCTTAATTCATTTACTAGTCAGATATTATCACAAATCTTTTGTTTAAACATTTCAAAACAAGCGAAAACAAATATGCAAAATATCAAACACTGCCCGATCCCGGTGTCACTAGTCATGAGCCACTAAAATACAATTTGAAACTGACTACTCAATACAAGATGAGTCTGATAAAAATAAATACTAAAAGATAGGAAGGAGAAAGGCAGGGTTGCGGACGCCATGCAGCTACCTTGCTAATTCCGGAGATGCTCTGAAAGAAAGAAATAGCTCTCACTCGGATGCTCTGGCACCTGGATCTGCACACAAGGTGCAGGGAGTAACGTGAGTACGCCAACTCAGTAAGTAACAATTATAAATAAAGGCTGGTGCAGTGACGAGCATTTAAAATCATATAAATATCATAACATAAAAACCTCAGTGGGAATAGCAAGATCGAATCAGTAATTAAATTCTGAACGTCTAGTAAAAACTCCAGTTTCAATGAAAGTTATTAAAATATTTATTCAACATTTTCAACAGAGGCTAAGTATGAAGAAGAGTGAAAACAGTATTTTCATAAAAACAAGCCCCTCGGGCAAAGTACCACTCGTATATATATATATAGCCCATCGGGCAAGCCTCACAGTCACTCGTGACTCAACTATCATCAATCAGTACTCACATTCAGCACTCACGCTCAATAGGTATCGTATAATAACCATTGCGGCGTGCAGCCCGATCCATAAATATATAGTCGACTGCGCTCACTGGGGGTCTACAGACTTCGGAGTGGCTCCTACAGCCCAAGCGCTATATCGCTGCGACGTGCAGCCCGATCCATATATATATATATATATATATATATATATATATATATATATATATATATATATATATATATATATATATATAACTATCCTCACAATCCGGCCCTTGGCCTCACTCACTGCTCATCCTCACAAGCCACTCGGGCATCTCAGTGCAAACTCAGGGAGCTCAGCGCAAAACACTTTCATATATTAAAATAGAGTGGTGAACAAGATTAAACAATAAACAGGTATAAACCACGACTGAGGATAAAGATTTCTATTAGAATAAATGTGAGGATAACAGTAAAATACCCCTGAGGGTCCAAACAGTACGGCACAAGGCCCCAAACATGGCATTCAGCCCAAGTTAACAGAATCATTTCTAAAACGCATAGATATCATATAGAGTTTATCAAAATATGCAACTATATAGTTGCCACGGGACGGAACACGTCACAATCCCCACGGGTGCACGCCCGCACGCCCGTCACCTAGCATGTGTGTCACCTCATTTATCAAAATAGTATGAAATTCCGGGGTTTGATACCCTCAGGTCTAGATTTATAATCATTACTTACCGGACAAAAATCTACTCCGCAATGCCATTGCCTCCGACTCGGCCTCAAATCGCCCGAACCTATCCAAAATCATAACATCAATACACGCAAAAATTATCAAATTAAATAAAAATTCTCGAAATTGGCCAAACCCGACCCCCAGGCCCACACCTCGGAATCCGAAAAAATCACAAAACTAGAATCCTTATCCTCTCACGAGTCTATACATATCAAAATCATCAAAATCGGACCTTAAATGGCCCCTCAAATCCCCAATTTAAACTCTCCAATTTCAAGCCCTAATCTCCCAATTTCATCCCTAATTTTTCCACAAATTCCATGATTAAACAACGGAAAGTCATCACATATATAAGTATTAGGGCTCGAGTCACTCACCTTGCTGTTAACCCTTGAATCCCTTCTCAAAATCGCACTCAAAAGCTTCAAAGCCGTCCAAAATTGGTGAGAAATAAGCTGAAAATCGCGAAGGACAACATATATACTTTCTGCCTAGGGATTCTGCACTTGCGGACAATTTCCCGCACCTGCGGACTCGCACATGCGTTCCCAGGTGCGCACCTGCGAAAATCACTTAAAGGACCGGGACCACATCTGCGCCCAGTCACCGCACCTGCAGTGCAGCAGATACGCCCCAATAACCACATCTGCGATTCCTCTCCTGATGGCCCAAACACGCACCTACTATCTCCTTGTCGCATTTGCGTCCTCGCACCTGCGGTCCCTAATTCGCAGGTGTGGTTATGACAGGAGCAGCAAAATCTGCTGCATCAACTTGGTTCAAATCCTTCCGTCAACCATCCAAATCCATCCCGAGGCCCTCGGGACCTCAACCAAACATACCAACAAGTCCCATATCATCATTCAAACTTGTACCAACCTTCGGAACACTCAAAACAACATCAAAACACCAAAACACCAAATCACCCTCGGATTCAAGCCTAAGGATTTCCAAACTTCCGAATTCTGCAAACGATGTAAAAACCTATAAAACCTCATCTGAATGACCTGAAATTTTGTACACACGTCACAAATGACACAACAGACCTACTCCAATTTCTGAAATTCCATTCCGACCCCAATATCAAGATCTCCACTGCCGACCGGAAAGCTCCAAATTTCCAATTCAAGCCTAAATATACCACGGACCTTCAAATTACATTCCGAACACGCTCCTAAGTCCAAAATCACCTAACGAAGCTATCCGGACCATCAGAATTTACATCCGAGATCTTCTACACATAAGTCAACATCCGATTGACTTTTCTAACTTAAGCTTCCAAATAAGAGACTAAGTGTCTCATTCCACTCCAAGACCACCCCGAACACAGAACGACCAACACAATATGATGAAATACAGCTAAACAACACATAAAAAGCAGAAATGGGGAAAGCGGGGCTGTAACTCATGAAACGGCCGACCGGGTCGTTACATCCTCGTCGCTCCAAGTTGAGATTCTATAATTTTTCTTCTTGAGGTTGGGACATTTTAATTTCAAATGTCCAGGTTTACCGCATTTGTAGCAGAATATGTTCTCTTGTTGTTGAACTTCACTCTTCCGATTCTTCTGATGATTCTGGATGGATTGAGATTTTATATTCTGCTTCTTTCTACTCTTCCTTTTTCTTGTCCTGGGTATCACGGCCAAGTCTTTTCGATCTTCACCATTTTTTGATTCTTCAAGAGTTGATGTGGATTCAATTTCCTTAACTTTGTTGGCGTCCCTGTGGATATTTTCCAATCCGTCCCATATATCTTTAGCAGTCTTACAGGTGGATATTTTCTCGTATTCTTCTTCACTAATCGCAAAATAGAGCATGTTGATTGCTCTAGCATTTGTTTCCATAATATCCAACTGTTCTTTTTGTAGTCAAATATGGATGCCTTCTTTACAAGTTTCTTTCCATCACTGTTGTTCGGAATAACTCTTGGTCCATTCTGAATAACTAGCCACGCTCGATAATCTATTGATTGAACATAAACCTTCATTCTTTCTTTCCAATGGCTATAGTATTGACTATTTAAGTACGGTGGCCTTCTTGTTGAGTATCCCTCTTGAACTACAGTTCCAACAATTTGATGATCTGCCATGGATCTTTTCTCACTTGCTGTTAAGCTAAAAAAATAAAGATCTGAGACCTGCTCCAATACCAATTGAAAGTACAAGGTGGGGGGGTGAATTGTTGACTATTTAAAATTTCTAGTCGACTACTCTTCAAACCTATTCGACTTATACGGAGACAGCCTGCACAGAACTGTTAGTCCTTTCGATTTAAACAAGTGTTAATCACAATAAACAGTAAAGGAATAGAATATAATATGAGAGCAATAAAGCAAATGACACCGATAATTTTTATACTGGTTCGAAACCAATGTGGTATCCTAATCCAGTCCTCTTGGGTTGCAAGAGTGTTGTCTTTTAGAGCTCTTTGTAAATTGAATTGAGTACAGCCTTTGTGGTTTCAGCGACCACCACCAATGTTGACAGGGTTGGTTTTCACTCGCTCACCAACAACGAACAAGAGTTGGTTTTCACTCGCTCACCAAAGAAACGAACAATGACACAACCTCTCGGACACACTGGCTCTCCAATATTTTTCTATCTCTCTTCTCTCTTTTGTGTACACAGTAAATCTAAAAGTGAATTACAATGCTTGTTAAGAGTAGAATAAAGAACTGGTAGTTGGTTAGACAATTGTATAGAAGGTTGCGTAAGTTTGTTGTTGCAAGTATATTCTCTTTTATACTTGGTCGTTGAATATTGTAGCCGTTGCAGCGGTCTTCTAATTTTGGAAAAGGATTTTCTTTGCTGCCGCTCCAACTTTCCTTTACTGCTTCTTGCCCTTTTGAGCATGATCACAATCCTTGTCTCGATTAAGTCTGATGCTGAAGAGTAACTACTCTTTCCTTTGAGTACAAACGAATATCCATTAAAGAAATCTTTATATACTGCAAAACATTTAATCAGGGACATATCATTTAATGCCTTTTGTTTAAAAGATTCTTTTCTTGTAAGCCATCAAGTCTTCATATGCATGTGACTTCTATAAGGCAGATTTGGATATCTTCTGTTAATGCAAACTTTCCTTTTGAATTGGACAATATGAATTTCCAATCATGATGCCAAAATCAATTCTTTCCTTGAATAGATCCATGATTAATAATTCTCTGCAATATATAATCTTTATGAATATCTACATGAAAATAGTCATGATGATTCAATCAAAATCCCCATGATTTACTTTTTCATGATTGTAGTAATTCTTGATCGATTCCAGTAACTCATGCTTCTTTCCATAACTGAATTTCCATAAGAATAGTACTTTCCATCTCATCCGGTAGTAAATATTTCGAATAATAATCTTCTTTTTGCAACATTCCATAAATTCAAGACTTGGCCAATTCCTTGTAATACTTGTCCTAGTAAAAATATCTTTCTTAATAAAATAATTCCTTTCTGATAGATTGTATACGGTAAAAATCAGAGGGCTCGATTTTGTGATCACTAGGGCGCCTCGAAAAAGACCACCCCCGGGAGGCTCGAAGTCTAGCTTGGAGTTCTCCCCCGATGGTTCGTGATGGTCGACCTCGAGGCAGTGCAAACCAACGGCTGCAACGCACCAGCGGGAAGTTCCCAATGCATATGATCAAAACTCACAAAGCCTGCAAGGGGAACACTAGTCTGTACCATACTAGTAAGTAGTTGTTCCAGCTATGTTTCTTTGTAATAATTACTCATGTACTATGATGGGATTTCCCTCCTTATATAAAGGGGATACTTGTCATTTTGTAGAGGGATCTGAGACATCGGATACACAAGATATTTCATTCAATACAAGAACATTCTTTCTGCTCTCTTACTCAAATATACTCTCTATTTGGTTCTATTGCCTACATTTATTGCCTTATTTACATTTATTATATCTCATTAATTGTTCTTCATTTATTGCTTATTATTGGTCATAAAGAGTCGCAATCACAACCCTAGTGGTTGTTAAACCTTCATTGACTGTCCCTTTGCAAGGATTTGACTCGACATCGAGGCCCCGCACGCGCTAACTCGAGGCCCCGATTCTCAACCATTTGGTTTGGTTTCTAATTCTATCTGCAAATTCTTATCTTATTTCTTAATCTCGTCACTTAGCATCTACTGCTTAACAACTAGCATAACAATAGATCACATATTTTTAGAACCACAAAATCAAATCTAATTATTATTACCATTTTCAAGGTAAACAGTTTGGCGCCCACCTTGGGGCTAAAAATAATAGTCATTGTTTTCTTGCTGGTTTACTACATAATGCAAGTTATCTTTCACACTTCTTCTTTGTGACAACCCAGCCTGTCGTCTCATGAGTTACCGCTCCGTTTCCCACATTTCTACTTCTTTATGCTTTATTTATCCGTGTTTTGAGGTATCGGGTTGGTCGGATTGGATTTGGATTGGTTTTGGTGACGTTTGAGACACTTAGTCTCTTTTAAGAAGGCTTAAGTTAGAAAAGTCAACCAGATGTTGACTTATGTGTTAGAGGGATCGGATGTGAGTTCCGACGGTATGGATAGCTTCGGGAGGTGATTTGGGACTTAGGAGTGTGATCGGAATGGGTTTTGGAGGTTTGGAGTAGATTTAGGCTTGAATTGGCGAAATGGAGTTTTTGGTATTTTCCGGTTGATAGGTGAGATCTTGATATAGGGGTCGAAATGAAATTCCGGAAGTTTCAGTAGCTTAGTTATGTCATTTGGGATGTGTGTGCAAAATTCAGGTTATTCAGACGTGATTTGGTTGGGTTTTTGATCAAAAGCGAAATTCAGAAGATTTTTAGAAACTTAGGCTTGAATCCGAGGTGTTTGGTTGATTTAGTGTTGTTTGAAGTGTTTTGATGATTGGAACAAGTTTGAATAAGGTATTGGGATATGTTTGTGCTTTTGGTTGAGGTCCCGGGGGCCTCGGGGCGATTTCGGGTGGTCAACGGAGATGTTGGAATTTTGTGGCAGCAGCTTATATTGCTGCTTCTGGCATTTCCGCACCTGCGGATTGGGGACCGCAGGTGCGGCGCCGCGCATGCGAAGGAAGAGTCGCAGAAGCAGCTAGAGGCGATTGGTCAGGAACCGCAGAATCGGATATATGACCGCACTTGCAAAGGCGCAGATGCGGTTGGATCATTGCAGGTACGGAGAAGCGGGCTTAAGTGATTTCTGCACAAGCGGAGCATAGACCGCAAATGCGGTACCGCAGATGCGGTGAAATGGCTGCAGATGCGGAAATGTCTGGTCAGATTAAAATATTTCCTCCTTCGCGATTTTCAAAGGGTTTCTCACTTTTAACACAAAATTTTGAAGCTTTGGGCGATTTTGAAGGGAGGAAATCATTGTTCTTCGTTGAGGTAAAGATTTTGGACCCTAAAAATCGATTATTTGTGATTAAGGAACAAAATATCAGTGTTAAATTCATGAAAATCAGTAGAAAAAGGTGGAGTTAGGGCTTGAGATTAAGATACCTTCTAGGGATGATTTGAGGGGTCAAACGAACTCCAATTTTCGAGTTCTTTATATATACGGACTCGTGAGATGATGAAGAACATTTTGGTATAAAGTTTGTTCAGTTACGGGATGCGGGCCCGGGGGTTTTGACTAATTTCGTGTTTTGTGCTTAAAATCGATATTTTTCAATTGGAGTCCATTCGTTTAGCATAATTTAATGATAAAAATCTGAACTTGCTAGATTTGGAGGACTCGGAGGTCGTTTCGAAGGGCAAAGGCATTTCAAGCTAGGTTTCAGGCCGGATTGAGGTGTGTAATGATTTTAAATGCTGTCCTGAGGGTGTGAAACCCCGGAATTTCACAGCGTACGGCTATGTAGAGGTGACTTACACGCTAGATGACGAGCTTGGGGTAGAGCACCGATGGGGATTGTGACTTAGTCCATCCCGAATGATTATTTTACAGTGTAATTGATAGTTAATTATTTAATATTATTATATTTTGGGCTACATGCCATATGCGGGCCTCGTTCCAGCTGTTTGAACCCTTAGGGGATTTTTAAATGATATTTTCCTCACTGATTAATTTCATACTGGTGCTCAGTCATACAATATTTTACTATTTTAAAGACTCAGTTGTATTATTCTGTTTTAAACACATTAAATGATATTTTCAAAGGTATTTGAGCTGAGCTTCATAATTTACTGTGGCCCGAAGGGCTTATGAGATTCTATTGAGTAATGCCGAGGGCCTGTATTGTGAGGATACATTTAGGTCGGGCTGCACGCCGCAGCAGTGATACATTGATTATGATAATGAGGCCGAGAGCCTGAGATTGTACGCCACGAGGTGGCTTGAGATATTGATATGAGGCCGAGAGCCTGTTTATGATGCCACGAGATGGCTTGATTATGCGCTTGGGCCGTAAGGGGCCCCTCCCGGAGTCTGTACACCCCCAGTGAGCGCGGGTACCCATAGTGATTTGAGATATAGCCCGAGGGACTGCTATGGTTCTGTGACATTGCCCGAGGGGTTGATTCTATTGCTACTGTGCCTGGGGGGCAGTTATTATGTGTTTATTTTTTTTTTTGTTGCCTTTCCTGTATGCCGTTTAACTGTTTAAAAGATGTTATGAGATTGCACTGCTTTATTATAATAACTGATTTGTTATGTCTCTTGTAGCTTAATGTTGTGCATTACGTGGTTTATATTACTCAGTCTTCATTTATTTTTATTACTCGCTGAGTTGGAAGTACCCACTATACTCCCTGCACCTCTGTGTGCATATTCGGGCGCTACAGGTCCTGCTCCTGAAGGTTGATAGTTCCAGCAGGTCTTCGGAGATTTACTAGGTAGCTGCTTGGCGATTCGCAGCCCAGTGCATTCTCCTTCTATTTCAGTTTCTTTTGATTCAGTTACGTAGTAGTAGACTAGAATCTAGACTCTCAGTATGGTTTTAGATGCTCATGACTGGTGACACCCCGATATAGGGTTGTGTTGGTTTTTATTTCCGCAAATTATAATGTTAAATGCTTATTTTGGGCTTTTAATTTTGATTAACGACTTAGTAGTTATTATTTTAATTGCTTAAAGTGAATTAGAGGTGTGTCGACTGGCCTTGTCTTCACGAGAGGCGCCATCACGACCGGGTTGGGTTTAGGGTCGTGACATTCTTGTCCAAGATTTGTGATTTCAGGTCAAAATGTCTAACTTAGTAAACGCACATGAAATCCATAATCTTGAGGACCATGGAGAAAATGGTGTGGCTGTTCCAGGTGTTGGTCTACCACCACGAAACCCTAAGGATGCGCAAGAACCAATTCCTGTGGACGCGGTATCGCACGACGCTTAGCATGTCGAGACAAGCTCCCACACCAACAGGAGTATACACCAAGGAAACCAACAGGAGGCTCAAAAAACCCCGGCTCAGGAGGAAAAAGGGGTTAGCCTTCATGTCATTTTCGAGATGTTACAAGCACAACAGTTGGCAATAGCTCAGCTGCGAAGCCACCAGAAAATTCTAAGCACAGTAGCACCAGAAACGGCTCCCCAAGCCAAGCAGGTACCGGAACGGTCGAGCAACAACGGGTCGGCAGCCAATCCCACCATCATAAAGATGCTCGAGGACCTCACAAAGAGGATCGAGTCAGGAGAAAAGAAGATAGAAGCCAACGACAAGAAGGTAGAGACCTACAACTCGAAGGTCGATCAAATTCCGGGAGCACCCCCGATCCTGCAGGGTGTAGATTCGAAGAACTTTGTACAAAAGTCGTTCCCACAGGAAGCGGCCCCAAAACCCATTCTAAAGAAGTTCAGAATGCCCGACCTTCCAAAGTACAAGGGAACCTCAGACCCCAACGAGCACGTCACTGCTTACACTTGTGCAGTGAAGGGCAACGACTTAAGGGACGATGAGATCGAATCCGTCCTACTAAAAAAGTTTGGGAAGACGCTTTCAAAAGGGGCAATGATGTGGTATCACAACCTAGCCCTGAACTCGATAGACTCATTTGCCATGCTAGCAGATTCCTTAATAAAGGCGCATGCTAGTGCCATCGTGGTAGCTACAAGGAAGTCCGACGTTTTCAAAATCAAGCAAAGGGAGAACGAGATGCTGCGAGAGTTCGTATCTCACTTTTAGATGGAACGAATGGAACTACAACCCATCTCCGACGACTGGGCAATACAAGCCTTCACTCAAGGTTTAAACGAGCGAAGCTCGGTTGCTTCGAAATAGCTGAAGCAGAACTTAGTCGAATATCCCGTCATGACCTGGTCGGACGTCCACAACCGATACCAGTCAAAGATCAGGGTCGAAGACGACCAACTAGGAGCCCCCTCGGGCTCGGTATATCCTAGCAGGCTTCCGACGAAGGAGCCAAAGCCAAACAAAGAAAGATACCAACCATACACTGAAGATAGATGAAACGCTCCGAGGCGCAACATACACCGCAATGATCGAAGGCTGGATCGAGGTCATAACCGTCGGGTACTTATTAGCAGAGCTGAATTCGATAGGCACACAGGGCCGACGGAGGCACCCCGCCTGTCGAAATACAACTTCAACGTCGACATTTCAGACATCGTATTCGCCATTAATAAAATCAGAGACACCAGGTGGCCTAGGCCCGTATAATCAGATCCTTCGCAAAGGAACCATAACATAGTTTGTGAATTTCACAACACACACGGTCACAGGACCGAGGATTGCCGACAACTCCGGGAAGAAGTAGCCCGACTACTCAGCAAAGGTCACCTCCGAGAATTCCTCAGAGACCGAGCCAAAAATCAGTTCCGGGAAAGAGAGGCGACCAAGAAGAGTGAAACGGACGAGCCACAACATGTCATACACATGATCTTCGGAGGTATCGATACTCCACAAGAACCCATGGTCAGGAGAATAAAAATTTCCATCACCGGGGAAAAGCGAACTCGAGGTTACACACCCGAGGACGCCCTCACATTCAGTGACGAAGAAATCGAGGCTCTATCTCAGCCCTATAACGACGCATTGGTAATTTATTTTCTTGTAAATACATTTCAAGTTAAGCGTGTGCTTGTGGATTCAGGTAGCTCGGCTAACATTATCACATCGAGAGTGGTGGAGCATCTCGGACTTCTCGACCAAATAGTGTCCGCCTCTCGAGTCCTCAACGGATTCAACATGGCAAGCGAAATGACCAAANTTAAGCGTGTGCTTGTGGATCCAGGTAGCTTGGCCAACGACATCAGGTTGTAGGGTGGTGGAGCAGCTCGGTCTACTTGACCAAATTGTGCTCGCCTCTCGAGTCCTCAACGGATTCAACATGGCAAGCAAAATGACCAAAGGAGAAATCACCCTCCCGGTCAACGTGGCTGGCACAACCCAAAATGCCAAATTTCATGTCATCAAAGGAGACATGAGGTATAACGCCTTGCTCGGAAGGCCATGGATACACTACACGAGGGCAGTACCATCCACCCTCCACCAAATGATGAAGTTCCCGACAAAGGACGGGATAAAAACCGTCTACGGAGAACAGCATGCAGCAAAAGAGATGTATGCGGTGCACGATGTGGCACCGGCACCAATATCTCCATCGTCGAAGGATCCAAAGGATAAGAAAACGGTAAAATAGCAATAACAAGCTATATTGTCGTTTACACCCGACTAAAAAATCTAACGGGTCGTACCGCGTCCTCAAAGAAAATAATCGAAGCATAACAAGGCTCAAGGTATCGCTGGCACTAAGGTATGATCATCTCCCTTTTTCATTGAGGTTTTGATCTAACTGTGTACATAGGCACTCGATCGATGCTGCCGAAGCGCTTTCCAACCTGAAGGCCTTAGGTTTCGAAAGCATGCGTTGCACTCTTTTCCTTCGATCGGGTTTTATCTCAAGAAATGTTTTTACCGACAAGGTTTTTAATGAGGCAAAATCTATATGCTACCAAAGGAAGGCTCAACAAGTATTCAAGGCTTCTCTTCAATCAACCTCAAATATTGAGGGGCATCCCCCCTGGAAGGTCACCTCCTCGGAGAAGCCAAGATGTGCTGAACAGGGCCTCGATAGGAAAATGATGTACCGGACTAGACGGTCGAACGAACTGTGTCCATATAGAATAATCGAGCCCTGGACGGCGAAGACATGTATACTTGTACCAAGTAATCAAAGAATACTTAAAACTCTACCAAAGCATTTCGCGTTTCAAAGAAGCTCGCTATTTCTTACAAAAACGGCTCCAAGGCCCAAAATGTCCCTAATACTCAGGGACTGGCGTCAAAAACTCGAAGCTAAGCCCTCAATGAGGCAACGTTAACATTGCAAAAACAGCTCCAGAAGCCAAAAACCGTCCCGAACACTCGGGGACTGGCGTCGAAAACTCAAGGCTACATGACCTCCGGGTCGGAAACTTCGAACTCGTAAGCCGCCAATGAGGCAATACCAAGTTTATAGGGAATGGCTCTCGAGCAAGAAACTTTTGATGACTCGGGGACTGCAGCCAACTGCCACCCCCATCGATTTGTCAAAACCCGAGGCTATAAGGCCTCATGCGAGCAACCTCGAATGCGTAAGACCTTCATAAGGCAATATATAAATTGTAAGACCTCAATGGCATGTAAAAATTCATAAGACTTTCATAAAGAAATATCAAATCTATATGACCTTCATAAGGCAATATCAAATCTGTAAGACCTCAAGCAAGGCATAAACCATACATATACCAAGTAACCAAACCTGTAAGACCTCAAGCAAGGCATGAACCATACTCTTACCAAGTAACCAAAGCTGTAAGACCTCAAAGGCATGTTAAAATTTATGAGACCTTACAAAAGGCATAAATCCCAATCTTAAAGTTAAGGCTATATATCGAACCTATATGACCCCTAAAAGGGCATATCCTCGATATAGATGCCGAAACTACTTCACTCGGGGACTGAAAGGCTCCAGCCAAACACAATGACTACGGTAAAAAGGCTGTACTAGCCAAACTAACACGACTCGGGGACGCCCGACCGTCGCTACAAAATCACAAGCCTTCAATTAATTCGAAAGAACTTCGAAAAGAACCGGTTAAAACACGCTACCCCCGACAGAGGCAAAAGGGCTTCAACCATGTCAGCTCTAAAACTATAGGCTTCGAAATGCTCAGCCACCGAGCAAAACCTTCCGAGCTGCTCGATCATCACCACATAACGACTCACAATCGAGGTTCTACCAAACCGTCGAAGAGTCAGGAAAAACACAATTTCAAAAAGTCCTTAACGAGGGAAAAATAAAACCTATATTAGAGGTCGCACTGACCCTAATGCATAAGAGCCGCTGTTGCCAACCCACATTAAAGGTCGTACCGACCAAAAGCGTAAGAGCCACTGTCGCCAGCCCATACAAAAGGTCATATCGACCTAAAATCTAAGAGCCACTGCCGCCAGCCCATGTAAAAGGTCGTACCAACCAATCGCATAAGGTCCTAAGGGCCAGCTTTAATTCAAAAACCTAAGGGTCAATAAGCTCGAGTCAAAACTCGACTCGGAGACTGAACCCAAAATAGTTAACTGAATATGCCTAAGAGCAAAAGCATAAGAGCTCAAACGCCAGATTATACTAAAAGGTTGCACCGACCAGATGCGTAAGAGCCTACGGGCCAGCCCAGCGAGCCCCAGGGCCAAACTATAAACCCAAGGGTGCTTTTAATCCAAAAACCAACTCACCTGGCTAATAACTGACAAACATCGAAGCAAAATGAAGCGCATTAAAAATAAAGCCCACAGGGTTTCCTTTTATACACATGTATGAAAAAACACAAAGCTCCATTTACAATGTTGGCACTATGTACCAAACCAGAAAAGAGAAGTCCAATCTACATCCCCCTCAGGAACTTTGGCACATCAGCCTCTTCCTCGCTATCTTCGGCAGCAGACAAAAGGAACTTAGCGTCAGACTCATCCGCCTTTGCCTGCTCTATCTATTCCAATAGATCAAAGCCCCTGGCGTCTATATCCTCGAGGGTTTCCCTCCGAGATCTACATCTGCCATACTCTTTGCTCCTACTCTCCCAGTCGAGAGCTCTTCTCAGCTCAGCTCGGGCATCGACGGCGTCTTGCAAAAAGACGATCACTTTCTTATCAGCCTTGGCTCGGATCACCTCGGCTTTAGTCCGAGAATCTACGACCTCTGCCTTCATCCTTAAATTTTCAGATTCGAGCCTTGCGATCTTGCTCGTTCGGACCGGACTGTTCGCGCAAACATTCCAGAACTGCACTTCAAGGGCGGAGGCCTTGGCCAAGGCATCCCTATGGGCCTCAACCTGGGCTTCTACCTCGTTACGCTCACGCTTAACCTGACCAAATTTGCCCCAAAGTCGCTCCAGGTCCTCCGTCTTTCTCTGCAATTGAAAAAGGAAACTATTAGCTTGCGAAAGCGGAAGGAGGAGCGTGCATCGGCTCAAAACAAAGATTACTGTCTTTCAAGATAGTCCTCGTAGTTCCGACTTTGATCTGCCTCATACCGCAGGATTACCAGCTCATCTTCCTTTTTCATGCAGAGAAGCCAAAGGGATTTCTCCCCATACAATGCTTTCCGCAGCCTGGCCTCACGGCGAAGCAACTCGGACTTAAGCTTGTTAAAGGCCTGAAAAAAGAAAGCTCAATAAGAAAAGGAAGGCACGAAACTAAAATAAGACTATACCAAAACTTACCATGAAGCTAAGCCGCTGAGCGTCACCAAAAGTCGAGCATACATCCCATGGCTTAATTTCCCCCGAAGTTCCTTCAGTAGGAGAAAAGGGAGGCTACGGATGACCCTTGTCCCTCGAAGTACCTTCGATGGGAACGGGAGACGGCGACAAGGTTGGAACTGGTTTTTGGAGAATAGAGGCCTCAGAGGCTGGAAGCTCGGCCGACTCGTCTCTTTTGAACCTTAGAACAGGACTCGCCCCGTTGCGAGTACCCTTACACCTCGAGTATTCTTTCTATTTATTATCGATCCTCGACCCCAAGGTTAGCAATCTCTCCTCCTCCTCCCCAAGGGGACACGGACTCATCTCAAAAAATTCTCCAACACCTGTGTTGGCAAAGTCAGTGCGCTTTACAGAAAGTACCTTTCCAAGAAAACAAGCCACTATGCACCTACCATGATGTTTGGCCTCCCATCCCCCCTTTGACAGGTCTCGCCATTTGCGTTTATCGTATGTCGAGCAAGCTGCCAGCTTATGAGACCATTCTGCCAGATCAGGAACCTCGTTCGGTAGCCAGGGGATTGCTACAAAAAGCAAAAGGGAGAATATCTTCACAAAGCTCACCTCCATTATGGGCTGAAACAGTAAAAGCGCAAGTGTGCCACTTACGTGCGAAATTCCATTTCTCAGGAAATGGTAGAAACTCTTCGGGGATAACATCGACTGTTCGTACTCGAAAAAATCAATTCATCCACCTTCGGTCCTCTTCTTCTTCATCACTAACGGCAGGGGGCCACAAGCGAGTTATCGGTCCGAGGAAAGAAAAGGACCGCCTTTGAAAAAAAAAAGGAACTCGCTAGGCCTTCAGAACAAAGGCGATTCTGTTCATGCTTCAGATGATCTGGCTGAGTGGACCGATGTCGTAGAGTGATCAAGCCCCGTAATGCAATGGCCGGTATAACCTAATGAGATGGCTAAGGGTGATCTCGAGCCCGACCTTGTCTGCAAAATACCTTATCGTCAGCACTATCTTCCAAAAAGACGGGTGAGCTTGCACCAAGTTACCTGATACCTCCTACAAAACTCGAGCGCGACCCTATCGAGAGGGCCCAATGTAAAGGGGTACGTATATATATTCAAAAGCCCCTCGACATGTGCCATGACGCTCTCTCTCGATGAAGGTACCTGCAGCACCACTTCTTCTCCCCATCCGCATTCTTTTCTAACAGCCTCGAGATTCTCCTCCCTTATCTAAGAGATATACCTCGACGCATACGCCGGGCAGCCCATAAAATCGGGAGGTTTCGGCAATGTAAAATCCCTCTTCGAAACGAAGCATCTCGACGTTCACTTTCTGGGCGCTGGCTGTGTGCCATCGACCAAATGCGAAGTTAGAACAAATTCCTCCTCTCCTTGGCAAGTGGGTTTGAGCTCAGCAGCCATGATTATAGTGAAACAAAGAGAGGGGAAACAAAAGATACAGGCGAAAGCTTTGAGTTGAATGAAACTTGGCGCATTGAGGGGCAACCCTATAAAAAAGATAGTCACCTAGTACAGCAGTATTTTCAAAAGAAGGGAAGGCAAGCACATAGAGCAGTTGGAGACCGTTCGCCTCCCCTAAGGACCAAAGAAATATGACCATGTCAGTATTGTTTTCTTGAGGAATGCGCCGGTGGGGCCACCACGGTCGTCTCACAATCATATCACTTAAGTGATACCGTTGAACCTGCACTCGGGAGTCATTCGACCCCGAGTGTTTTCGATATTTGCAGGGCATCGAACCTGTAAAAACACTCGGCCCTATTTTCAGATGGTACCCGACCTCGAAGGCCTTAACTACCCCGAACATGTGTTCCGAAGAACCAACAAATCAAGATTTGAAGACAAATGCAATAAAACATAGCGCTCAAAAGCTAGAAGCAGAAAGAAAAAACATTGTATTCCCAAAAAATACATGTACAACGGGGGAGCATTTACAAAGTCTTTCCCTAAGAAACCATGGCACAAAAAGGGAAAGGGACGACCTATATATACTCTTCACCCCCGGAATCATCATCAGAACCCTCGTCCACAGCATCCGAATAGGCAGTTTCTTCCTCCGTGATTCAGGCCTCCTCAATCTCGGCTGAGAAATCGACGCCCTTACCACTCGCTTCCTCAAAAGCCTGCTTCCTTGCTTGCGCACGGGCACGAGCAACAGCTCAAGTCAGCTTCTGCTCGACCCCCACTAGTATGTCTCGAGTCTTTTCATTCGCAGTAGCGGCACCTTTCTTACACGAGGATGCCTTTTCCTCTGCCACTAACCTAGCGGACGACAGCGCAGCAATCTCCTCCTTGGCACTCTTTAAGAGGTCTCGGGATGATGTCAGCTCCGTCTGTAGAGAGTCCCTCTCCGAGGCCACGACCCCATTCTGCCTCCTCAGGTCGAGGACCTCCGCGTCCTTGACAACTATCTCCTCCTGATGACGCTCCACGAGAGCGTTCTTTTGCGCAACCTACAAAGGTGGAACAAATTGATAAGTATCAAGTCAAAATAAAAGGCAGGTTCGTATAATACAGTACTACCTGCTCAACTAGGTTGTCCCTGTCTCGGTTCGTTTCTTCTAACCTTGCCCGAAGCATACTCAGCTCCTCCTCCTTTCGAGCAAAAAAGGTCTCCGACTCCTTTGAACTCGAGGCAAGACCCTCGACTTCCTTCTTACGACCTATAAGCTCATCTCGCAGCTTGGAGACGGCATGGTCATACAACGTTTTAGCCTATAACGAAACAAAGGAGTCAGAGAAACAAAGAAAAATACTTAAGAGCGCCAAAATATGTCAAGGTATTACCTGCCACAGGCACCCCTCCGCTTCATCGATGGCATCGGGAGCGTCAAGGCTAATATTCTCGCTAACTCCGTCGAGGAATTTTCCGAGCTCACCTTCCCCCTTGTGAGAGCCTCCCGCTTTGGCAATGTTCAGGTCTTGCGCATCCCTAAACTCTCCAGGTGAGAATCGGGGACCCGAATTAAGGCCCCCCAGAACGTCGACGGACCCGAAGGACAAGTCCTGTCCCAAAAAAGCTCTAGGCTCGGGCCCTTTGGAGCCGACAACAGCGAGTTCCTCGGTGCGAAACATGCCGTGTCCGGTCGAGGACTCAGGGACTGTATCCGCACCCTCCTCGAGGTCCTCCAAAGCATGGGCTTGAGCCAAATCAGCCGTTCCCGACTCAATGGCCCTCGGCACAGGCACTTGGGGGGCATTCATGCCCGACCTCTTCCTTCGTGCCAAAGGGTTATTGTCGTCATCATCATCCTCATCCTCGTCGTCGGAACTTGCCCCAGAAGCTGAAGACGAGACCTTGGCCTCAGCTCGAGGCGTGCGAGACTTGGGCTTCTTTGATACAGGGGATGCAACAGTCGTCTCCTTTTTCCTCTTCTTGCCCTTATCGGGCTTAGAGGACCCTCCCTCGTGGGCAGGAGGCGGTCTCATCAGCACCCCATCGCCAAGGCCTGCACAAACATAGTGATCAAAACTTATCAGCACGGAGGATATGGGGATGAAATATGAAAACAGGATAGAAGCGGCAAGAAGGAGCTTACCACAGCTCTTGGCCACCCACCGCGTTTTAGTGAACTCAGGCCAAGAGCGCTCGAGTTAGGGGAACGAGGTATTTAATCCCCTAATCCACCACAACAGGT
This sequence comes from Nicotiana attenuata, assembly GCF_001879085.1. Classification (NCBI taxonomy): domain Eukaryota; kingdom Viridiplantae; phylum Streptophyta; class Magnoliopsida; order Solanales; family Solanaceae; genus Nicotiana; species Nicotiana attenuata. Next base: position 22,802,786 of record NC_031991.1, on the reverse strand, counting down.
CCAGAACAAATTTGGGGTACCAAAGGGCGGCTGCATAAGCAAAGGGAAAGTTAGTTTATTTAGAAGAAAGTAAGAAGACAATAAAGCATATTCAAAGAAGAAGCACTTACGCTTCATGTTCCACTCCTCCAGGAACGACATCCTTTCAGCCGGAATAATGTCCGAGGTCCTTACTCGGACAAACCGGCTCATCCACCGCTGATTGTTATGCTCATCGATACTTAAAAAAAGGGCTTCGAAGATCGAGGGTGAAGCTTGATCAAGCCTCAAAAAAGACTGGGGCTATACAGCCTGATCAGATGATCAAGGGTAAAAGTTGTACCCTTGACCTTGCCGGAAAAGCATGTAAACTATCCTCCAGAAAGAGGGATAGATTTGGCCAAGTGTCACCCGGTATTTACAACAGAAGTCGAGAATGATCGGGTCTATAGCCGGAGAAGAAGGGTTTGAGGAGTCGACAGGGCCCAAAGTGAACGGGTATGTATATACATAAAGAAAACCGGCCATATCGTCTGTTACGCTCTCATTAGGGCTGGGGATCTCAACCAGCACTTTCTCCCCCTATTGGCAGTCCGCCTGCACTTTGCCTATATCCTTCACAACGCTAATGAACCGGGACATGTGTCCGCATCGACCCAGCGTAGATGAAGGCCTCTCGATGGAAAAATCATTCACACTTTGGAACTCGGTGGGTGTACACTATTCAATGGTAGGAGCCACTTTGGGCTTACTCTTAGATTTATTCTTGGGTGTTTGAGATGAAGAGGTAGCTTCATCTTCCCGAGGCACTGTCTTGGAGGTTCTGGCCATGGCAACGAAAAGTTTTCTTTTTCTCGAGAAGGAAGGCAGGAAACCAAGAACAAAAGAAAGAAAGGCGTAGAGGAAGATGGATTTGGCTCTAAAAGCTTGAAGGAATCACAAAAGTGAATGTTGCCAAGCAAATGAGGTATTTATAGAAGCGGTATGGGTAGCGGAAAAACCGAACCAATAACCTTTCGTGGGTCTCTCGATAGTCGTGTTGACAGCGACCCTTGCGTGGCCGTTGAGTTATAGCATTTAATGCCTGACAGGCTAGCATCATGATGAGTGCAAGAGTTCAAAACTGTTTCCTCTCATCTTACTCTAGGAAACGCGGGGACAATCTGTATACGGTAAAATCCGAGGGACCGATTTTACGGTCATTTCGGGGCTCCAAAGATGCGCCTCTTAAAGCCCGAGGCAGGGCTAGGCGCGATCTCGTAGAGTTTCCAGAATGCTTGGCTCAGAGACAATGTGGATCGACTGCTGCAATAAAAAAAATAGGGAGTTCCCTAGGCACTTGATGAAAGTTGACAGGCTGATGTGCACCCGTACCGAGGCATTAAATAGTTGTATCAATCCCATATCTTTGTAATAAATGCACTTGTACCATACGAAGATTCCCCTGATCTATAAAGGGGTTCCTTATCATTTTGTAAAACACACAAGATACTTCTTTTAATACAGGAACATTCTTTCTGCTCTCTAACTCAAACATACTCTCTATTTGGCTCGGTTACTTACATTTATTGCTTTATTTACATTTATTGTATATCATTAATCGTTCTTCATTTACTGCTCGTTATTGGTCATAAATAGCCGCAATCATAGCCCTAATAGTTGTTAATCCTCCACCGACCGCTCTTAGCCGGGCATCTAACTTGGCATCGAGGCCCCGCCCGCGCTAGCTCGAGGCCCCAATTCTCAACCGTTTGGTTTCTAAAGACATCTTCAGCCACTTATCTTATTTTGTAACCTCGTCACTTAGCATCTACTGCTTAACAACTAGCATAAAAATAGTTCACATATTTTTAGAACCATAAAATCAAATCTAATTGTTATTACCATTTTCAAGGTAAACACTCCTTTCTTCAAGCAAATCGAGATTTACTTGCATCTCTTCCTTATTTGATTCTTCGATTTCTTGGGTGCATCACGTACTTGGTTCACCTATTTCAATTAGAATTAAGGCTTTAGCACCATACACAAGTGATAACGGAGTCTCTCCCGTACCTGTTTTTGCTGTCGTGCGGTAAGCCCATAAGACTCCTGGTAACACTTCTGGACACTTTCCTTTTGACTCCTCTAATCTTTTATTTAGGTTATTAATAATAACCTTGTTTGTTGATTCAGCTTGTCCATTGGCCACAGAATGATAAGGTGTTGAAGTTATCTTTTTGATCTGCCAACTCTGAAAGAATTATATGATTTTTGCACCTATGAATTGCGGGCCGTTATCACACACGATTTCTTTTGGAACTCCAAACCGGCATATGATGTTTCACCAAATGAAGTCTCTGAGTTTTTTTTTCCCGTACCTGTTTGAAGGCACCTGCTTCTACCCATTTGGTATAATAATAAGTTAATACTAGTAAAAATCGTACCTTTCCTTTGGCTTGTGGTAGTGGACCCACGATATCCATCCCCCACTTCATGAAAGGCCACGGTGAAATAATCGGATGTAATAATTCTGCTAGGTGATGCATGTTTTTACCATATCGTTGGCATTAGTCACATCTGGCCGCAAAGCTTTCTGCTTCTTCTTTCATTTTTTGGCCAATAATATCCTGCTCCAATTAGTGTTTTTAAAAAGGATCTTCCTTCTGTGGGATTTCCACAGTGTCCCTCATGTACTTCTCTCATCACATACTCTGTTTGCGAAGGTCCGAGACACCTTGCTAAGGTCCACCGAGCATTTTTCTATACAGGTAGCCACGATCCAAGCAATAATAGGCAGCTTTTCATCGAAGTGCTTGAGCCTTTTTCTTATCTTCTGGTAGAATCCCATACTGCAAAAAATTAACGATTTCATTTCTCCAATCTCAAGTTAAATTATTGAAATTTACCTTGTTTTTGTCTTGATAGAATGCCAAATGAAACAAATGTATTACGGAAGCATTTTCTCCATTTGTTACTTCTGCAGATGATGCGAGATTAGCCAGCGCGTCTGCTTCAGCATTTTCTTCCCTGGGTATTCGCATGATTTTCCAAGATTGGAATTGTCTGATTAAATCTCGTGCCTTTTCCAATTATTGCTGCATCCTCGGCTTTCTAGCTATAAAGTACCCTATATTTGATTAACTACACAAGTTGTGAGTCGCTGTTGATTACAACCTGCTCTATTCGGAGCTCTCGTGCCAATTCTAGACCTGCAATTATAGCTTCATATTCTGCTTCATTGTTAGTAATTGGGTGGCAGTTTATGGCTTGCCTTATAGTTTCCCCAAAGATGGGATTAGAATATTGCCTAAACCCTCTCCTTTAACATTTGAGGAGCCATTAGCAAATAGGGTCCAAGTACCTGGATTAGACCTATTGAAATACCTGCAATTCCTTTTCTACTTCTGTTACTATTCCTGGGCTGAAGTCTACCACGAAATCTGCTAAAACCTATGATTTTATCGCAGTTCTAGGTTGATATGTGATATCATATTCACTTAGTTCTATAGCACACTTGGCTAATCTACCTGATAATTCTTGCTTATGCAACATATTTCGTAAGGGGTAAGCGTTCACTACAAACATAGGGTGACATTGAAAATAAGGCCTCAACTTTCTAGATGCATTATTAGTGCTAAAGCAAGATTTTCTAAATGAGGATATCGAGTTTCAGCACCCAATAAAGACTTGGTAACATAATAAATTGGAGATTGTTTACCTTTGTCTTCTTGAGCTAATACTGCACCTACCGCAATTTCTAACACAACGAGATAGATGAGCAGCCTTTAGCATCCTTTGGTTTAGCCAGCAACGGTGGGTTTGATAGGTATGTTTTTAGATTTTTGAGTGCTTGTTGGCATTCCTCAGTCCACTCAAATTGGCTTTGCTTTTTCAACACTGAAAAGAACTTAAAACTTTTCTCTGAATATTTAGAAATAAACCTTCCCAATGCTGCTATCCTACCTGTCAACCTCTGCACCTCTTTTTTGCTCGTGAGTATATCCAGCATTTCTTCAATGGCTTTAATCTGTGCTGGATTTACTTCAATTCCTCTGTTAGAAACAAGGAAACCTAAAAAAAATACCTGAAGACACACATAATGCACAATTTTTGGGATTTAACTTCATGTTGAATTTGCGGAGAATCTTAAATGTATCTGACAAATGTTGAATGTGATCCCCCGCTTGTGTTGACTTGAATAGCATGTCATCAATATAGACTTCCATGGTTTTTCCCGGATGTTCTTGAAACATCTTCGTTACTAACCTCTGTTACGTGGCTTCAGCATTCTTTAGGCCGAAAGGCATGACTTTATAACAGTAAGTCCCCCCGTCTATAATAAAGGAAGTTTTTTCATCATCTAAATGATCCATTTTTATGTGATTATATCCTCAATAGGCATCTAAAAATCTCAAAAATTCATGTCCTGTAGTAGCATCAATTAGTCGATCTATGTGTGGCAAAGGAAAAGAATTTTTAGGGCAAGCTTTATTCAAGTCAGTATAGTCTACACAAACACGCCACTTACCATTCTTTTTGGGCACCACTACAGTATTAGCTAGCAAATTAGGATATTTTACCTCTCGGATAGACCCGATTTTTAAAAGCTTTTGTACCTCATCTTGAATCCTGGTTTTTGAAGGATCACTGCTTCTTTTTCTTCTGTTTGACAGGTGGAAATGTTGGATCTTCATTCAGCTTATGGGTCATCACCTCCGGCGGTATACTTGTCATATCTAAATGCGACCAAGCAAAGTAATATGCGTTAGCTTTTAAGAATTCAATTAACTTACCTTTCATCTCTGGGCTCAGGTTGGTTCCGATGTATTTTTTGTCCGGTCAATGTATAAACAGCACCACAACTTCTAGTTCCTCAATTGTTGTTTTGATGTTTTCGTTCTCTTCTGGCTCTTGAATAATATCAGGCCTTGAGTCTACATCCGTTTTTCCATCTCCAGTTGAGGTTTGTGTTGTTAAATCCTCAACTGAATTCTGTAATTGCTATTTTCGTCTGCAACGTCATTTTTTATGCTTGAATCTGTCACTGAATTGATACTTCTAGAAGCCAATTGATCACCACAGATTTGTCTAATTCCCATCGCGAAGGGAACTTAATAACCTGATGTAAAGTAGAAGGAACAACATCCATCTCGTGAATCCAAGGTCTGCTGAGGATCATATTGTACTCCTTGTCCATAGCTATCACTTGAAATTTTGTATCTTTGACTAATTCTTCTACAAAAATGGTGAGCACTATCTCCCCTTATGTAACAATGCTTGAATTGTCAAATCCTGATAAGGTACGTGCTTCGGGTACCAATTTGTCATCAACTTGCATCTCATTTACCACTCTTAAAAGAATGATATTTACAGAGCTACCTGGATCAATTAAAACTCGTTTCACATTAGTATCATGTACAAGTAAAGATATTACTAGTGCATCATTGTGTGGTATCATCATGCCATCTGCGTCTGCATCATCAAATGTTATACTGTCTTCTTGGAAAACTTGGCGAACTCGCTTTCTGTGGGTAACTGTGACTTTTGACACCTTTTTTGCAGCCGTATACGTCACACCGTTAAACTCCTCTCCCCCGCTTATCATGTTAACCGTTCTTTTCGGTGACGAAGGTTTTGGTGGCTCTTGTCTATTCATCATATATGCTTGCTTACCCTTCTCACTAAACAAATCGGTTAAATAACCTTGTGTTGACAAGTGTTCTACTTCACCTCGTAGCAATCTGCACTTGTGAAGTTTTGTGACCATGATCATTATAAAACTCGCACCAGAAATCTAGGTTTTTTCTACTAGGGTTAGATCTCATTTCTTTTGGCCCCCGCACCTTATCACCCATACATCTTAAAACAGCTACCAATTCAGGTGTGCTAATGTTGAACTGTAATCACCAATCTTTGCTTTTTTACTAATGTCGTTGTCCTGCATATCTCGGTCCTTTCTAAACTTGGATAATGAACTCGCATCTCTATCCCTTGATTTGGAACCATACCTCAGGTTCTCTTGTATTGAACGTGAATCCCTTCCTACTGGTCCCATGTAAGTTTCGTACCTATTCTTATCGGACCTTTTTTGAGTTTCTGGTCGCTTCGAACTTGTTCTTTCATCTCCCCATGACTACGTGATAGTATCTTCTCCTATCGCAGCTCGTGCTATACCTGTTGTAAACATCATTCCAAGTTGTTGTAGGGAATTCTCGTAAAATTTCTTTGAGTCTCCTTGTAGCTTCTGAGCTTTTATCATTTAGGTTACTTGAAAAAGCCATAGCCGCCCAATAATCAGGTACACGTGGTAACATCATCCTTTCATGCTGGAATCTATCAACAAATTTCCTTAGTAACTCCGTATCTACTTGTTTTATTTTGAGGATGTCTTCTATCCTCTTTTTAACTTTTTGAGCTCCATAGTGTTTTTTATAAATGAATCTGCAAGCTCAGCAAAAGAATCAATAGAATTTCTGATAAAAGAGAATACCATGTTAGTGCTCCTTCTGTAAGTGTTTCACCAATTTTTTTGACCAGCACTAACTCTATCTCTTGCTTGGTCAAATGGTTGCCTTTCATGCCAGTTGTAAATGCGGTTACCTGATCTCTGGGTCGGTTGTCCCATCATACTTCGGGATATCAGGCATCTTAAACTTTTTTGGAATTGGCAAGGGAGCGGCACTTGGCTTCCAGGGTTGTTGAGAATATTTATCAATATCTACTCCTTTAATCACGGGTGGCACACTAGGTATCTGCTCCATGCGATCGTTCTACTCCTTGAGCTATTTCTGCAAAGTTTGTACTAAACTTTGTATATCAGAATTATTTGGAATACCTGACCTTCCATCGCGAGATTCGTTGGGAGTTCCTCCACAGCCCGAAGTGGCAAGCCCTGAGCGTGGGTTCTCTATGGTTGCGGTGTTGTTTGGAGGTGGAGTCGGTGGTACAGTTGGTAATCCACTAACTAAAGCTTGAAAAGCATTGTTGACGTGTTCTGCTATTAGTTGGTTCAATGCATCTTTAACAGTTTGATCTTCCCCTTGTTGGTCATTCACATGTGATGTTGATCTATTAGGTGACCTTCTCGGGAGTGTTAAGGAGAATTTTGGGGTAAAAGGATTGGAGTTTCATCCCTTTGTTGATTCTGTTGGTTCAGTTGAATCTGCTGGTTTTGTTGGTTGTTATCGTTGGCAGACGACCTGATTGTTTGATAGAAAGATGAATTTGGAAAGTGAACAGATTATTAGATTTCTTGTAACGGAACCAATTCGTTTAACCAAAAATGTGTCTCTCGGTCAAAGCCTATTTTTAGAAGTACTTGGGCCACTGATAATCAAAAATTTCTAGATTCTCTTAGTGATAAGAAAGGAAATTAGATTATGAAACAACAAAGTAATCAATAGAAAGCAAAAGAAGGTAATTGTATTCCAGTAATAATCAGAACCCCCTCTTACAAGTGAAATCCCCTTCCCTTATATAGGAATCTATAAGTACAACGTTTCTTCCCTTTTATGACTTAATCATTATGAACATTAATGATACTAATGAGACGTTATAATTGGCAATCGTAACTGTTCATGAGAATTCTATAACGTCTATGATCATTCATGCACACTAATTGTCGATTCATGAATCTTCCTTCTATACTGTCTTGATTCATTATGTCGGTGTCTCTTCATATAGCAATTCAGACTCGAGCGACCATACCCCTTTTGTCTCGTGGGTGATTTGCTCGTACCTATTACGACTCGTTCCTCTTTTAATGCATCTATCCAGTTGTCGCTTTCTTAGTGATCCACGTGTCTTGCCACTTCAGCTGCATATATAAATCCACGCGTAATATTTATTTTTACCAATATACCTAACCTTAGGTTGAAGGTAGTGATGAGCTGGAACAAAGGCCGGGTCCGACACCAATAGCCAACAACAACTTATAATAACATAATACAAGTAATAAAAGAAGAATCCCAGAAATAGGATGCTCAGCTCTTTCACAGTTCCGGAAAATAGGCATGCTTTTCAAGTATCTCAGTGAAATCCCAAACCTTTTTTCCAAAATCGCCAAAAATATATGAGTAAGCTACCCACCAACTGAAACTAAATATAGACGGAGCCTTTTAGGGTAGATTTGAACAAGGAGGGGTAGGTGGGGTGCTCAGAGACTCGACTGGGAATTGGATTCTACGCTTTAGTAAAACAACTAGTGGTCCATCCCCATTCGTTCCATTTGAAAGCGAGATACAAACTCTCGTAGCATTTCATTCTCTATCTCCTTGATCTTGAAGACGTCAGAATTCCTTGTTGCTACTTTGATGGAACCAGCGTGTTCCTTTATGAAAGAATATGTCAGCATGGCAAATGAATCTATCGAGTTTGGGACCAGGTTGTGATACCACATCATTGCCCCTTTAGAATGCGTTTCTCCGAACTTCTTATGTAGGACGGACTCAATCTCGTCGTCTTTAGGTCGTTGCCCTTCCCTGCACAAATGTAAGCAGTAACATGCATTGGGGTCTGAGGTTTCGTTATACATTGGATGGTCTGTCATTCTGAACTTCTTCGGAATGGGTTTCGGAGCCGCTTCCTATGGGAACGGATTTTGCACGAACTTCTTTGAATCCATATCTTTCAGGATCGGGGGTGCGCCCGGAATCTGGTCGACCCTGGAATAGTAGGTCTCGACCTTTTTGTAGTTGGCTTCTATCTTCTTCTCGCCCGACTCGATCCTCTTAGTGAGGTCCTCGAGCATCTTTACGATGGCGGGGTCGACTGCCGACCCGTTGTTGCTTGACCTCTCTGGTACCTGCTCGGCTAGGGGAGCCGTCCCTGGTACTACCCTGCTGGGAGTTTTCTGGTGACTTCGCAGGTGAGCAATCGCCAGCTGTTGTGCCTGTAACATTTCTAAAATAACATGAAGGCCAAACTCTCGTTCTCCCCTAGCTGGGGTTTTTGAGCTTCTTATTGACCTTCTTGGTATATGCTCCTATTGGTGTGGGAGCTTACTTCGACGTGTTGAGCGTTGTGCGAGACCACGTCCACGGGAATTGATTTTTGTGCATTCTCAAGGTTTTGTGGTGGCACACCAACACCTGGGACGTCAACACCATTTTCCCCAAGGTCTTCAAGGTCGATGTTTTCACGTGCGTTTACTGAGTTAGACATTTTGACCTGAAATCAAAGATCTTGGACAAGAAAAAGTGCGAAAGATAACTTGCGTTACGTAATTAAACCAGCAAGAAAATAATTACTATTATTTTTAGCCCCACGGTGGGCGCCAAACTGTTTATCATGAAAATAGTAATTATAACTAAATTTGATTTTGTGGTTCTAAAAATACATGATCTATTTTATGCTGGTTGTTAAGTGCAATGGATTCTAACTAAAAGACTAGAAATCAAGATTGCAGCTTAGAGACAGTATGATAGTCGGACCAAACAGTTTGAGATCGGGGCCTCGAGCTGTCGTGTATAAAGCCTCGGGGTCGACTAGGGTGATCGGCTTAGATAAATCGAGGAAGGATTAACACTTTATTGGAGCTATGGTGATGGCTCTTTATGATCAACGATAAACAATAAATGAAGAACAATAAATAGAACAAAGTGGATATAAGCAATAATTGGAAGTAAAGAGCTTAAGAGAATGTTTTATAGAGCAGAGAGAATGTTCTTATGTATTTAGTATTGAGCAACAGATCATAACAAAATAACAAGGATTCCCCTTTATATATGAGGGGGAACGTAGTAAAAATGCATTAATTACAAAGATATGGGGCCGGTATAGCCACTTTATGCCCTGATACGGGCCAGAGCTAGCCCTCTAGACTTTGTCAGCTCTAGTCGTGTGCCTAGGGAACTTCCCACTTTTTACCATAACCGTCGACTTTTACTGCCTCGAGGTTGGACACCGATGGCCCGTCGGGATGAATCTCGACCGTAGTCTTGAGTCTTTGGAAAGCTTGCTTACGAGGCGTTGTAATGGCCAAAAATTGGACCCTCCGATTTTACCGCATACAGATAGTCCCCGCATTTCTTAGAGTGGAACGATAAGAAACGACCTTGATATCCATCTCTTCAAACTTTATGTGATGATGTCATACTTATGATGCAAGCCTTTGTGACAACTGAGGCGTCCCATCGGTTCATCTTTTCAGTGTCATTCAATGTACTGCAAATTTTTATTCTCCAAAGCGATAATATCGCCGTCGATTCGGTTCCCAAAAAATGCATTGATTGCGCCTGCTGATACGTCTTTCAAGGGTATTAATGGGGACGTCGGTTACACTGCCACCCTCTATAAATGGAAACCACCTGGAACCATTTCCTCATTCAAGTGTCTTCCAATATCCTTCCACCCCTTTCTTCTCTTCATCTTCATCAATTTTTATCTCCCATGTTTGAGGCCAACGACCTTAAGGTTATATGGAGTCGTTCCCATCAACCACGCCATGGCCTTTTTTCAGGGCTTTCCCTTACCGAGCGGGATTGCACTGACTTATTGTTGTTGTTGTTGTTGTTACTGTTGTCGTCGTTGGCTCAAGGCAATGAGATAGGGGGGCCGATTACTTCCAACTTAGGAAGATGTTTAGACTCTACACCGCTGCTCAGGAGGGTGTTCGGATTATATACCGCTGCTCACCTCCCTACCCCGGCCTGGTGTGGCACTTCATCCCTTTTGCTTCTTTATTTGTGTAAGGATCCCTCGTGGGCATTGTAATCATGTGTAAGGACCCCTCGTGGGATTTTTAATCATGTGTAAGGACCCCTCGTGGGCTTTGTAACCGTTGTTTATAAATGGAAAAGATGTTTCTTCAATTTGTCTCTAATTTATGCTTTATTTCCCTTTATCTGCACTTGCGAAGAATCTGAATGCGTGATTCTATTGACTGGTACGAAAACCGAGCCTGGGCGTAAGTATTTCTCTGGCTCTTGATTGATTAACACAATTCCCCGTAGAAACTTTTGTCGTTCCTTGGATTGGGTCTGGATTGGATTGATAAACTCGAGCCACCAGGATCCCTGGCTCCGAGTTGAATGAGAGTAGGGCTCCAAATTTTCGGCACGGGACTTAGCCTTCGGACCCCGCAGTAGACCTCGATGGGGAGATTTACCTGGAAGTCTGAGAATAAAGATAGTCGTTAGACTCTCGGGAGCAGTCCATGAGCGGGGGTTCGCTCAAGCTCGGGCTACCTGGAAGCTTGCTTTGAACTCAGTGTAGATGGCCTTAAGGCGTCGCAGATAGGTCTCGAATGGGGTCTTACCGGGGTTTAGATAGTACCTCGAGGCCAAGCCCATATGAGTAGGTTTTTAAAGCTTATCTTCTTTTGAGAGAGGTCCTCGAGATCGGGTACCATCTCGAGGCTAAGGATTATGTCAATGGCTCCTTGGAGCGCATTCCCTTCTTGGTGGAGATCTTCGAGATCGGGTACCATCTCAGGCCGTGTAGTGAAGTCAATGGCTTCTTTGAGCCTATCTTCTTTCTGACGATGGTCCTCGAGATCGGGTACCATCTCGGAACTTGGTTTATACGGGGGTCTATGACCCCAAAACATCGTATGGCGGCGTCAAGTGTATTACATGGTTACGAAATGACCGAGGCGATTATGTTGGAACATTTTCCCAAGGCGAGAAATGTTTCATCCAGTATTTTTAATCGGCCTTTGAGGTAGAAGGATAGTCGCTGCTTTTTCCATATATAGGGTTGCCTTCCCCCTTTTGAAGATTCTATTTATTCTGAGTAGTTATCCTCCTTTGTGGAGCTTTCTCTTCTTTTGTCAAGGCTTTCACTATTTCGATTCTGAGGGCTTTGCTCGGATTTTCTAGTTTCATCACAGTTATGGCTGCCACATCAAGGTCCGCTCGGCGAGAAGAGGGGTGTTCCGTCCTTGAAGGCTTATTTTAACCAAAATGCTTGGGGTCATAGGGAGTATGTTTCAAAGTTTATTTCCTTAGTAGGAGAGGAGTATCTTGAGTCAGTGAGGAGAGACTGCGGATGGGGGGAAAAGCTAGTACTGCGGGTACTTTCCACGGAAGAGAGCATTATGGATCATGCTGAGGGGTTTTTGAACGTATACACGTACCCCTTCACGCTCGGCCCCCTAATAGGGTTGTGCTTGATTTCTGTTGGAAATACCGGGTCACCTTGGCGCAGATTCACCCGTCATTTTGGCGGATAGTATTGATGATGAGGTTCTTTGCGGAGAGAGTAGGGCTTGAATTCATGCTTAGTCATCTTATCAGGCTGCACCGGCCTTTTCACCATCGAGGTCTGCTAACCTTACGATGTCGATCCACCACACATTTCATTATTGATGATGAGGAAGACGAAGATCGGGAGTGGCAGAGCCTATCCATCCGAGTACGGACAGATGATGTTACCCCGTGGAGTTTTTGCCACTCCCTGAGGAGTGGAATTTTACAGGTAAGTGGTATACTTGTGCCTTCGTACTTTTGCTTATGGCACAGACAGGTTCCGTAAATGCGCCTTCCATTCCCTTTCTGTAGCAATTTCATGGACGCCGTGCGAGGTCCCCAACCTCGCGGACTGGGCTCGGAAGCTGGCGACTTGCTCGACTTACAATGAGCATAAGTTGCAAGTTTTGTCTAAGGACAGATGGGAGGCCAAACACCAGGGAACGCGCTGTGTGATTTGCTCCTTTAAGGGCACTTTCTTTTTACGCATATTAACCCCATCACCGTAGGCATCGAGGAATCCTTCGGGGGGAGATCGTGCTCTCTTGGAGGGGGAGATAGATTGCCAGCTTTTGGGCTACAGAGTAATAATAATAAGCAAAAAGGGCTTTCACAGGGAGACAGTGCTTTCAGCAAGACGAGTTCGTGTAGGGGGCTCGGCGAGGATGTATTTTCCCCCCTCGAAGTACCTTCGAGGGATAGACGCAGCCAGACCAGTAGATTTGCACTCAACTTTCGAGGAAGCTCAGCGGCTCTATTCGGAGGTGGGTTTTCTGCCGTCCGTGTTGATTTTATAGTTTTGCAGTTGTTACTCTCTTATCGAGTTTCTCTTTCATAGGCTTTCGATAAGCTCAAGTCCGAGCTGCTTCGTCATGAGGCCATGCTATGAAAAGTCGTGGATGGGGAGAAGTAACTCAGGCTTCTTTGTGATGAGAGAGAAAACAAGTTGGCGCATTTGCAGTGCGAGGCAAGTCGAAGCCTGAACTACAAAACCTACCTCGAGGAACAGGTACTTATTGCTCTAGATGTGGCGCATGTTCTCTTTTCTATTCCTGAGGCTAACATTTCGTTTATTTTAGCTGCAGAAGAAGACCGGAGACCTTGAACACCTTAGGAGTAAAGTTGGCCAAGCCAACCGTGAGTGCGGTGAGCTAAAGGCTCGGGTGCACGCTCACACTATAGCGGAAAAAGGCACTTTAGCTAAAGCTTCGGCCCTCGAGGTTTGACTCCGCTTAGCTTGCAAGAACACTTTGGTCCAAATAGATATGATGACAGAGCTTGAGTCCGAGCTTTTGAAGCTAAAAGCCGAAGTTGTGGATGCCTGGGCCGAAGCAGTAATGAGCCAAACTAAGGCTGATGAGAAAGTGGCGGTCTACTTGAAGGACGTTGTCGATGCTCGAGCTGAGCTGAGAATGGTTCTCGACTGCGAGAGCAGGAACTTACAGTATGCATGGTGCAAATCTCGAAGGGAAACCCTCGAGGAGATCAATGTTAGGGGTTTTGACCTCTCGGAAGAGGTGAAACAGGCAAAGGCGGATGAACATGATGCTAAGTCCCTTTTGTCCAATGCCGAGGATAGAGAAAAACAGGCCGACGGGCCGTAGTCCTCGAGGGGAGGGGGGAGTGGGGCGTAGATTAGGCCTTTCCTTTTCTGATTTTGTATGTTGTGTTCTCGGAGAACTTTGTAAATGAAGCTGGTATTCCGTCGGATACATGTATGAAATGAAGCCTCGTATTTTTGTTTTTCACGCATTTTTTTTGCCTTGATATTTGTCGGTTGTTGGCTGGATGAATTGGTTTTTGGTTTGAAGGGAATCCTTAGATCCATACTATGGCCCTGGGGCTCATTGGGCTGGCCCGTAGGCTCTTACACGCTTCGGTCGGCACGACCTTTTTATATAAGCTAGCGTTTGAGCTCTTATGGTTTTGCCCTTAGGCATATTTAGTTAACTGTTTTGGGTTCAGTCTCTGAGTCGGGTTTCAACTCGAGCTCATTTGACCCTCAAGTTTTTGAATTTAAAGTCGGTCCTTAGGCTCTTTAGCGTTTTGGTCGGTACAACCTTTTGTGTGAGCTAGCGACAGTGGCTCTTCCGCTTTAGGTCGATACGACCTTTTATGTGAGCTAGCGATAGTGGCTCTTACGCTTTGGGTTGATACGATCTTTTATATGAACTGGCGAGTGGCTCTTACGTTTTGGGTCGATACGACCTTTTATAAGAGCTGGCGATAGTGGCTCTTACGCTTTGGGTCAATGCGACCTCTAATACAGGCTTTATTTTTCCATCGATAATGATTTTCTTTTGAATTGTGTTTGCCTGACTCTTCGATGGTTCGATAAAACCTCGATTGTGAGTCGTTATATGGCAATGATCGAGCACCTCGGGAGGTTTGGCTCGATGGCTGAGTATCTCGAAGCCTTTATTTAGGAGCTGGCATGGTCGAAGCTCTTTTGTCTATGTCGAGGGTAGCCTGTTTAACCGGTTCTTTTCGAAGTATATTCGTAGTAATTGAAGGCCTGTGATTTTATAGCGACGGTTGAGGGTCCCTGAGTCGCATTAGTTTGGCTGGTACAACCTTGTGACCGTAGTTATTGTGTTTGGCCAGAGCCTTTCAGTCCCCAAGGAAGTAGTTTCGGCGTCTATATCGAGGGTATGCCTTTTAGGGGTCTTACAAGTTCGATATATATCCTTATCTTAAGATCGGGTTTATGCTTTAGTAAGGTCTTACAAGTTTTTGTCACTTTGTACAAGTGTGTTCATGCATTGCTTGAGGTCTTACTGCTTTTTCATGCCTTGCTTGAGGTCTTACACATTTTTTACATGCCTTTGAGGTCTTACAGTTATTGTTGTCGCCTTATATAGGTCTTGCGGGACCGAGGTTGTCCCCATGTGGTCTTGCGGCCTCGAGTTTTGACAGAGGAGTCGTTTTTGCATAAATACCGAGCTTCTTTGAAACGCGAAATGTTTTTTGAAAGTATCTTTTGATTGCTTGGTACAAGTATACATGTCTTTGCTGTTGAGGGCTCAGTTATTCTATGCGAGCACGGTTCGTTCGATCGTTTGGCCCGGTACATTGTTTTTCCTATCGAGACCCTGTTCAGCATATCTTAGCTTCTCCGAGGAAGTGATCTTCCGGGGAAGATGCCCCCCAGTATTCGGGGTTGATTGCAAGAGAAGCCTTGAATACTTTTTGAGTTTTCCTTAGGTAGCATATAGATATTGCCTCATTAAAAACCTTGCCGGTAAAAACCCTTCTTGGGATGAAACCCGATCGAAGGAAAAGAGTGCAATGCATGCTTTTGAAACCTAAGGCCCTCGAGTTAGGAAGCGCTTCAGCTGTTTCGATCAGATACCTGCACTTAGGTTAGTGTAAGATGTAATTGAGAATGGGGAGGCGATCATACCTTAGTGTTGACGGCGCTTTGGCTCCTGATATGTTTCAATCATTTGTCACGAGGATGCGGTACGGTCCTTTTCTTCGTTCGGTCTGGACTTAGCCAAGGGTATAGCTTGTTTTTGCTATTTCATTATTTGCTTATCCTTTGGCTCTTTCGAAGGTGGAGGTACTGGTGTCGGGGCTACGTCATGTACCGCGAACATTTCTCTTGCCGCATGCTGTTCCCCGTAGACGGTATTTATCCCACTACAACAAATTTGGCCTAAGGCCACACTAACTGTTTACAACGCTTGAAAAGTGTGGCCAGATATATGTACAGCAACACTTTATAAGTGTTTTCTTTGGAAAGAACTTTTGGCTACGATTTATTAGGTGACGATTGTAAAGCGTTCCTAGTAATACTATAGACTACACTTTTTAAGTATTGCCAAATCTTAAAATTATTGGCAATATTTATTCATATGTGACGCAACGCTTTCTGAGCGAGCTTGTTATTTTTTGTAAAGGCAACTCTACATAAGCGTGCTCTAAAAAAAATTCTAAAAGTCCCCGCTATAATTTTCCCCCAAAATTTTGCTGAAAACCTATGCCCTAAAATATTTTCCTAAAATCTATCTTTCAGGTTTTACCCACACTAGAAGAAAATCTCCTCGTTCTTCTTCCCTAAAATTCCATAAGCAAAGTTGAGGGCACTTCTTATATCTTTTAGCAAATTGAGTAAAGCAGAGTAGAGTGGGTTGAAATATTTCCATTGGATTATGTGGAAATCAAATTCAAAGGGGGATTTCGTTATTTAGGGCTGCAGCTGCTTCAAGAATCTTGTGAATGATGCATCATCTAGTTTTTTTATTAAAATTACAATATATTCATATATTGTATTGGTGGTGATCACTGATCACCATAACTTTATTCGTGGAATGATGATTATTACTTTTTTATTCCTTTGTTTTGCTTAAGGTATGGAGTCAGAAAGTCATCTCAAAGTCTCCAGTTTTAGATGATCACTTTTTGTTTCTTTAACAATCCTTAAGATGTCAGATTGCAGCTTATCATAATGACGTGTGTATGACTTGTACAATACCTATGATACATGCACCTGCTTTTGAGTTTAAATTTCCTGTCATTCTATAATATTTGACACTGTAACTTTTTAGCATTTGGTTTTTTGGGCCTAGTTTCTTCTAGAAAAGTTGCCATCCTATACAAGCCATCTAGTTAAGTGAAAAAAAATAAGTGTGAGAGTTTGATGTAAAATAACTTGTTAATATGTGTGTCCAGTTAGTGGAATTGTGCAAAGGGCTAATACTCTTCTATGAAAGCAATAGATAAAATATACCACTTAATTGAAACAATAAAAAGGAGTGTCCAGTTAGTGGAGTTGTGCAAAGGGCTAATACTCTTCTATTAAAGAAATGGATAAAATATACCGTTTAACAAAAATAATAAAAATGAGCAAATTGTAACATCAAATGCATTACTGATCAGAATTCTGATTCTCTATATTTGTGATCTTTCAAGAATGAACATGTTAATACTTCATTTGGGATCAGATCGAGATAGCACTTTCTTTTTCGTTTTTCTTTAACTAGTCAGACTCATCTATGTTTTCTTCAAGAACTCAAACTGCATGCTTTCTAAGAATACTAGAAAGTAGAAACTGTAGAGCCAAATGTCAATTTAGCGTTCACTTTCTTACATAAATAAACCTTTTTTATAGGTTATATATGGAGTTACTCTAAAGCACCTCTGTCTAATGCACATTGTATAAATGTCTAATCACATTTAGTTACAATGCAGATGTCACTAAAATAAATTCAATGTTAAACTTTGTTGTAATTCTTTTTCTTGTTTTGTGTAATTGTGTTTGCATGTGTAGGTATTTAGTATTTGCATGAAATTACCTTAGTGGATAAGAAGGGCTCAGAAATAAAGTGATTACAGCTCCAGGTTTTTAACTTATCTACACTAGCAGTATATTAATTTTTTTTTACACTATCAAAATACTTTAACATATTATAGTGGCTAGGTTAACTGTCTTTATAATTTCCAGGTTACTATTTTCATGTATTATGGAAGATTATCTTTATCTTTTAGGTGATGATCTTATAGTGTAAAATTATATTACACTCCTAAAAATTAACAGATGTAAGCTGAAAAAGAAAGAAAACAGGCCTTCATCTCTATAACTCTGAGCTCTGATTTGGGGTAGCTTTCGACGCATTCTGTACTTGCTATATGACATGATGATAGCTGGACAAAGAACAACTGAAGAAGCCATAGGTTTGATCAGTTTTTTACCATTAAGAAATCAAAATTTCAGGATAATAAAACACACAAAGGTTCTGAGGCTTAGATTATCTTTTGTCCATGAGCAAACATATTCTTTTCTCAATTGTAATTTTGTTTGCATCCTCTTGACTCTTTTTAATGAACTCCTTTTACTTCATGAAAAAAAGAACCTTATTCTTAACTCGTGCTTGATATTTTGTTGGTCATAGAGATTCTATTTGTGAATGCTTCAACGGTGATTGATAGGTTTCATTTGAATAATGTTATGTCAAAAAGATATGCAAAGCTATATACTTCGTAATATTATCTTCTCTTATCAGGCTTTATTATGTGAAATGGAAGCTGAGTAGAGAATCTTAGCATATATGTCCAATTATCTTTGCTGCTTTGCTAAATTATTATGTTGACAATCTCAGCTCAGCCTTTATCTTTGTGTTCTTATCGACATTCTTTTAAATTGCAGATTGTGAGATTTATTTCTGTGCTACTGAAAGCTGGCTGTGAAGTTGCCTAGAAGGAGTTGATCAGATCTGCTCAAAACATATTTTAGATAATTTCTACTACGTGATTTAGTGCTTGACAAAGTAAGTATTACTTCGGCTAATTTTTACCCTTCCAAATATGACACCTACATGTGAAATTTGTGTTTAAGTTAAGAGAATTCCTGCTGTTTTGGGTGGTCATTTAGAAGGTGGGGTCACAATTCACATGTGTGGATTTGTACAGAACTGAGTTGAAGTTGCTCATGTCTGAAAATTATCTATATTTTTATAAGGTAGAGTATATGTATAAAGCGTAGAGTTCTCATTTTCATGCAAACTTGTATTGGTATTTGACTGAAGTGTAGGAGAATGAAATTAATCTTGTATAGGTATCAAACTGATGACATTTGCTTGTCGATGCTTTCTTGTCTATTTCATTTATTTCTATTATTCATTTGTTCGCTTCTTATGTTCTCTTCTCGATTCACTTTAAATTTTCTATGTTCATTTGTTTCAGCATTTATGCACAAAGTTTCTGTGATTCTGCACAATGTTTCTACATTTTCTGCATGTTTGCACAACATTTCAGCATTTTTGTATAGTATTTCAGCGACTCTGCACAGTGTTTCCGCATTTTCTGCATTTCTGCACATCATTTCGGCAATTTCTGCATTTCTGCACAGTGTTTCTGCGTTTTCTGTCATTTCTGCACTGTGTTCTGCATTTCTGTCATTTCGTGCACTGTGTTTCAGTCATTTCTGCATAGTATTTCTGTCGAATCTGCTATTGTTCTGCTATTTCTGCACTGCGTCTCAGTCATTCTGTCACAGCAAATTCTGCACATCAATTTCGGTAATTTCCTGTGTTTTCGCCAGCGTTTATGCCATTTTCTGCATTTTTGCACACTAATTTTGGATATGCCATAGATTCGGCATTTTGCACAGTGTTTCACGCAATGTCTGCATAGTTATTTTCTGCGACTCTGCACAGTGTTACTGCATTTTCTGCATTTCTGCACTGTGTTTCTGCATTTTCTGCATTTTTGCACAGTGTTCAGCATTTCTGCACAAGTATTTCTGCGAATCTGCACCGTGTTTCTGCATTTTTGCATAGCGTTTCAGCAATTCGCACAAATTTCGGTGAATTACTGCATTGTCTGCACAGTGTTATGCGTTTTCTGGCATTTCTGCACACTATTTTTTGATTCTGCACAGAGTTTCTGTATTTTTGCATAGTGTTTCAGCATGTCTGCATAGTATTTCTGTGACTCTGCACAGTGTTACTGCATTTTCTGCATTTCTGCACAGCGTTTCAGCATTTCTGCACATCAGTTCGGCAAATTTTGCGTTTCTGCACAGTGTTTCTGCGTCTTCTGGATTTTCTGCACACTATTTTGTGGATTCTGCACATTGTTCTCTGCATTTTCTGCACAACGTTCAGCATTTTTGCGCTACATTGTCCACGACCCTAAACCCAGACCCAGGTCGTGATGGCGCCTCTCGTGAAGACAAGTCCAGCCGACACACTTCCAATTCGACGTTAAACAGCTAAAACATCAATACCACAGGAATAAAACATGATTTGATACATACTAAAGCGGATAATACATAACAAGGCGGAAGTACACACCCAAACACAGCCAAACCGGGGTTCGCTAGTCATGAGGATCACTAACTCTATATACAACTGACAAAGTCCGGAATGTAACCAAGTACGGACTAATAAAATAAAGGAGGAGAGAAAGCAGTGCTGCGAATGCCGGAAACTACCTTGTTAAACTCCGATAACTCTTCCTCAATCAGCCAAAACCCGCTACCAGGTGTAGAATACCTGAATATGCACACATGGTGCAGGGAGTAAGTGAGTACTCCAACTCATGAGTAATAATTAAATTAAAGACTGAGCGATAAGAAATCACGAAAAAGCATCAACATGCTATATGGAAGCAATTTCGAAACTAGTGAGAAAAGCAATGAAGCTGTAAAATCCCTTAAATCATCTTAGCGCTGAGTTTAAAAACTCTTTAAATGACTTTTTCAACATTACGCAAATGAATGCATAACAACTAGTGGCAGATAAGCACAGAAATCCGCCCCTCAGCACAATACACATTAAAGCAAGTGAATAACAGGCAATAACAAAGATAAACACATAAGGTTCGCCCCTTCGGGCACAATTTCGACCACTCCGCCCCTCGGGCAATATCTCAGACAGTACCAGCCCCCGGGCTATATCTCACATCACACTGGGTACCCGCGCTCACTGGGGTGTGCAGACTCCGGGAGGGGCCCCTTACGTGCCCAAGCGCAATAACAAGCCATCTCGTGCATCATAAACGTGCTCTCGCCTCATATCAATAATCAAAGACCACCGTCGTGGCGTACAATCTCAGGCCCTCGGCCTCATAATCAAATCAGTATATCACCACTGCGGCGTGCATCCCGATTCCAAAGATATGATATCACCGCTATGGCGTCACAGCCTGAATCCCAAAGATATATCCTCACAAACACAAGCCCTCGGCCTTTACTCAGTCAAAAATCACATAACCTCCGGCATCAGTAAAACAGTATTTCTCCGCCCAAATCTCATAAATATTCATTTGAGTACTAAACAGAGTTAAACATGGCTGAGTTTTGAAAACATAAGGATAACATGACTGAGTTCAGTATAAGTCAATACAGTTGGAAAACATCAACAACAATCCCCGAAGGGTCAAATAATGGCACGGAGCCCAAATATGCTTCAGCCGAAAGAATGATGAATAGCAAATTTTCCAATCAATACGTAGTAAAATCATCAATCGGATGGACTAAGTCACAATCCCCAATGGTGCTCTATCACCACGCTCGCTATTCGGCAAGTCACCTCAACATACGCACTACGTGTAAATCCGGGTTTCAAACCACCAAGCATCATTTACAACAATTACTCACCTCGAACCGGCTACCTTCTAGCTCGCGATGCCTTTTGCCCCTCGAATTCGGCCTCCACACGCGTCGAATCTATACAAAATCCGAACGAATACGTCAAAATATGCTAAGGGAATAAAGGCCAAGCGAAAACAATCGAAAAATACATAAAAATCCCAAAATTAGCAAAAACCGGAGCCCTGGGCCCACTTCTCAAAATCTGAGATTTTTACATGAATAGATTCCTCGTCTCCTCACGAGTTCATACATATCAAACGTACTAAAATCGGAGTCCAAATGGCCCCGTCAAATTCCCATTTAAAAGGCCTCTTAAACTCAAGGCCCTAATCCTCCATTTTGCCTTTAGATTCCTTCAAATTACAGCACTAAATTCATGAATACAACCATAAAATTGAGTTTTTAGGTCCCAAAATTCCTTACCTTAACGAAGTCTCTTGATTTCTCTCTTCAGAATCGCGTAAAAAGCTCCAAGTCGAAGGCAACCATGGTGAAATAACCCAAAATCGCGAAACAAATAACATATATGGTCTACCAGGCCTTTCCGCATCTACGGTCCAAAACCCACTTCTTGCAGTAGCCGCATATACGGTCAAATCCTCCGCTTCTGCGGTTCTTCAGATAAAACCAAAATTGCTTCTGCGATTGAACTTCCGCATCTGCGGCTTCGCAGATGAGGCTTCTGACCGCTTCTGCGAATCGTCTCACCTGACCAATTTTCGCTTCTGCAATAATTCACACCACATCTCGGTCCCAACCCGCATATGCGAAAATACCAGAAGTAGCAGTATTGACTGCTGCAAGCAACAAAATTCCAAATCTCTCCGTTGACCACCGAAATCACCCCAGGCCCCGGACCTCAAACAAGACAACACAAACATAACCCAATACCTATTCAAACTTGCTCCAAATCATAAATACACCTCATTTACAATCAATTCACCTAAAACACATCGGATCAAGCCTAAGTTTCAAAAAATCTTCCGAAATACGCTTTTGATCAAAAGCCCAACCAACCACGTCCGATTATGACTAAATTTTGCACACATATCCAAAATGAACATAATGAAGCTACTGCAACTCTCGGAATTTCACTCCAACCTCTATATAAAAATCTCACCTATCAACCGGAAAACGCCGAAATCTTAATTTCGCCATCCAAGCCTAAACCTTCCACGGACTTCCAAGTGCATTCTGATCACGCCCTATAGTCCCAATCACCTAACGGAGCTAACAGCTCATACGATTTCCGATCCGAGATCAATATCAAGTAAGTCAAATCTTGGCCAAACCTTTCGAATTTCAAGCTGCAAACGTGAGAACTGTTCTTCCAAATTCATTCCGATTACCCCATAAAAACCAAAACAAGGTTTACATAAGTCACAATATAACAACACGAGGCAAGTCATGCCGAGAACTGGCAAGCAAAGTGCAAAACTCAAAACGATCGGTCGGGTTTTACATCCTCCCCCACTTAAACATACGTTCGTCCTGCGAACGTGCCCAGATGTTGTTCCAAAAGCCAACCAATTGCTGAATAACCTCCATGCATCTATACCAGGGGCTATCCCACGTCACCCTATCTCCTATAGGTCCGATAACAACATGGAAACTCGAAATTTCACAATCAAACTAGCCCATAAACTATAGAACCACATTTCCACTTTTGAAATCATCAATACAATCAAATTTCACATTTATACTCTGAATAAGCCCGAAACAAGCTGTAATAACCCATACCTGCTAACTCAGGTGCAATCACATGGTAACCACATAACTCAAACACTTGTAGCGATAACTTCTCAATCACAGCAGCTGCACACAACAACCGAGTACCGATAGAAGCCTCTTATCAACCGAAGTCTCATCCCAACGCTTTCATTACTACTGCCCTTGATAAATAAACACACAGTAACGCTATAACCATTTCTAAGATCAATCATTCATGAAAGCCACTTCTCCTTTAGCAAGGACGCATACATTTCTGAACGAACCTCGATATTTACTCTTCCAACATGCTCTGGAATCGAATAATCGTATTCATTAATGATCCCAACGAATCTTATCTCATCACACACAGGCACTCTGGCGATATGACACCTCAATGCAGACTAAATCCGTAACTGCGCAACTCGCGCACCAATAAGAGACAATCCGAACATACTCACTCGTGATAATGACCCAAATGAAAGACTGTACCTCAAGGCTCATGCGTACCACCACAGCACAAAGCTGAGAACCCGTCTCACATCGTAGAAGTAGAACACACGAATCTAACCCACAAGGTCATACTCTCCACAACTTCGCTGCAATGCGCGATCCTAACCAATACTGTTCCACATGAACACCTCAAGTCACTCTGCTCGAAATTGATGGACCACGCACGATTGACGTCTAGAACCAAAGCAAGTCATCATGACCACAAGTGAAGCAAATACACATAACACTACTCCAACCCAAAAGGATATAATCAAATACGCCATTCGCCGAGCAATATCCAATACTCTTTCCCGCTTGACTTCACTAAGAAACCTCAATAGACCGCACCAATATATGCCTATAACCAACAAGTCGCAACACTTTACAACGCAGAGAGATAACTCATAGACCTCCCCACATTATAATAAGCTCAATAGCAATCAAATCAACACATCCCTCACACAATACAATCTGGAGCCAACCAAACCGACTCAAGTCAACACACCTCCGATCTATCGAACACACATCCATATAAGTCTACGAATGAAACCACACATCAACCCTAGCCACACACACAAGATAAATAAACCTCCGAAGGTTCACAATAACTTAATCATGGAACATGCTATCATATGACTATCTACCCACATCTTTGCTGTCCACAACCACGAGCTAACCTGTATATGAGAACTCCTAGTCTCTAACTCCGAGTAAACACGTGAATTACCATATATCTGATCCCAATTTCGCCGCTTCGACATATACAACACACTCTACTACTCAACATCCCCACGAGAGGAACACCTAAAATTCTTCTTGCCACCTGCAACCTCGCATATACACAGTCAAATCCAACAAGAAAATGCCACAATACATATCGAAGATAACCATCAACTCCAATCACAATTACTTTTTCCCTGAACATGTATACCCTCTCAACGTTACTTCCAACTAGCAATACCATTCCTTAAATCATCCGAAAATCAATCTCTCCAAATTATCTGAAAACCGCCCGTGCTGCCGAGAATTTATGCCTTCCATTCGAACTGGAACGGCAACCTTACAACACGCAAATTACAACCTCCACAACATACCGCCATATACCAATGCCATCCTAATAACAACAGGAGAATTTCATACCCCTCCGATCGCAACAAGCCCAACCTTAAGGTTACCCCGCCAACCAAAAAACTTTTTTCCATGATCCCC
>NC_031991.1:22544625-22778110 GCF_001879085.1 Nicotiana attenuata | reverse complement strand
TGGGAGGAAGATAAGAGCAGTAGTTTGGGTTTTTCAGTAAGTTTTATTGTAGTAGTTTCATTTTTATTTTTATTTTTATTTTTTTATGATAATTAGAGGATGAGAGGGTAAGGTAGAACCAAAATCTGGGATCCTTTGATATTTTCAGATTTTTTAAATGATGAATATTTGGGCTAAAATTATATGGTGGGCTTTGTTTCGTATGAGCCTTGTTTTCGGTAGAAATTCAAAAATAGCCGGAATTACAAGTGGTCATTGAAACATAGCCACAGTTTCAAAAGTAATCAAAATCTAGCCATTTTTTATGTAAAGAATAAACCCAGACCCGGTCGTGATGGCGCCTCTCGTGAAGACAAGTCCAGCCGACACACTTCCAATTCGACGTTAAACAGCTAAACATCAATACCACAGGATAAAACATGATTTGATAATACTAAACAGCGGATAATATCATAACAAGGCGGAAGTACAACCCAAACACAGCCAAACCGGGGTGTCGCTAGTCATGAGGATCTACTAACTCTATATACAACTGACAAAGTCCGGAATGTACCAAGTACGGACTAATAAAATAAGGAGGGAGAAAAGCAGTGCTGCGAATGCCGGAAACTACCTTGTTAAACTCCGATAACTCTGCCTCCAATCAGCCAAAACCCGCTACCGGGTGTAGAATACCTGAATCTGCACACATGGTGCAGGGAGTAAAGTGAGTACTCCAACTCAGTGAGTAATAATTATAATTAAAGACTGAGCGATAAGAAATCACGAAAAAAGCATCAACATGCTATATGGAAGCAATTTCGAAACTAGTGAGAAAAGCAATGAAGCTGTAAAATCCCTTAAATCATCTTAGCTGAGTTTAAAAACTCTTTAAAATGACTTTTTCAACAGTTACGCAAATGAATGCAGAACAACTAGTGCAGATAAGCACAGAAATCCGCCCCTCAGGCACAACTACACAATTAAGCAAGTGAATAACAGGCAAATAACAAAGATAAACACATAAGGTTCGCCCCTCGGGCACAATTTCGACCACTCCGCCCCTCGGGCAATATCTCAGAACAGTACCAGCCCCTCGGGCTATATCTCACATCACACTGGGTACCCGCGCTCACTGGGGGTGTGCAGACTCCGGGAGGGGCCCCTTACGGCCCAAGCGCAATAACAAGCCATCTCGTGGCATCATAAACAGGCTCTCGGCCTCATATCAATATCAAGCCACCTCGTGGCGTACAATCTCAGGCCCTCGGCCTCATAATCAAATCAGTATATCACCACTGCGGCGTGCATCCCGATTCCAAAGATATGTATCACCGCTATGGCGTACAGCCTGATCCCAAAGATATCCTCACAACACAAGCCCTCGGCTTTACTCAGTCAAAAATCACATAAGCCTCCGGGCATCAGTAAAACAGTATTTCTCCGCCCAAAACATCATTTAAATATCATTTGAGTACTAAAACAGAGTAAACATGGCTGAGTTTTGAAAACAATGGAAATAACATGACTGAGTTCAAGTATAAAGTCAATACAGTGTGAAAAACATCAACAACAATCCCCGAAGGGTTCAAATAATTGGCACACAGCCCAAATATGGCATTCAGCCGAAAGAATGATGATAGCAAATTGATTCCAATCAAATACGTAGTAAAATCATCAATCGGGATGGACTAAGTCACAATCCCCAATGGTGCTCTACCCCACGCTCGCTATTCGGCAAGTCACCTCAACATAGCACTACGTTGTAAAATCCGGGGTTTCAAACCCTCAGAGCATCATTTACAACAATTACTCACCTCGAACCGGCTACCTCTCTAGCTCGCGATGCCTTTGCCCCTCGAATCGGCCTCCACACGCGTCGAATCTATACAAAATCCGAACGAATACGTCAAAATATGCTAAGGGAATAAAGCCCAAGCGAAAACAATCGAAAAATACTAAAAATCCCAAAATTAGCAAAAACCGGAGCCCTGGGCCCACTTCTCAAATCTGAGAA
Source organism: Nicotiana attenuata (assembly GCF_001879085.1). Taxonomy (NCBI): domain Eukaryota; kingdom Viridiplantae; phylum Streptophyta; class Magnoliopsida; order Solanales; family Solanaceae; genus Nicotiana; species Nicotiana attenuata. Next base: position 22,776,114 of record NC_031991.1, on the reverse strand, counting down.
ATTTTTACATGAATAGATTCCTCGTCTCCTCACGAGTTCATACATATCAAACGTACTAAAATCGGAGTCCAAATGGCCCCTCAAATTCCCATTTAAAGGCCTCTTAAACTCAAGCCCTAATCCTCCATTTTGCCCTTTAAGTCCTTCAATTACAGCACTAAATTCATGAAATACAACCATAAAATTGAGTTTTAGGTCCAAAATTCCTTACCTTAACGAAGTCTCTTGATTTCTCTCTTCAGAATCGCGTAAAAAGCTCCAAGGTCGAAGGCAACCATGGTGAAATAACCCAAAATCGCGAAATCAAATAACATATATGGTCTACCCAGGCCTTTCCGCATCTACGGTCCAAAACCCACTTCTGCAGTACCGCATATACGGTCAAATCCTCCGCTTCTGCGGTTCTTCAGATAAAACCCAAAATTGCTTCTGCGATTGAACTTCCGCATCTGCGGCTTCGCAGATGAGGCCTTCTTGACCGCTTCTGCGGTATCTGCTCACCTGACCAATTTTCGCTTCTGCAATAATTCACCCACATCTGCGGTCCCCAACCCGCATATGCGAAAATACCAGAAGTAGCAGTATTAGCTGCTGCAACAAAATTCCAAATCTCTCCGTTGACCACCCGAAATCACCCCGAGGCCCCGGGGACCTCAACCGAAAGCACAAACATAACCCAATACCTTATTCAAACTTGCTCCAATCATCAAAACACCTCATTTACATCAATTCACCTAAAACACATCGGATTCAAGCCTAAGTTTCAAAAAATCTTCCGAAATACGCTTTTGATCAAAAGCCCAACCAAACCACGTCCGAATGACCTGAAATTTTGCACACATATCCAAAATGACATAATGAAGCTACTGCAACTCTCGGAATTTCACTCCAACCTCTATATAAAAATCTCACCTATCAACCGGAAAACGCCGAAATCTTAATTTCGCCAATCCAAGCCTAAACCTTCCACGGACTTCCAAAATGCATTCTGATCACGCTCCTAAGTCCCAAATCACCTAACGGAGCTAACCAGGTCATACGATTTCCGATCCGAGATCATATACAAGTAAGTCAAATCTTGGCCAAACCTTTCGAATTTCAAGCTGCAAACTGAGAACTGTTCTTCCAAATTCATTCCGATTACCCTAAAAACCAAAACCAACGGTTTACATAAGTCACAATATACAACACGAGGCAAGTCATGCCCGAGAACTGGCAAGCAAAGTGCAAAAACTCAAAACGATCGGTCGGGTTGTTACATCCTCCCCCACTTAAACATACGTTCGTCCTCGAACGTGCCCAGAGTTGTTCCAAAAGCCAACCAATTGCTGAATAACCTTCCATGCACATACCAGGGGCTGATCCCACGTCACCCTATCTCCTATAGGTCCGATAACACATGGAAACTGAAATTTCACAATCAAACCTAGCCCATAAACTATAGAACCACATTTCCACTTTTGAAATCATCAATACAATCAGAATTTCACATTTATACTCTGAATAAGCCCGAACAAGCTGTAATAACCCATACCTGCTAACTCAGGTGCAATCACATGGTATACCACATAACTCAAACACTTGTAGCGATAACTTCTAATCACAGCAGCTGCACACAACAACCGAGTACCGATAGAAAGCCTCTTATCAACCGAAGTCTCATCCCAACGCTTTCATATACTGCCCATGATAAATAAAACACACAGTAAGCCATAACCATTTCTTAGATCAATCATTCATGAAGCCACTTCTCCTTTAGCAAGGACCATAGCAAATTTCTGAGCCGAACCTCGATATTTACTCTTCCAACATGCTGGAATCGAATAATCGTATTCATTAATGATCCCAACGATCTTATCTCATCACACACAGGCACTCTGGCGATATGACACCTCAATGCAGACTAAATCCGTAACTTGCGCAACTCGCGCACCAATAAGAGACAATCCGAACATACTCACTCGTGATAATGACCCAAATGAAAGAGCTGTACCTCAAGCTCATCGGTACCACCACAGCACAAAGCTGAGAACCCGTCTCACATCGTAGAAGTAGAACACACGAATCTAACCCACAAGGTCATATCTCCACATAACTTCGCTGCAATGCGCGATCCTAACCCAATACTGTTCCACATGAAACACCTCAAGTCACTCTGCTCGAAATTGATGACCACGCACGATTGACGTCTAGAACCAAAGCAAGTCATCATGACCACAGTGAAGCAAATACATAACACTACTCAACCCAAAAGGATATAATCAATACGCCATTCGCCGAGCAATATCCAATACTCTTTCCCGCTTGACTTCCACTAAGAAACCTCAATAGAACCGCACCATATATGCCTATAACCAACAAGTCGCAACACTTTACAACGCAGAGAGATAACTCATAGACCTCCCCACATTACTAATAAGCTCAATAGCAATCAAATCAACACATCCCTCCACAATACAATCTGGAGCCAACCAAACCGACTCAAGTCAACACACCGTCTCGATGCAGAACACACATCCATATAAGTCTACGAATGAACCACACATCAACCCTAGCCACACACAACAGATAAATAATCCTCCGAAGGTTCACAATAACTGAATCATGGAACATGCTATCATATGACTATCTACCCACATCTTTGCTGTCCACAACCACGAGCTAACCTGTATATGAGAACTCCTAGTCTCTAACTCCGTATAACACGTGAATTACCATATCTGATCCCAATTTCGCCGCTCGAATATACAACACACCTCTACTACTCAATCATCCCACGAGAGGAACACCTAAAATTCTTCTGTGCCACCTGGCAAACTCGCATATCATCAGTCAATCCAACAAGAAAGTGCCACAATACTATCGAAGTACCATCAACTCAATCACATTACCTTTTTCTGAAATGTATACCCTCGTCAAGTTACTTCCAACTAGCAATACCATTTCCTTAATCATCCGAAGATCATCTCTCCAATTATCTGAAACCGCCCGTGCTGCCTGAGAATTTATGGCCTTCCATTCGGAACTGAACCGCAACCTTACACACGCAAATCACAACCTCCACACATACCGCATATACCAATCCATCCTAAAATAACAGGAGAATTTCATACCCCTCCGAGCCACAAGCAACTAAGTACCCGACCAACCAAAAACTTTTCCATTGATCCCATTCTAGAAGAAGAATCAATATACATCTCAAGCTCCTCACGCCAGCAAAAAATATTCATCTCTAACCGCGGTAGAAATCAACAAAACAAAAACCAAGTCTGTCAGAATTGAATCCTCCTAACTCAATCAACCTACGCAGGCCACTAAAACCCAAAAGCATTACCGCGAAGTACCTGTAGAACTATTACCTCGTAAACCCCCAAAGAACTAATCATATCCTTACCATACCGATCTGGCCTACTACCAAGCTCCCCATCTATCCGAGCTCACTTCTAATTTACCTTCAATTGATACCCCTTCTTGCCATAACATCACATTTCCTCAACCTAACTCACCACACAAGACCCAAGTATGATACTGCACAGCCTAAGGTTCATAACCTGTTGAATACTCTCTTAAATATCCCTAAAAGCACCACCTTCAAAATACTTTACTCTGAAGAGACATCCTACGAATCTAATTCCGTTACCTTTACCTTCCTGATACTGATACATAGAATCTCACAATTTATAGAAAATATCACAAGTGTTGACCTATTCCAATGAAAACTCAGTTTCTAGCCACAAGTACAACTTGCCAATTTCCGCTTGTTACATGTAATACCCAGAACGCATTAGAACCATTCTCTGTAGTCATCCACTCTACCCAAACTGCAATTAGCCCGGTCAAAAGAACCGAACAACCTGCGCCTCCTTGGCATTCCTAACACCGCAACATATAACCTTACCTTGATGCTACCAAGCCACTCCCTTTTCCTATGCACCGAGCATTCTTTATCAACAACAACTCAAGACATTCCGTGATTCTCCAACACCTATGAAGCATCCTATAACTTTTGTCAAAATTTTCCTTTACTCGAGACATCCTCGGTCTCCATCTCCATAAGCCATAACTGATTCACCAGTACGCTTCAAACTGGAACTAACATAGCACATAACCGTGTAATCAGCTAATCAATAGCAAACTCCCCCACTTGGCTCGAAGCCATAGATCAAACACAGACCATAACCCATCACGCATATACTTAATTGCTGCCATAATGGCATAGTGAGATTAACTCAATCCCTCATAAACTTGTGGAACACAGACCATCTGGTATTTCATATCTTCTGCAAATCTCGCATCTACTCTCGTAACAATTAAACCCATTCTCTTAAGCAGCTCAAATCCAAATTGCAACACACAAATCTCACTTGTAATAGAGATCTTCTAACCGACAACATAACGATCACACAACCTCAGAACACTTCGCAGGAGATAACCCACCTGCTTCGCCTTAATATATATATATATATATATATATATATATATATATATATATATATATATATATATATATATATATACCTTCCACCGTCATAACCATTATGCAGTCACTTAGTCCCCCTAAGTCTGAACTCATACCGTATCATAAAATTTACTTCACTCCCAACTAAGAAACATGAAAGGATTCATCACACGCCCATAACATCGGCTAAAACTCGAATCAAAGCAACTAATAATTCTTCTATCCTCCTGCAGACCCTTCTCTTTGCTTCCAAATCATACGAATACATCTCGCAGTCACATCACACTCATCACATAGCTATCCAGTCATTACTTCCCCTAATAGGGACACAACAGAGCATATAGGTCCAGAAATATGTGCTCACACAATCAGCACCTCGGTGCTCAAGCTATAGACAAAAATCCGGCCTCAATTCCTCCAGACTGGCCCAACATCAGCACATAGAAATCACATCTCGCCCCTAAATCAGGGAATCACAAGCCATCGATGCACATCTGATACTGAGCGCTCATGTGCGCATACGAACGCGTGGAAGGAATTTCAAGAGTTTCTTTTCAAACAGAATAAAGGATGCACGATAAGAATTCCAAGAATGTGAATCATTTCCTAAAGGTTCTGCAGCCTCTCGAGGATAAATACAGACATCTCTGTACCGAACCGCGAGACTCTACTAAACTTGCTCATGACTCGTGAGACCTATGTAACCTAGGCTCTGATACCAACTTGTCACAAACCCAAACCCAGACCCGGTCGTGATGGCGCCTCTCGTGAAGACAAGTCCAACCGACACACTTCCAATTCAACGTTAAACAGCTAAACAACAATACCACAGGATAAAACATGATTTGATAATACTAAACAGCGGATAATATCATAACAAGGCGGAAGTACAACCCAAACACAGTCCAAACAGGGGTGTCACTAGTCATGAGCATCTACTAACTCTAAATACAACTGACAAAGTCCGGAATGTACTAAGTACGAACTAACAAAATAAGGAGGGAGAAAAGCAGTGCTGCGAACGCCGGCATCTACCTTGCTAAACTCTGATAACTCTGCCTCCGATCAGCCAAAACCCGCTACCGGGTGTAGAATACCTGAATCTGCACACATGGTGCAGGGAGTAAAGTGAGTACTCCAACTTAGTGGGTAATAATCATAAATAACGACTGAGCGATAAGAAATCACGAAAAGAGCATCAATATGCTATATGGAAGCAATTTCGAAAACAGTGAGAAAAGCAATGAAGCTGTAAAATCCCCTAAAACATCTTAGCTCAGTTTAAAAACTCTTTTAGATGACTTTTTCAACAGTTACGCAAATGAATGTTGAACAACTAGTGCAGATAAGCACAGAAATCCGCCCCTCGGGCACAACTACACAATTAAGCAAGTAAATAACAGGCAAATAAGAAAGATAAACACATAAGGTTCGCCCCTCGGGCACAATTTCGACCACTCCGCCCCTCGGGCAATATCTCAGAACAGTACCAGCCCCTCGGGCAATCACATAGAACAGTACCAGCCCCTCGGGCTATATCTCACATCACAATGGGTACCCGCGCTCACTGGGGGTGTGCAGACTCCGGGAAGGGCCCCTTACGGCCCAAGGCACTTTACGGCCCAAGCGCAATAACAAGCCATCTTGTGGCATCATAAACAGGCTCTCGGCCTCATATCAATATCAAGCCACCTCGTGGCGTACAATCTCAGGCCCTCGTCCTCATAATCAAATCAGTATATCACCGCTGCGTGCAGCCCGATCCAAAAGATATGTATCACCACTGTGGCGTGCAGCCCGATCCTAATGATATCCTCACAACACAGGCCCTCGACCTTACTCAGTCAAATATCACATAAGCCTCTCGGGCATTAGTAAAACAGTATTTCTCAGCCCAAAACATCATTTAAATATCATTTGAGTACTAAAATAGAGTAAACATGGTTGAGTTTTGAAAACAGTGGAAATAACATGACTGAGTTCAAGTATCAAGTCAATATAGTGAGGAAAACATCAACAACAATCCCCGAAGGGTTCAAATAATTGGCACGGAGCCCAAATATGGCATTCAGCCCAAATAATGATGATAGCAAATTGATTCCAATCAAATACGTGGTAAAATCATCAATCGGGATGGACTAAGTCACAATCCCCAATGGTGCTCTACCCCACGCTCGCTATCCAGCGTGCAAGTCACCTCAACATAGCACTACGATGTTCAATCCGGGGTTTCAAACCCTCAGAGCATCATTTACAACCATTACTCACCTCGAACCGGCTACATTTCTAGCTCGCGACGCCTTTGCCCCTTGAATCGGCCTCCACACGCGTCGAATCTATCCAAAATCAGAACGAATACGTCACAATATGCTAAGGGAACAAAGCCCAAGCAAAAACAATCGGAAAATACCAAAAATCCCAAAATTAGCAAAAACCCGAGCCCCGAGCCCACTTCTCGAAACTTAGAAATTTTTACATCAATAGATTCCTCGTCTCCCCACGAGTTCATACATATCAAACATACTAAAATTGGAGTCCAAATGGCCCCTCAAATCCCCATTTAAAGGCCTCTTAAACTCAAGCCCTAATCCTCCATTTTGCCCTTTAATTCCTTCAATTACAGCCCTAAATTCATGAAATACAACCATAAAATTGAGTTTTAGGTCCAAAATTCCTTACCTTAATAAAGTCTCTTGATGTCTCTCTTCAGAATCGCCCAAAAAAGCTCCAAGGTCGAAGGTAACCATGGTGAAATAACCCAAAATCGCGAAATGAAATAACATATATGGTCTGCCCAGGCCTTTCCGCATCTGTGGTTCAAAACCCGCTTCTGCGGTACCGCATATGCGGTCAAATCCTCCGCTTCTGCGATTCTTCACTTAAAACCCAAAATCGCATCTGCGATTGAACTTTCGCATCTGCGGCTTCGCAGATGCGGCCTTCTTGACCGCTTCTGCGGTATCTGCTCACCTGACCAATTTTCTCTTCTACAATAATTCACCCGCATCTGCGGTCCCCAACCCGCAGATGCGAAAATACTAGAAGCAGCAATATTAGTTGCTGCAACAAAATTCCAAATCTCTCCATTGACCACCCGAAATCACCCCGAGGCCCCCGGGACCTCAACCGAAAGAATAAACATAACCCAATACCTTATTCAAACTTGCTCCAATCATTAAAACACCTTATTTAACATCAATTCACCCAAAACACATCGGATTCAAGAGTTTCTAAAAATCTTCCGAAATACGTTTTTGATAAAAAATCCAACCAAACCACGTCCGAATGACCTAAAATTTTGCACACACATCCGAAATGACATAATGAAGCTACTGCAACTCTCAGAATTTCACTCCTACCTCTATATCAAAATCTCACCTATCAACCGAAAAACGCCGAAATCTTAATTTCGCCAATCCAAGCCTAAACCTTCCACGGACTTCCAAAATGCATTCAGATCACGCTCCTAAGTCCCAAGTCACCTAACGGAGCTAACCAAATCATAATATTTCTTATCCGAGATCATATACAAGTAAGTCAAATCTTGGTCAAACCTTTCGAATTTCAAGCTGCAAACTGAGAACTGTTCTTCCAAATTTATTCTGATTACCCTGAAAACCAAAACCAACGGTTTCCATAAGTCTCAATATACAACACGGGGCAAGTCATGCCCGAGAACTGGCGAGCAATGTGCAAAAACTCAAAACGACCGATCGGGTCGTTATAGTATTTCGGCAATTTTTGCATATTGTTTCTGTATTATATGCATTTCTGCACATTATTTTAGGATTTCTGCACAGTGTTCTGCATTTTCGCATGGCGTTCTGCCAATTTCTGCATTTTTGCACAGCGTTTCAGCATTTTCTGCACCGTATTTCTGCATTTTTTGTGCTGCATTTCTACAGCTTTTGCATTTTTGCACAATGGTGGTGCATTTCTTCATAGTGTTTTTGCATTTTTGCATAACGTTTCTGTATTTTCTGCACTTTTACACATTGTTTTGGATTTTTTGCTTTCTCATTCCGCATTTCGGTATTTTCTAATTAATTTTTTCCCTCTTTATGAAGAATGAATGCAGGAGCAAAGAAAAAGGGTTTGCATCCAAACAAAGCTCAAAGTCCTATGAAGAAGATAGGTTTTGAGTTTCAGTTTTGATCAAGTGCTGAATTGGCCAAGCAATTTCAGATTAAGAAAGAAAAACTAGCTCATGATAAGGAGCTTAGAGTTGTGAAAAACCAAGCACCAGTAGCTCATAAACGGAAGCATCTTATGCCTACAATATCTAATGCAAGAGAAGGACAAAGTAGACAAAGGTTAATTCAACCTGAGGAGTCCTTTCAACAGCAAGGAAATGACAAATTACTTATGCACAAATCCATAATCCAGTTGTGTTCGAAGGAAGCTCTTAACACTTCACATATGATTGGAAGAAAATAAGGAGAAGGAGAAACTTGCAAAAAAGTGAAGAGGAAGCCAGTCTTATCGCCAACCAGTCTTGATCATTTTCTAGAAAAATAAGGAATATATGTGGGTGGAGAAAAACAACCTGATAATCAACCAGTAGATGGTTTCAGATCTATGCCCTCCCCTCTAGTTGATGAGCATAATATAGAATTGGATGATTTTTCAGCACAAGAAGAAGTTGGCGAGGATGTGTGTGTTAGAGATGAAGCTATGGACGTTGATTCTGCTACATGTGGTATATTTTAAACCTAGTAATTTTGTGTGTTTATTGTATTCTTTTCCTTATGTCCTGGTTTTTACATTAGGGACATCAGATAAGAAGAAAGTTCGAGGTCAAACAAAATGTAAGATGATTCATGCAAGAAACTTTGAGGAAAGACGGGAAGGGACATTTGATAAAGGACAAGTTGTTGGACCAACCGGCGAAAGAGTGTCTGAGTTAAGCAACTTTATAGGAACAATTGCAAGGAATCCCAGATTTATCACCTTGTTGTTCACTAGCTGGCATGTTGTCACTGATGATATTAAACAACGAATGTGGGAATATGTCAATGTAAGAACGATCAATTTTCAATTGTGTATCTTATTGTATTGCTTACTAAACGAAGATAACATATATGTTATTTGCATAGACCAAGTTCATCATTCCAGCAGAAGGAAAGAAATGGGTGATGGATGGTCTTTGCGATGCTTGGAGGAGACACAAGAGAAATATTAAGAAGAATCATTTTGATGTGTATCATACTATTGAAGATATGCTAAAACAACGTCCCGCTGAGATACAAGAAGTTCAATTCCTCCAATTGATTGAATATTGGAGGAATTCAGATGTTCAAGTGAGATTAAACTGTGCATTTCTACTCTTGAACTTATTGTTGCATTATATTTTTTTCCATTTTTGATTTATTAATTTGTAAACTTCTTTTGGTGCTAGGCCATGGGCAAATTAAATTCTGAAAATAGAAAAAAAAAATTAGAGGCATCGGATGGGACCTATTAATTTTGCAAGAGTACGCGTGGCATTGATATTTATTCGATACTTTGTGAAAAATATGGCTTTCATTTCTTTACATACTTTTTTGAATACATTTATGTTTGTTATTTATTTCTCTGTTGTAGCGTGCAAGTAAAGAGAACAACGAGGAACCATCTAAGTCTGAAATGTTTATTGCAACTCGTACAAAACAAGGGAAGCGAGTTCATGAAGATGCTCAAATTGCAATAGTAAGCCATGTTGCAACTAATATATTTTCTGGGGCTTAGATTCTTTATATGGTTCTCATAATTTTTTTGGTAGTCTGAACTTCAGAACCATCAAAACTCTGGGGAAACAACGGATGAAACATTTAGGGCAGTGTTTGGAAAGGAGCAGCCTAGTCGAATACGATGCTATGGCAGATCAGTGACAACAAGTTCTCTGAAAAAAGATGAGGAAATCGATAAGATCCAACAAAAGCATAACAATGAAGTCTCTACTTTGAAAGCAGAAATGCAAGAAATGAGAGAAGAAATGCAAGAACTGAGGCAAATGCGTCATTGCTTTAATCTATTGGTGCAAAACAATCCTGAACTTTTTTGTTCAGATATAAAAGGATTTGTCGGATCGAACCAACATTCTCCAGTTGATGCAAGTAGCGCACAAGCTGTAAGGGGCCAAAATCTCCCACATTCCTCTGGATCAACCCGTTGTCCAATTCTTGAAAAGGTATTTAGATGCCAACTTGTCTTGCAAACTATTATAATAGATATTCAGTTCATTAAATTGATCAAACCTTTAATTAACCTCAAAAGTTTTATGGATCATTCATTGGTTATGGAAAGATATGGGGTCTACTTATATGTTAAAAAGGGGGCTATTATCCGACGCCGACGAATTCAAATTTTGGAGCTGTTGTTTTTGTGTGAAAAGGGGGCTGTTTTTCTTTATTTATGATGGAGTTATTCGGTCAGTTTTTGGGATGTTAAAAGTCATTTTTGGGGCTGCTTTTCATTGGTATATTGGGGTCATTTTGGGGCTGATTTAGAGCTGAAGTTTAGAGGTGCTTCGCTAGAGTTTGTGGCCACTTTTCATGGCTGTCTAGGCTGCATTTAGTAGGCTTTTTGGCTGGAGTTGTGCAGCAATTTTGGTTGTTGTTTGGAGTTGTATTTGCAATTGTTTTATGATGGAGTTTTTGCTAGTGAGAATCAAAGAGGAAGAAGATAAATTTGTCTTCTTTTTGTTGAGTCAAAGCTGCAACTATTACATCTTCTAACTCTTAAGTCCTCCCCCCCCCCCCCCAACCCACCACAAAAATTCTCTTCTCCATTAGCTCTCAATCTCTTTTATAAAGGAAAATTTGGTGGTTACCTGATAAGTGCAAAGGAGTTGGTCTCAGCTGCGACGAGAGATTGAGGTGAAGAAATATGTGAGAGTATATGCTAGTGACGTGAGGGAGTGGGAGTCATGGAGTTTAGTGTTTAGGTGAGTGAAATGGGACTACTACATTTTGTTTATTGTACTCATTATTCTATTTTTATTTATATGTGACTGAAAAATATGCAAAACATGGTGCTACTATATGTTATCAAAGTCTTTGTTCTTCTTGAGGGGCGATCAAAATTTTGTTTCTATCTAATTATTAGTTTCTTTTAATGTGTAGGAGAAAGTGGGTGATGCAATTGGAAATGATGGCGGAAAGTCAATTTGATCGTAATGTGAATGCGAAGAGTTTTTGGATAATTAAGATGTCTTATATTCATGATACTATATGAATATATTCACTTTTGGAAAGTTTATTGTTAATGTGCATTTTGACACATTATTTTATTAGTATGTGTATTCTTTTGAATTATTATTTTTAGTATTTATTAGCTAATTTAGTTCTTTATATCATCAAAATATATGATAATAATGCATGTGCTTGAAATAATTATAATTACATGATATGTGTAAACTGTAAAAATTTTAAAATTAAAAAAAATTATAGCCTAGCCAAAATTGCCACGCTTTAAAAGTGTGGCCATTTGTCTGTACGTCTAGCAGGTATATAAGCAAACACCACGCTTTGTAGGTGTTCCTTTAAAAGCCACGGTTAACAAGTGTGGCCTAAAAGGTAATAAAGGCCACGTTTTTTGAGTGTAGTTGTAGGGTATAAAAGCGTTGCCATATGGGGCGTAACAAGCGTTGTCTTTGCTGACTAATAGGCCACGTTTTTAAGCGTGGCATGTAAGGTAACATTTGAAAAGCGTGCCCTTAGGTCAAAGGTTACGCTTCTTTTGGCCACCCCTAGAAAAGCGTTGCCTAAAGTCGAAAAGTGTGGCCTTTGATCAAAGACCACACTTTTTGCTAGTTTAGGCCACACTTTTGTGGGGTAGTCAAAGGCGTAAAATGTTGTAGTGATTCCATCCTTTGTCGGTAACTTCATCATTTGATAAAGGGTTGATAGTACTGCTCTCATGCAGTGTATCCATGGCCTTCCGAGCAAGGCATTGTATCTCATGTCTCCTTCGATGACATGGAATTTCGCATTTTGGGTTGTGCTGGTCACGTTGACTGAGAGGGTGATTTTCCCTTTTGTTGTTTCGCTCGCCATGTTGAATCCGTTAAGGACTCAAGAGGCGGGCACAATTTGGTCGAGCAGCCCGAGCTGCTCTACCACCCTCGACCTGATAATATTGGCCAAGCTACCTGGATCCACAAGTACACGTTTAATTCAAAATGTATTTACAAGGTAGGAGATCACCAGTGCGTCGTTGTGAGGTTGAGATTAGGTCTCCATGTCCTCGTCACTGAATGTGAGAGCATCCTCGGGTATGTAACCCCGAGTTTGCTTTTCTCTAGTGATGGATATTTTTGTTCTTCTGATCATGGGTTCCTGTGGTTCATGTTGTGGCTTGTTTGTTTCATTCTTCTTGGTCGCCTTTCTTTCTCGGAACTGGTTTTTGGCCCGGTCGCTGAGGATTTCTCGGAGGTGACCTTTGCTTAGTAATCGGGCTACTTCTTTCCGGAGCTGATGGCAATCTTCGGTTCTGTGGCTGTGCGTGTTTTTGGAATTCACACACTAAGTTATGGTTCCTTTGTGAAGGGTCTGATTGTACAGGCCTTGGCCACCTGGTGGCTCTGATTTTACTGATGGCGAATACGATGTCCGAAACATCGACATTGAAGTTTTATTCCGACAAGCGGGGTGCCTCCGTCGTCCATGCGCGCCTATCGAACCCGGCTATGTGGATGAGTCCCCGAGGGTTCTGCCCTCGGCCCGTTCTTTGATCATATGTCACGCCTCGGGGCGTTTCTCCTCTCTTCAGTGTATGGCTGGTACCTCTCTTTGTTTGGCTTCGGCTCCTTCGCCAGAAGCCTGCTTGGATATACCGAGCCCGAGGGGGCTCCTAGTTGGTCGTCTTCGACCCTGATCTTTGATTGGTATCGGTTGTGGACGTCCAACCAAGTCACGACCAGTTATTCGGCTAGGTTCTGTTTCAGCTGTTTCGAAGCCACCAAGCTTCATTCATTCAGACCTTGAGTGAAGACCTGCACTCCCCAGTTGTCGGAGACCGGTGGTAGTTCCATTCGTTCCATTTGAAAGCGAGATATGAACTCTCGTACCATTTCATTCTCCCTCTGCTTGATCTTGAAGACGTCAGATTTCCTAGTTGCTACTTTGATTGCTCCAGCATGTGCCTTTATGAAAGAATCTGCCAGCATGGCAAATGAATCTATCGAGTTTGGGGCCAGGTTGTGATACCACATCATTGCCCCTTTAGAAAGCGTTTCTCCGAACTTCTTCAGTAGGACGGACTCGATCTTGTCGTCTTTAGGTCGTTGCCCTTCACTGCACAAGTGTAAGCAGTAACATGCTCATTGGGGTCTGAGGTTCCCTTGTACTTCGGAAGGTCTGGCATTCTGAACTTCTTCGGAATGGGTTTCGGAGCCGCTTCCTGCGGGAACGACTTTCGCACGAACTTCTTTGAATCACACCTTTCAGGATCAGGGGTGCGCCCGAAATCTGGTCGACCCTCGAATTGTAGGTCTCGACCTTTTTGTCGTTGGCTTCTATCTTTTTCTCGCCCGACTTGATCCTCTTTTTGAGGTCCTCGAGCATCTTTACGATGGCGGGGTCGACTGTCGACCTGTTGTTGCTTGACCTCTCTGGTACCTGCTCGGCTAGGGGAGCCGTCCCCGGTACTACCGGGCTAGGATTTTTCTGGTGACTTTGCAGGTGAGCGATCGCCAGCTGTTGTGCCTGTAACATTTCAAAAATAACATGAAGGCCAACCTCTCGTTCTCCCCTAGCTGGGGTTTTTTGAGCTTCTTGTTGACCTTCTTAGTGTATGCTCCTGTTGGTGTGGGAGCTTATTTCGACGTGTTGAGCGTTGCGCGAGACCTCGTCCACGGGAATTGATTTTGGTGCATTCTCAGGGTTTTGTGGTGGCACATCAACACCTGGGACGTCAACACCATTTTCCCACGGTCTTCAAGGTCGATGTTTTCACGTGCGTTTACTGTGTTAGACATTTTGACCTGAAATCAAAGATCTTGGACAAGAAAAAGTGTGAAAGATAACTTGCGTTACGTAATTAAACCAACAAGAAAATAATCACTATTATTTTTAGCCCCACGGTGGGCGCCAAACTGTTTAACGTGAAAATAGTAATTATAATTAAATTTGACTTTGTGGTTCTAAAAATACGTGATCTATTTTTATGGTGGTTGTTACGCAATGGATGCTAAGTAAAAGACTAGAAATCAAGATTGCAGCTTAGAGACAGTATGATAGACGAACCTAACAGTCGGAGATTGGGGCCTCGAGCTGTCGTGTATAAAGTCTCGGGGTCGACTAGGGTGACCGGCTTAGAACAATCGAGGGAGGATTAACACTTTATGGGAGCTACGGTGATGGCTCTTTATGATCAACGATAAGCAATAAATAAAGAACAATAAATAGAACACAATGGATATAAGCAATAAACGGGAGTAAAGAGCTTAAGAGAATCTGTTATAGAGCAGAGAGAATATTCTTATGTATTTAGAATTGAGCAACAGATCGTAACAAAATGACAAAGATTCCCCTTTATATATGAGGGGGAACATAGTACAAATGCATTAATTACAAAGATATGGGGCAGGTATAGCCACTTAATGCCCTGATACGGGTAAGAGCTAGCCCTCTAGACTTTGTCAGCTCTAGTCGTGCGCCTAGGGAACTTCCCACTTTTTACCATAACCGTCGACTTATATTGCCTCGAGGTTGGACACCGATGGCCCCTTGGGATGAATCTCGACCGTAGTCTCGAGCCTTTGGAAAGTTTGCTTACGAGGCGTTATAATGGCCAAAAATTGAACCCTCCAATTTTACCGCATACAAATATTAAAAACAAATATACTATAACATTCTAATTCGGAATACAGTATCTAAATCAAACATACCAAAAAAATTTAACTTAGAATATAATATTCAAACCAAACATTTCATAATTTTTGAATTTGAAATATATTATTCAAACCAAACGTACTACATTATTCTTTTTTGAAATACAATATGAAAACTAAACATATTATAATATTCAAATTTAGTATACAAAGTATTTAATTTAGAAAACAGTAGGTATACATAGTCAAATAAATTTATAAAATAAGTATACAAGGTAAAATAATTCAATAAAGTAGATATATAAAATAAAATAAAAAATTTAATTATGTATGATGTTAACCGTGTTCGAGTAATCATACCACGTAGATTTCTCTTTTGTTTTTAATAGTTGGCCTATTTATCTTAGAGGAATTTTCAGAAACCACTATTGTTTAGTGGCTAGTAAATTCCTATAGCTACCATATACATAATTACTTTCTATAGCTACTATTCAGTTGTTGCGGTAGTGTATTCACATGTATTCGCGCTATTGTATTCATGAATACAGCAGTAAAAATCACTTAAAATCAGGGCAGTCCAGCTGTACGCGCATGTATTCACATGTATTCACGCCATGTATTCATGAATAGGGCAACAAAAAGCACCTAAAATCAGGGCAGTCCAGCTGTGTGCACATGTATTCACATGTATTCACGCCGTTGTATTTATGAACACAGCAGTAAAAAGTGCCAAAAATCTGTGCAGTCCAGCTGTACGCTCATGTATTCACATGTATTTGTTGCATGTATTCATGAATACAGCAGTAAAAAGCGCCTAAAATAAGGGCAGTCCAGCTGTACGTGTATGTATTCACATGTATTCGCGTTGCTGTATTCATGAATATAGCAGTAAAAAGTGCCTAAAATCAGGGCACACCAGTTGTACGCGCATGTATTCGCATGTATTCGCTTCTTGTATTCATGAATACAGTAGCGACAATATAAATAGGTATGTCCAGCTGTCTAAAAGAGAGAAAAACATAAATAGCGTATTTCATGCCTCAATGGTAGTATATACCACTAATACTTATTTTGCTATAAAATATAAAAGGTAACTATAGAAAATAATATTTTAAAATAATTTTGGTTCATAATAAATAGGGTGTATACCTTTACCATAGAAGGTAAAATTTCCTTTTATCTTATACATGTTCAGATTTTGGCTTACTCTACTGTTTCCTCAACGTATTCAACTTATATTGTCACATTATTCCCGATCCATCTAACTTCTTCTTATCTTCTTACGTAAATCAAAAAGTGTTATTAATATTATTATCCGACAACAAATTCATCTTTGATTGTTCTAGGCCCAAATTTATTCAACCCCCTAAATTAGGGATTTTTACATAAACAACTTATGAGATTTACGGTTTTTTTAATTGGTATACATATATTATACACTAAAGAATCGTTTCATTTGATGTATTGAAGAACATAATCATGGTATAAGGAAGTTGTAATAGTTATACACTAATTTTGGTATAACTTTATATCACTCTCAGCACGAAATAACTAGTTCATGTATAACTTATACTTGACTAGAGTATCAAAAGGATAAAATTATCCTTATTTTTTTGCTAGAAACATTTGAAAATGAAACATCTAATGGCATAATTGTGAACTCATTGCTTATTAGTTTTAAAATTAAATAATATTTTGTATTTAGTTTTCGTGCACAACATTCCGTTATTTTGCAAGTTTAGAACGCTATGACTTTTCTCTCTCTAACGCTAAAGAACATTGCTTCTGAAATTTTCTGCCGGCCACGTCTTTCCGGCGACAATTCACGCATAGACGCAGGTGAGGTAAGGTTTTCTCTTTTCTCTTCTCCTCCTATTCTCGTTCTTCCCTATTCTTTGTTCCTTACACCCCTTCTCTTTCTCTCGATCTCTTTCCCCCTTTCCCCTTTTCCCTGTTTCTTGGTAGTAGTCGCTGGGCACCAAAAATAACCTGCCGTCGGCGGTAACCTTAGGTCCCAAGTATCTCCCACATTTCTCTTTCACTCCCGCCTCTCTCTAATCTCTTCTGCCCCCAAACCCTAAACTGCCGGCAACACCTATTCTCCTACAGTCCTTTGTTCTACTGTCCCTTTTATTTTTCCTTTCTACCTCTACTCCTTCTCCTTTCTTCTACTGTCCCGTTTTATTGCCCGGACCAGTCTCCCTAGGTGGCGACCCAGGCAGTTTGTGGTTTTTGTCTTATATTATGGACAGGGCGGGAGAGACAATTTTATCCAGGCTTAAGCACATGGGTTCGGGAGATAGCAACATTCAGCGGATTGGGAAATGCATCCGTACATCTCCGACTATAATCCAGGTTCCATATTTCTTGAACTGTATTTGTGCACATCTGCTTACTATTGGCTTGCCGAAAATTTTTGTTTGTGTACACATCTGTTAGTTTTGGTTGCCATGCCGGTAGCCTGTAGTTGGATTGATTGCTTTTGCTAGACAATATTTGCTTGTTTTTCTATCTTTGTTACTAATGTTTTAAGCTCAAGGTTTCGTTTATCCCTTTTAATTCTTTGTTTTCATAGTGGTAGTTTCTTAGACGAGGTAGATTCACTGTTCCGGTGCCTACTCGCGTTACTTTTCTCGTAGTAGCGCCTTTGAGTGTTTTAGCTCTCGGATTCCTAGCTTGTTTTCCTTCATTCCAGCTATTTGTTCTTAGTGGTAGCTTTTACCTTATACCTCTTGCTTATAGTGGCGGCAATGAACGATGTGAGAGTAAGGTCATGTCCTCGAGTGGGATGGGAGTGGGGTCTAGGGGTGGGAAGGGGGGTAAGAAAGCCTCTAGGCTGAGAGTTGGGTCCTGAAATATTGAGACGTTGACATGGAAGTCCACAGAGTTACGTAAGATTCTTGAGAAGAGGATGATCAACATAGCGTGTGTTCAGGAGACTAGATGTAAGGGTACCAAGGCACGAGATGTAGACAGGTTTATACTATGGTACTCAGGAAGTGATGGGGGGTAAGAACAGGGTAGGTATTTTAGTTGATAGGGATCTCAGGAAGCTCGTGGTCGAGGTTAGGAGGGTAAACGATAGGTTGATGAGTATTAAGCTTGTAGTTGGTGGGTGTACTGTAAACGTGATTAGTGCATACACTCCCCAGGTAGGTTTGGACCAAGAGGTCAAGAAGCAATTTTGGGAGGCTTTCGACGAGGTGGTGTGTAGTATCCCGCACACTGAGAAGTTGTTCGTTGGCGGAGATTTTAATGGCCATATTAGGGTTAGTGCTAGGGGTTATGATGATGTGCACGGTGGGTTCGATTTTGGGGATAGGAATGAGGGAGGTACTTCACTTTTCGATTTTTATAGATCTTTTGATTTGGTTATAGCTAACTCGATCCGAAGAGGGAGGAGCACCTAGTCACTTTTCGAAATTCGATGGGCAAGACATAGATTGATTATCTTCTCGGCAGGAAATATGATAACGGTCCGTGCACTGATTGCAAGGTCATTTCAAGTGAGCACCACACGACCCAACATAGGCTCCTAGTTATGGACTTGAGATCAAGAGGAGTAGGAGGAAGAGGGCGGTGTGCAGGCAACCTACGATCAAGTGGGGTAACTTGACCAAGGAAAAAGATCAGGAGTTAGGGGAGAAGTTACTAGCTATGAGGGCCTGGATGAGTAGGGGGACGCGTCTAGTATGTGGTTCATGATTGTGAATTGCATTAGGGAAGTTGCTAGAGAGGTCTTAGGGGTCAGGAAGGGCTTTTGTGGGGGCCATAAAGGGGACTGGTGGTGGAATGGAGAGGTCCAAGGTAAAGTGGAAACCAAGAAAGCTAGTTATTTGAAGTTAGTGGAGAGTAGAAACAAGGATTTGAAAGAAGGACTTATTGGGAGTGTTACAGAAAGACAAAGAAAGAGGCAAAGTTAGAAGTTACGACGGTTAAAAACGCGACATTTGCTCATTTGTACGAGGAGCTCGGGGATAAGAAGTTGTACCAGTTGGCCAAGGTGAGGGAGAGGAAGGCCCGTGACTTAGACCAAGTCAAGTGCATTAATGAAGAGGATGGAAAAGTATTGATGGACGAGGCACTTATTAGAAGAAGATGGCAGACATACATCCATAAACTATTGAACGAGGAGGGGGATAGAAGCATTATGCTGGGTAAGTTGGGGCACTCTGAGAGTTTGCAGGATTTTGGGTACCGTAGGCGGATTAAGATAGAGGAGGTGGAAGGGGCGATGCAAAAGATGTGCAGGGGCAGAGCGGCAGCGCCAGACAAAATCCCGGTATTTTGGAAGATCGCGGGCCGAGCAGGCTTAGAGTGGCTCACTGGGTTGTTTAATATTATTTTGAGGATGAAGAAGATTCCCGAAGAATGGAGGTGGAGTACGATGGTTCCGCTGTACAAGAACAAGGGTGATATAAAAGATTGCAACAATTATATGGGTATCAAGTTGTTGAGTCACACTATGAAGGTTTGGGAGAGGGTGGTGGAGGCCATGGTAAGGAGGTGCGTGTCTATTTCCGAGAATCAGTTGGATTCATGCAGGGGCGTTCGACTACGGAAGCGATTCATCTTGTAAGAAGATTAGTGGAGCAGTACAGGGAGAGGAAGAAGGACTTGCATATGGTGTTTATTAACCTTGAGAAAGCGTACGATAAAGTCCCGAGGGATGTCCTGTGGAGGTGTTTGGAGGCTAGCGGCGTTCCGGTAGCGTACATTAGGGTGATTATAGATATGTATGATGGTGCTAAGACTCAGGTGAGGACTGTGGATGGTGACTCGGAGCATTTCCTTGTTGTGATGGGGCTGCACTAGGGATCGGCTTTTAGCCCATTTTTATTTTCCTTAGTGATGGATGTATTGTCTCGACACATCCGAGGGGAGGTGCCTTGGTGCATCTATTTGCCGTTGATATATTTTTTGAATGACGAGACGCAAAGAGGAGTTCACGCGAGGTTGGAGGTTTGGAGACAGACCTTGGAGTCTAGAGGTTTCAAGTTGAGCAGAACCAAAACATAATACTTGGAGTGCAAATTCAGTGATGGGACCCATGAAGCTGACAAACAGGTAAAGCTTCATGCTCAATTTATCCCAAGAGAGCTAGCTTTAAGTATCTCGGGTCTACTATCCAAGGTAATGGGGAGATTGACGAAGATGTCGCACATCGCATCGGAGCGGGATAGATGAAATGGAGGCTAGCTTCTGGTGTTTTATCTGATAAGAATATGCCACCGAGACTTAAGGGTAAGTTCTATTGAGTGGTGGTTCGACCGACTATGCTGTATGGGGTTGAATCTTGGCCAGTCAAGAACTCCCACGTGTAGAAGATGAA
The DNA here is from genome assembly GCF_001879085.1 of Nicotiana attenuata. Taxonomy (NCBI): domain Eukaryota; kingdom Viridiplantae; phylum Streptophyta; class Magnoliopsida; order Solanales; family Solanaceae; genus Nicotiana; species Nicotiana attenuata. Next base: position 22,755,510 of record NC_031991.1, on the reverse strand, counting down.
AGTAGCAGATATGAGGGTCTTGAGATGGATGTGTGGGTGTACCAGGAGAGATAAGATCAAGAATGAAGGTATCTGGGACAAAGTGGGAGTAGGCTCCATGGAGGAAAAGATGCGGGAGTCGAGGTTGAGATAGTTCGGACATGTCAAGAGGAGAAGTATTAATGCTCCTGTCAGGAGGTGTGAGAGGTTGTCCATGGCGGCTTTGACAAGAGGCCGAGGTAGGCCTAAGAAGTACTGGGGAGGGGTGATTAGACAGGACATGGCGCTGCTTCAGCTCACTGAGGACATGACCCTTAATATGAGGGTGTGGAGGTCGAGGATTAGGGTAGAAGGTTAGTGGGTAGTTTTTTAGTTGCTCACCGATAGTCTTAGTAGCACGCATGTCCCATCATATTCTTAGATTTTTATTGCGTTATGTGGTTTTGTTCGCCTTATGTATTGTATTCCCTGTTGATATTTATTGGTCCTACTTATCCTTTATCTCCATATTTTTCTTCTCTCTTCCCTCTCTCTTCCTTTCTTGCTTTTATTCTTCTTCTTCTTCTTCTTCTTCTTCTTCTTCTCACCCTTTCCGAGCTGAGGGTCTATTCCAAATATCCACTCTACCTGTATTAGGTGGGCCCAGGAGTTAACTTTTGAGTTGAATTTTTGACTTTTGATTAAGAACTTGGCATTTTCATTTGGAATTGTTTCCTTGGGCTTCTTTTGATGCATTTGAGTTGCTTTTAGCTAGTTTTGAGTCGTCCGGAGGTTGGTACGCGCGATATGGCTTAATTGGGAGCATCGTTTGGCTTTCTCGGTATTGGATTTGGCTTGTTCAAGGTAAGTAGGATTTCTAAACTTGGAACTAAGGGTATAAACCCCGAAAATATATGTTACATGATTTTTTAGAGGGGATGCACATGCTAGGTGACGAGCGTGTGGGCGTGCACCGTAGAAATTGTGACGTAATTGCTTCTGTGGAATTGTGTAGTCAAATAATCTTGGCATTATCCATGTACTTTCATGTGTTAAAGAAATTGAGCTGAGAATCATGTTAAAAATCATGCTGAGGCTATATGACGTTATTATTGAGACCTACAGAGGTCATATTGCTGTTGATTTATTTGTTTAAATTATAATTTCATACTCAGCCATGTTCATTCATTTCATATCATATCTCAGTCTCTGTTGCTATTTATAGATACATCATATCATCATTTTTGGGCTAGTTTCATGGCATTGTGAGCCCGAGAGACTGGGAGATTGACGATTGAGTGAGGTCGAGGGCCTGATTGTGAGTGATACTATGGGATCGGCTTGCGCGATGCAGCATGTTAGATTGATTTATGCGTGGATCTGGCTTATTATAGTGCTTGGGCTGAAGGAGCCCCTCTGGAGTCTGTACACCCCTAGTGAGCGCAGTTGTTGTTTATATTGAGGGATGGATCTTCCCTGGGCATGGATCTCGCCCTAGTTATTTATATTGAGGGGTGGATCTTCCCTGGGCATGGATCTTTCCCTAGTTATTTATTTTTTGGGATGGATCTTCCCTGGGCTGGATTGGCCCTATACAGTACTGAATGAGTGACTGTCAGTTGATATTTATATTTGGGGATGGATCTTCTCTGGGCTAGATTGGCCATATACAGTACTGAGTGATTGAGTACTCTGGGAGTGCGAGTACAAGCGGCTTCCATTATAGTGCATCACATACAACATGTATATATAGAGATGTCATATTCCTTATATCATTCAGATTTGATCTAATTTTCTTGTATTGAGTTTAACTATTGAACTTGGAAGCATGCCTACATTTTCGTACTATTATTTCTATAGTTAGAATGTACCAGTTGATCTCATCACTACTTTCAACCTAAGGTTAGGTTTGTTAGTTATTGAGTACATGGGGTTGGTTGTACTCATACTATACTTCTGCACTTTGTGTGCAGATGTTGGATGCTGTTGTTGTCGCGTAGGGCAGAAGCTGGATCAGAAGATGTACCTGCATTCCAGCTATGGATATCACTCGTTCTTGGTAGCATTATATTCGAATTCTGTTCATTTACATTTCAAAAAAATGTCGTAATTATTCAAATCAGTTTTGTAAAGAAATCTGAATCTTAGATGCTCATGATTTGTACTACCAGTTCTTCGGAAATATTTGTATAAAAGCAGTTGTATTATCTCTTATTCTCTCAATAAATCTCATTTGAATTGGTTTTCTGTTAACTGGCTTATCTAGCGAGTTGGGTTAGGTGCCATCACGACTAGTTGGATTTTGGGTCGTGACAAGTTGGTAGCAAAGCATCTAGGTTTACAGGTTCTATGAGTCATGAACAAGTGTCTAGTAGAGTCTTGCCGATCGGTATGATGACGTCCATACCTATCTTCGAGAGGCTACAGGACATTCAGGATAAACTTCCCATCTTTCTTTCCTTATCAAGCGGCATTGATTCATCTTAAAGCGTAACTCTTTGAATTCCTTCCACGCATGTGCGCATGTAAGCGCTCGGTATCAGCTATGCATCGACTGCTTGTGATTCCATGGATGAGGTGCGAGATGTGATTTCAGTATGTTGATGATGGACCAGTCTGGAGGAATTGAGGCCGGGTTTTGACTATAGCTTGAGCACGGGGATTTTGGTTGTGTGAGCATGTGCTTTTGGACTTATAAGTCCGATAGTGTCCCAATTAGTAGAATATGTGGCTCGATGAGTGGTTGGATGGCTATATGATGAATATGATGTGACTACGGGATTTGTTCAGATGGATTTAATGTGACGAGAAGAGTTTGCTTGAGATGTAAAAAGGACTATTAGGTGCTTGATTTCTATCTTGGTGTGACGTATAGTCTGGAGTTATGAGTGTATTGGAGGATCTTTCATGTTGTTTAACTGTGGAGCGAATTAGGTTCTCATGCCTTGTTGGTGAGTTCAGAGTCAGGAAGATTAAGTGATTGCGTAGTAGTTGTGGTTTTGAAAGGATATAGAGAGATATAAATTTGAGGCTAAGCAGGTGGGTTAAAACCTGCGAGGTACTCTATGGATGTGTGAGTTTTTATAATGTTGTGTTGAGGCTTTATTCTCTATCAATGGGTTATATATGTGCGATTTGAGTTTGGATCGGTTGTAATAGTTGACCTAACCGTTGTCGCGCCCTTTTTCTCACGAAATCGGGTTTCGACATGTGACAACTCTTTTAAAGGAAGGATTAAAAGAGAAGAGTCGCCGCCTAACAATTTTTAAGGTGCATTAGTGCACCTATTTGCAGATAACTCTATTTGACTAGTCAACATTACCAAAGATTGGGTAAGGGCTCAAGTTACCTCAAAGAGAAGGCGTTAGGCACTCTTCGAGGTCCACAAATGTGGTTCTCAGCCAAATCCGAATTACATGGATTAGTCAGATAAACAAAGACAGTGAAAAGCAGAAGTTTGGGAAGTTTTATTATCAAAAGACTTTGAATAAATACAAACACTTGATTCAAAGATAAATAGGAATAAGATGGGGGGTCCTAAGTTTTTTAGCCTAAAGGATCAACCCGTGAAACATAAATAATACTTCGTAACTCCCTCAAGATGGGGTGTTATTTGTATTATTCAGCGGGCACAGACTATCATCTCCTACTACCCGATTACTATCTTTAAGTTATTACGTAAAGCGCACTAGTTGATTCTAAATCATGCCTTATTCGTGCACTACCCGTCCCATGCCTATGGTCCAGGAGGCGTTGGACCTCAAGTTTTGGGCGGTTCTAGACTCTACTTAGGCTACTCAAAAATGTCAAAACAAGGCGACATACAAAACACATTGGACTTCACATATGATACAATCAAAGGCTAAAATTAATCTCCACAATTAAACAGCAAATGCACGCGAAAAATAAATTTTTTCAGGCTAGGAAGTTTAGATTTAAGGAATTTAATTTCCTATAGCCATGATTTCTAGGTGACCTTGGATTCAAACGCGTATATATAATGTTATTGTCTTTAATGGTTTAGACGAGGAGGCAGTAGACCATTTGTTGTTAATAGTGGTTTTAGACTCCTGTTTTAGAAAAATGACATTATCGTATAGGCATGATATCTAATAGTAGCAGAGTTAAACAAATGAAGACAATTCTGGGAATCCAGCCCTGACAAGGGAATAATATTAAGCGAGTGATAGTCCTATAGGAAGATATCTAGCAATTGACAATTAAATTTTGATTTTTATAACCCATTACCTCTATAAACATGTTATCTAGGCGAAGCAGTAGATGATTTGATAATTAAGGTTCAATAGACATGATTTCTAGGTGAAAATTAACAGAACATAAACTAGCAGGATCTTATAGGCATGGTATCGATTGTACATGAAACAGTAATACGAATTAATGATACTTCCTACAGGCAGGTTCTCTAATAACATATAGCAACAAAGATATTGAGGCATTTGAGTTCACGTTTTACTAATAAACGAGTAGTGCAAGTGTGTGTGTTATTCGTAATGGCATGCTCTCTACAGTGTGCACAGGGAATGAGTAACATAGAAAAAATTCACCTTTCGGTCCAATAGGCATGTCATCTACCCATCGCATGTTAATATTAGAATTTACCCCATCCCTTTTTACTAGCACCCTAATCGTTTATTCAAATATATTATTACAGACCCAAATAAGTAAAATAGTAATATTACATGGCAATAAACATGCCTATAGCAGGCCGAAATAAAACAACTAAAAACCCAGCTTTACTGGGCCTTCGATATAGTATACCATACGATCAAAGGTCCATAGGGGAGTTCAGACCCTTCCAACAAGCCACAACACCAAGTTTTGCATCACTTGGGACAACCAGCATAAAACACACCACATGATAGGGGAGTAGAGCAGTAGGGATGACTTGGGGTTAGAGGAATGACTAAGGCCAAACCCCCTTAGTGTGTCAGAGTTCACAAGGGCCTTGATGGACCCCGAGAAATGCTCACACTAGGGAGGCCAACAAAGAACCTAGGTAGCCATGGGTTTCGGCCGGCTTAGAATAGGAATTCAGAATACCAAAGTAACAAGTAAGGAGGATGGACAGAAATTCCCAAAATGATCATATAGCACAACTGGTCAAGTAGACCAGCAAATTCAAGCCAGGTTCATATAATCATAGTACCACATAAACAATCATCATAGGATTTAGGAGAAGAAACGGTTTCAAAACATAGGTTGAACTAGTTGACAATTAAAGCTCTAAATTAAGTTAAGTGTAATCTAATGCAATATTACTCAGTACTCGGACATAATGGAGGGATACACATAATGATAATTACAGAAAGGAAAGAATGGCAAATGCACCAAAACATACTGAAAACACGATAAGATAGAAGTAAGGTCCTAGTTATCAAAATATAGTGTTTGTCTTTTAAAAACCAGAATGGCATGAAACAAGTTTAAAGCACAGGACTTAGTAAAGAGTTCATTAAGGTTAAAGAGGGATTTCCATAGAGTTAAGGTATTATCTGAACATAATAGCAGAAACAACATACAACCATAATATTTAGACTCATGCTAAAGTGATCCAAAATTAAACATGTTAAGATGCTACAGGGTATAGAACCAGTCTTAGGAGATAAGAGTGCAAATCATAGTGAAGAACACCACAAGCAGTAGACTGATTACCCTAAGAAAGTTCAGATTATGCTGAGTATAAGTAATAGGGTAGCATTTAGATATGAGAAAAAGTTAGATCACCATTACTGGTGAAACTAGGAGGAGGTTAATCATACTAAAAGGGCATGCTGATAGAGAGCAGGGTCAAAGCATGTCAGATAGGCAGACTACTGTAGAAATCTAGAACAAGTTTAGCCATACAGTGAGTGTATACATTCATGCTTTGCACCCAATCCACTAGTTGACCAAAAGAAGTGCAAATTATGCAAATAGGCATATTCAAACAAAGGACTAAATTAAAAACAAAAAGAGCCCTAAACAATAGTAATTTTAACACATCAACTAGTCATAATTCAATAGAACCATGCATGCTTGAAACTAAAGTTAAAGAGACCTAAAGAAGCAAACAGAATCACACACAAACACGGCCCGGGAAAACATATTGAGTTGACTAGCTTCAGGAATGAAAATATGCACAAACCAAAGATTCTTAGGAATGAAATTGCAAGGTCTAGTAACTCACCAATTAAGCGAAGAACAATAAAGAATAAATGTCCACAGAAAACCCAGAATCCCTAATGCGTCAAAGTTCCCAAGAGCCTCGATGAACTCAGGGCAGTGCTCGCACTAGGAACGAGTTTAAGATGTTAATGGCCTTGGCTTTCAGCCTGCCAGTGAAGACTACCAAACAAGAGAATAGCAAAACCTCAAATTTTGGTAAAAAGATTAATTTCAAAAGTTGTCCCAGAAGGGAAAATGAGAAGTTTTATATAGTAGCATAAAATTGAGCAAACATATAAGGAAACAAAGTAAAATAAACAATAAACAGGGAAAAGAAACATGCAAATCGGTTTGAAATCAATTTAAGAGAAAAATCTGGTAAACCTGAATTTTAGGGAAAGTGTAAATCAGCAAAAATACAAACAAAATCGGACTCACACAGTGTAGAATAAAACGTGTGTAGACGGAATATTGTCCAGATTCAAGAGATGGGAGTCAATCGGACAGAATTAAAGTGGTAGTACTTGCCATGTTTAGGCAAGTACTAGGTGATACTATGGAGAATCAACCAATAGCGGAAACACACATATATGGAAGTAGATGAGAGGAAAATCCCATTAGAAGAGGAATTAGGGAAGGGGTATGAGAGGCGCCGGCTAGGGTTCTTCAGAGAGAGAAGGGGATGTTGAGCGAGTTTAGGGGCGGGGGTTAGAGGGGAATGGGTTAGGGTTTCAGGGTAGCGGTAATTAAAAGGGGAAGTTAAATGTGGGTCGTTGATCTTAAAGATCAACGGCAAGGATAGTAAAAGGGGTTGGGTCGGGTTGGCTAGGCGGGTCGCAACCGGTTTGGGCCGGGGTCATTGGGTTAATGTGTTGGGCTTGGATTAGGTTTGGTCTGAAAAAAATTAATAAAAATTGGGCCAGTTCTTTTAAAATAGATATTAAAAGGAAAATAATTTAATAAAATAGCTATATAAATATATAAAATGCTACTTATGCAAATTATTCTTTAAATAATAATAGGTGACTATAAAAAATGTAAAATATTATTTTGATCATAAAAATATCAATTGCAATAAGAATGCAAATGTAGGCTAATATTGCAAATTTATTTAAATAGAAAATGAAGTGAAAATATTTCAAAAATTGTATTATGGATGCAAATAATAATTGGAGTGATTAAGTCATCACAAATGATTTAAAAGAGTAATCACTGAATATTTTATGTAAATTAATGCAAGGAAAAACTAATTTAGAAACTCCGAAATTATGAAGAATTATAAGAAATGCTTGTGTAAGTCCTGTAAATTAATAATAATGCGAAAATGATATTTTGAAGGTATGTATATTATTTAAAAAAATATATGAGGGCAAAATTGGGTATCAATAGCTTTCCCTCTTTACCCGGAAATGATGAAAGAGTTGTCGGGTAAAGAAAATAATGACCAATTTGTGACGAATAGAATGAAGAATGATGTGATTAAAAAAATAGGGGTTGAACCCTGGTTCCTGAGTTGCCTATATATCCGTGGTGTTACGGTAATCAGGCCGTGTGTAGTTCTGGATCCAACGGTGAACAAAACTGTTGGAGGTGTTGTAGAAATGGTCGTATGTTTTGAAAAGGGTTCTTTTGGGAAGCATAGTATCGGGTGGATTTATGCGAGTCATGAATGTGTATTTGAGACGTTATGGATATATCACATGGCAAATATCTGAACGGTCATAGATTAAATGGTGGGAAATTACTGGTGGTCGGTTATGTTTGAAATAATTGCCGGATGTGAATGTTATGAAAGGAAACCAGAGTAAAGATTGCACCCGTTTGAAGAACGGTTACTTCCTAGATTACCTACAAAACTTAAAACATTATGCATGCAGATATATACGGATTTTTACGAGAATTTAAACATGATGCAAATTTCCTTTGGACCATGAAGGTTGTCTTTGGACGTTGAGGATGATGTCCTTAGACCATAACGTTCTGGGCCATAAATCGTGAGCTATGGGATTCACAGGCCATGAAATGATGTCCTCGGGCCATGAGGATGGTGCCTCTAGACTATGACGCTTTTGAATAATGATGTGCCCTTTTGAGAGATCCTCAGGCCATGGAATAATGTCTTCCGGCTATGAGGATGATGCTTTCGAACTATGATGACTTTGGACAAAACGGTGCTATTTTAGCCCATGAAATGCAAAGATGTGATGCTTGGTCATATGCAAAATGAAACAAGACAAGGCTTAGTGTTGTGTAAGATGAGGGAAGTGCTTAGCCCTAAGTGAATAGAGGATAGTGCTCAGTCTTAGATAGCGTAGTGGAGATAGTATTTAATCTAAGGAAAAAGGCAGTGCTTAGCCTTATGCAATTAGGGAGGCGATGCTTAGCCTCATGCAGGAAGAGGAGACAATGCTTAGTCTCGATGCAAGGAAAAGTAGTGCTTAGCTTTATGCAATTAGGGAGGTAGGGCTTAGCCTCATGCAAATAGGAGACAATGTTTAGTCTCATGCAAAGAAAGGTAGTGCTTAGCCTTATGCAATTAGGGAGGCAATGCGTAGCCTCATGCAATGAGGAGACAATTCTTAGTCTCGATGCAAGGAAAGGCAGTGCTTAGCCTTATGCAGTTAGGGAGGCAGGGCTTAGCCTCATGCAAACAGGAGACAATGCTTAGTCTCATGGAAGGAAAGGCAATGCTTAGCCTCATGCAAGAAGTGGACACAATGCTTAGTCTCATACAAGGGAAGGCAGTGCTTAGCCTTATGCAATTAGGGAGGTAGGGCTTAGCCTCATGAAATAGGAGACAATGCTTAGTCTCATGCAAATGATGGCAATGCTTAGCCTTATGCAATTAGGGAGGCAATACTTAGCCTCATGCAGGAAAAGGCAGTGCTTAGCCTTATGCAACTAGGGAGGAAATGCTTAGCCTCATGCAAAGAGGAGACAATGCTTAGTCTCATACAATTAGGGAGGCAATGCTTAGCCTCATGCAAGAAGAGTAGACAATGCTTAGTCTCATACAGGGGAAGGCAGTTCATAGCCTTAAGCAATTGGGAAGGCAATTCATAGCTTCACGCAAGGGATAGAGACAAATGGAAAAGTAAAGTATTTCTTAGCTAATGATGTTCGTGCTGGAAAATTAGTTTTCTTGAAGGCGGTGTCTTGATGTATCTGCGAATATTGTTGTCTTATTATTCCTAAATTCAAAGAAAAATTGGAGTTCTGTGGGGGGAAGGTCGATTCGTGCTTTTATATTCTTTCTCTGTGTTTACTCCTGTCTTGGGATCTTATCTGAGTTACCCTGGGAAACATGTGGCTGTCATTGAAAAAAGTTTTCGAAAAATACGCATGCATTTGACAAATTATATGCAAAAAATATAGTTATTTGAAATATAGTAGTATGCGATATCAAATAATTTAGATGAACCAGTGACTGTGAATCATTTTAGAGACATTGCGACCTTCTTGCCTTAGAATTTTGGGTATCCCATTCAAAATTCTGCCCCAGTTTGAAAGCGATTCTTTGATTGATCTTCATATGACGAAATCGGCTGGACTTGCTTCAGAATTTTGAGGGTCCTCCTCAAAATTCTGTCCAAGTTTCTGACCATGGAAAAATGAAGATTCTATTAAGATGTTACCGAACCCAGAGGGCTGCCTATGTATCCTCTCTTAATTGGGAATCAGTTCAAGCGTAGTTCAATTCCATCAAATGAAGAAATGCAAACAATCCTAAACATAGTATCTCTTGGTTGCGTCTGAGTTGATAGGTTTTGGCCAAATTTCTCCGTCCATTTCTGCAAGTATAAGTGCTCCTCCTGTTAGTACTCGATGAACCATGTAAGGACCTTGCCAGTTGGATGAAAACTTCCCTTTGGCTTCATCCTAATGTGGAAAGATTCGCTTCAGCACCAGCTGCCCCGGTGTGAATTTTCTAGGTGTGACCCTTTTGTTGAAAGCTCTTGACATTATGTTCTGATAAAGTTGACCATGGCATACCGCATTCAATCTTTCACCACAATAAGAGCCAATTGTTCATAGCGACTCTGTATCCGTTCTGCATCACTGAGTTCTGCTTCTTGTATAATTCTCAAAGAAGGACTCTCGACTGCGGCAGGAATGACAACTTTAGTACTGTCGGTTGACGTGAGAACTGTGGTACGATACCCCCAATAAGGCAAATGGTAATTAATCATGCCATTGCTTGTGATTGTCTACCATTTTCCTCAGTATTTTCTTGATGTTCTTATTGGCGGAATTCACAGCTCCATTCATTTGAGGCTTGTATGCCATGGAATTCTTATGCTTGATCTTGAAGGTTTCACACATAGATTTCATTAACTCACTGTTGAGGTTGGCGGCGTTGTCGGTGATGATGGATTCTGGCACCCCGAATCGGCAAATAATACGATCTCTGACAAAATATGCGATGACTTTCTTAGTTACAGCTTTGTAAGATGCAGCTTCAACCCATTTTGTAAAATAATCTATGGCCACTAGAATGAACCTATGCCTATGCGAAGCGGCGGGTTCGATTGGATTGATGACATCCATTCCCCAAGCAGAGAAAGGCCAAAGTGCACTTGTTGCATTGAGTTCATTTGGTGGCACTTATATCATATCTGCATATACTTGTCATTGATGACACATTTGAACATACCTGATGCAGTCTGTTTCCATAGTAATCCAAAAATATCCTGCTCTTAATGTTTTCTTGTCTAAAATGAAACAGTTCATGTGGGGTCCGCAAGTTCCGGCGTGTATCTCTTTGAGCAATTTGGATGCTTCCTTGGCGTCGACACACCATAATAATCCTAGATCTGGAGTCCTTCTGTACAGAATTCCTCCACTTTGGAAGAAATGGTTGGCAAATCTTCGGAGTGTGCATTTCTTAGTATGATTTGCATGCTATGAGTGTTCTTCTTTTGCCAAGTATTCTTTGATATCATGGAACCACAGATTCCTATCCGTTTCTTCGTCAACATGAGCACAATAAGCCGGCTGACTTTGGATTCCTACCTGGATAGGGACGATGAAATTCTTGTCTAGTGTTGTATCATGGAAGATAAAGTAGCCAATGCATCGACGAACTCATTCTGAATCCTTGGAACATATTTGAATTCTATCTTTGTGAATCTCTTTATCAAATCTTGTACATAGTACAAATACGGTAATATTTTGGTATTGTTTGTGTCCCACTCCCCTATAACCTGCTGTACCAAAAGATCCGAATCACCAATTACCAGAAATTCTTGAATGTTCAAATCAATGGCCAAATTGAGCCCTAAGATGCAAGCCTCATATAATGCCATATTGTTGGTACACGGAAATCAAAGTTTCGTAGATACTGGATAGTGTTGACCTGTCTCTGATACCCAAACAGCTCCAATACCAACTCCTTTGAAGTTTGCAGCCCCATCGAAGAACATTATCCAACCGTCGTAGGTTTCGGTGATATCTTCCCCTACAAATGATACTTCTTCATCGGGAAAATACATTTTCAGTGGTTCGTATTCTCCACCTACGGGATTTTCTGCAAGATGATCCTCCAACGCTTGCCCTTTGACCGCCTTTTGAGTTACGTAGATGATCTCGAACTCACTCAGCAGTATCTGCCATTTTGCTAACTTCCCCGTAGGCATGGGTTTCTAGAAGATGTATTTTAGAGGATCCATTCTTGATATGAGATATGTGGTGTAGGCATAGAATTAATGCCTCAACTTTTGAGCTATCCATGTTAAAGCGCAGCAGGTGCGTTCCAGCAAAGAATACCGTGCTTCATAGGGTGTGAACTTTTTACTCAGATAGTATATGGCTTGCTCTTTTCTTCCTGTCTCATCGTGTTGTCCTAAGACACAGCCGAAAGCCCCATCTAGTATGGACAAATAGGGTAACAAAGGTCTCCCAGGTTCCAGCAGGACTAGGACTGGTAGTGTGGACAAATATTCCTTGATTTTGTCAAAAGCTTTCTCACATTCTTCAGTCCAACTTGTTGCAGCATCTTTCTTCAACATTTTAAAATTGGTTCACAAATCCTAGTTGATTGTGCTATGAAATGGCTGATACAGTTTAGTCGCCCTAAGAAACTCATCTCATCTTTCTTGTTCTTTGGAGGTGGCACGTCTTGGATAGCTTTGACCTTTGATGGGTCTAGTTCAATCCCTCGACGACTGACGATGAAGCCTAGCAATTTTCCGATAGGGACTCCGAAGGAACACTTTGCAGGATTCAATTTTAGATTGTACCTTTGAAGCCGATTAAAGAATTTCTTCAAGTCTACCAGATGATTTGTGCTTCTTTTGAATTATGACGTCATCCACGTACACCTCCATTTCTTTGTGAATCATTTCATGGAAAATGGTCGTCATAGCTCTCATGTAAGTGGCTCCAGCATTCTTCAGGCCAAACGGCATCATCTTAAAACAATACATCCCCATCGGAGTGATAAAGGCGATATTTTTGGCATCCTCTTCGTCCATCCAGATTTGATGATACCATGCAAAGCAATCCACAAAAGACTGGAGTTCATGATTGGCACAGTTGTCGATAGTATGTGTATATTGGGCAACGATAAATCATCTTTGGGACTTGATCTGTTTAAATCTCGATAATCAACGTATACTCTGACCTTCCCATCTTTCTTCAGAACTGGCACGATGTTGGCTAACCAGGTTGGATATTCAACCACTCTAAGAACCTTGGCTTTGATTTGCTTAGTGACTTCCTCTTTTATCTTCAAACTCATATCTGGCTTGAATTTTCTGAGCTTCTGCTTCACTAGAGGGCACATGCGATTGGTGGGTAACTTGTGAGCCACTATGGATGTGCTCAGACCAGTCATATCATCATAAGACCATGCAAATATGTCTTCATACTCTTTCAGGAACTGAATGTACTCTTCTTTCTCTGATTGATAGGTGAATACTTATACGGGTTTCCTTGACTGATTCGGAATCTCCTAAGTTAACTGTCTCAGTTTCGTCCAAGTTAGACTTAGGCTTGTTTTCAAAATTTTCCACCTATCTGATAATTTCCTAAGGTATTACATCGTCTTCCATATCATATGAATCGCTATCCTTATGTTGAGTTGTCTCATTACATGTCACAGTCGTAGGTTCATCGGGATAGTAATAGTAACGTTGTAGAGAAAAACGTAAAGGATAATAATAAATACTAAAATTAGCAATTCATTAGATAAACCTTGAAAATATCAAAACAAGTACGGCTCGATTACTCGAGTAATTATTTCAAAACAAAATACGTTCAAAACAAAATACTGAAGATGTCTTAAATGCTCGAATTGCTTTTAAAAAATAAATTATGCTAATTGCCAGGCTACCCAGTAACTCGGCGGGCCCGGGACGGTACAACAGTCCAATTCTTGAGGATAGTTCCCTTCTCCATGGTCTGAATAGTAAGGTCTTCCTCCTCCTCCTCCTCCTCCTCCTCAACTATCACATTACAGTCCGTGTCTTCATCATCCAGAAATAAATTCCTTAGGCCATCTAAAGCTTCATCTTCTTCAGATCCTCATATCACGCCAGTTTGTTGAAATGTCTGGTGCAAATAAGGTATTGGCTGCTCAAGAGGGTAATAAGGATCACGCCATGGTGGCGACCAATCCTGATACTCTTGCCAAGTGTATTCATACCCAAGCCCAAAAGTTGTACCATGACGCTTTAACTGTATCGGTTTGGTGATCCCTTAGAGATTCTTGCCGAGACCTTTGTCGGGTTCATACCCTGTCCATGCCAATATGATTTCTATCTTGTTGCTCCACCATTTGTCTTTCTCAATTGCGTTGACGCGCTCGATGTGATGGTATGTTTCTCCAACAAACATCCTTCTATTCTTGACGACCGGAACAGTCTAATTGGTAGAGTAGAAGCTACGGCCCCAGCGGCATGTATCCAGGGTCGTCCTAACAAAAAGTTGTAGGTTGCACATATGTCCAGCACATGAAACTCGACATCAAACCAGGTCGGGCCCATTTGTAGGCTGAGGTTGATCGCTCCAATTGTGGACCTTTGAGACCCATCAAATTCTTTCACGTTCATACTTCCTGCTCATATCTCATACAAACCTTTACCCAACCTCTTCAGAGTAGTCAGCGGGCATATATTAAGGCTTAAAACCCCATCTATCAAGACCCTGGAGATGAATTTGTCCTCAAATTGCACTGTGATATGTAGTGCCCTATTGTGACTCAGTCCTTCTGGCGGCAGTTCATCTTCGTGAAAAGTGATCTTGTGGATCTCCAATACTTGCCCACCATGTTGGCCATCTCCACACTGGTAATAATATTGGGTACATAGGCTTCGTTCAACACTTTCATCAAGGCATTCCTATGCGCCCCGGAGTTTTGCAGCAGTGATAAAATGGATATCTGGGCAGGGGTTTTGTTCAGATGATCAACCATAGAATATTTTGTCGCCTGCACCTTTCTCCGAAGATCGTCTAGGCCGGTCTCAATGACAGGCGGCTTGGAAATAGCCTCTCTGCTTGTTTCTCCCAAATGTCCGGGTGTATATACCCAATAGTTCTAGTCAAGCCTTGCGCTGCACCTGCTTCCTCTATTTTTGCATTTCCTTTACTTCTTTCTTACGCAGCATAGTCCCAGGGTATATCATTGGAATTAAAGGACGGTGTAGGTGCTACCATTATGGTGAAAGGTGCGGTCACTTCCACCGCAAACGGAGTTGGCACGGCTGAGGGCGTTGTTACATCAACTTCAAACGAAGTAGGTATTTCTATCATGACTTCAATCGGTGTTTGAATATGCACTATTATGGGTGAGGGTGACTGGAGATGTTTTAGGATCATCCCTTCCTGAATGAGTCCAATTGACCCTTCTGGATCCCGTTCTTCACGGTCTCTATCACGTTCACCCCCTCGCCTCTAGGATTTGGGAGAGGAATGTTGCAGACATTAGGTGCAACCTCTTTTGCCTGTATAACTTTGGTGTCAATCAACATCTGGATCTTATCCTTCAAAGTGAAACATTCATCATTAGTATGACCTTTCATGCCCGAGTGGTAGGCATATGTCTTGTTTGGATTAATCCACTGCGAGGAATTTTCCATAGCAATAGCAGGAATGGGAGTGACATAACTGGCAGCCTTCAGTCTCTCGTATAGTTGATCTATGGGTTCAGCAATTGGGGTGTATTGTTTGGGCGGTCTGCGGTCGAAATTTGGTCTAGTTTTTTGGTAGTGTTGGTGAGCTGGTAGTGAGTGGTAGTATGCTGGCTGGGTGTTATAAGTGTGATAAGTGGCGGCAGGTTGTTGGTATCTTGGAGGTGAAGGCTGATATGTGGGTGGGGGTGTTTGGTATGTGAGAGGAGACTTTGGACCTTGGGCCACCATCACTGCCCCTACTTCCTTGTTTTTGGAAATACCAGCTGACTGCAAGGCTTTGTTTGTATCCTGGAGTGCTTCAAAATTCGTCACTATTTCACTCTTAATCCCTTCTTCTATTCTTTCCCCCAATTTGATGATATCAGAAAATGTATGGTTTTCAATAACCATCAGTCTCTCGTAGTACTTCGGATCCTAAGCTCGGATAAAGAACTTATTCTTCTGTTCTTCTTCAAGGGCTGGCCTAACTTTTACAGCTTCAGACCTCTATCGAGTAGCATACTCGCAGAAAGTTTCTGTTGTCTTCTTCTTAAGATTCTGAATGTAGAAAGTATCTGGCGCACTTTGCGTGTTAAACCTGCACCGGTCCAAAAAATCTGATGCCATGCTCACCCAATTAACCCATTTCTTTGGGTTTTGATTGATGTACCAGGACAGGGCATCAACGGTGAGGCTCCTCATGAATAGCTTCATGCGTATTCTTTCATCCTTGCTAACCTCTACGAGTTTGTCACAATATGTTCTCAAATATACCTTCGGATCACCTGTCCCGCCAAACATTTCAAACTTAGGAGGTCTGTAACACTGGTAGTTCTACGTCTGGCTGAATACACAAATCCTCATAATTTAAACCCTCGATGCCATTACTACCTTCGACACTTTGGACTCGGCCAGTAAGTTTCTTGAGTTTCTCTGCCATGTTCTTGATGAGCAGGTCCTTCTCGGAGGATTCCGGTATGTATAAAGTTTGGTGTAGAGTGTGGGGTAAGGTTTCCACATATATGGGATTGCTTTGATGGACTCTGGGAATTTGGGCATAGTGGTGGTCGTTGGTTGAGTTTTGAGGCTCAGGGGTAGGTTGTGGTGCATTTTGAGGAGTATGGAAGGTGGTGGTTTGTGGATACTGAGTTGGGTGATGATGGTGCTGTGGAGGGGTAGGTACTGGTGGAGGATTAGGATTTTGAGGAGGTGTTGTGTATTGATGAGGTGCGGGAGGATTTTGCGGATTTTGGTTTTGTATGTTTTGGGGAGATGCTGGGTTTTGGGCGTTTGCGTTTTGTTGGTTGATATCGGGACATTTAGGGTAAGGGAGAGGTTTGTCAAATTCCGGACTTGTTCAAGCTCCCGTTGCAACTCCAGTATTTTCTGTTCCAACCGTAAGATTAAATCGTTTTGTGTCGGAGTACTCATACCATCTGAAGTTTCAACATTCTCTGCATGAGTAGCGTTGTCTTTCCCGATACCGCTCATATCATCCATTTTGGTTTTTCCTTTGTTTTTGGGATCACTTGGAGGAGGAGGAGGTGAGGACCTCGGGATCTGGTATGATATGTTGATGATGCCAGTATGCACGAACCAACCTTGGGGAATGGGAATAATCAAAAGAAAGAAAAACAAAAGGTAACCAAATCAGTAAGGAGTATTAAAAGGTTGTTTGCTGTATTTAAACACGTATTGCGGAATTAGAATTTGCGTCCTAATTTGGGGACCTCATTGTGCCCGAGGTAGGCCTAGCGACACATAAACTTGGAGAAAATTGATGCCAATAATTGTGTCATTCCATTAATGTGAAAATAAATCAAATCTTTGCTAGAACGATAATAATAAGAGAGTTACTAATGGCATGTGCCTTATTACAATCGAAATCTAAACTAAACTAGAAAGTAGTAAAATAGCATTCTCCTAATCTATTCTGTCTCAGAAGGACCTTCCCCGTGCTTGGCCCTTTTAACTCCATCGATCAGATTCCCTAATTCGCGCATATCCAGCAGTAAATAAGCCTTTGCTAGGAGCCCTCCTTCATTATCATCCATGTTTTGGCAACCTGCAATCCTTTTCCTTATTTTCCCTTCAAGTTCCATTGACCCTTGCTCCAGATGTTCCAGTCTTTCTGTTGACTTGGTGGAAATTTCCTTCCATTCGTTGATTACATCCATATTCAATTTGTGTTGCTCAAGATGCATAGCTTCAAATTCAAAGACTCTCTTGTGTAGCCTCCTGTACTTATCTTGTGCTTCAGCAGCATCATCTATGATCGTGTTTTTCAGATTAATTCCCGGCTTGACGTCTCCTGCTATACCATCCACTAGCCATGATGGGTAGAAGTACACATGACCGACATAATATCTGTCTGGCTCAATAGTATCCCTTTCTATAATGGCCTTCTGATTCCACATATGTTTTGCCTCGAACACGAATGGTATAACGTCCCCTTTTAAAATCTGCTTTGTACTGGACCATGTTGGAGACTCGAGGTATAACCTAATTTCTTCCCGTTTGTCTCATTACCCTTATGGGAACATAAGGATAAATTCCCCTCAACCCAATCAGTACTAGATGAAGAGTCTCTCTTGACCTGATGATGAACTCACTACAAGGAAATCATTCGAACATCCATTGTACCTGCCCGTCCGTCAGATTGCTGAAGAAGCACACCTAACTCTCAGCATTTCCAGGTTGTGCAAACCGATTGCGGATAAATGTCATTCTCTTTGGGTGATGGTAAGCTATGTGGTCATTCAAGGGTCGACGCAGGATCTCCTGGCGATACTCTCCTCTTTGAAAATGTTCTAGTAACCAAACATATAGTAGTAGATTACAACCCTCGAAGTGCCCAAACCCCTGCTTGCACCAATCTAGAGTGCGGTACATTTCAGCCAAGATCATGGGGACGATAGTGTAGGTTTGTCCCTCAATGTCTTCCATTAAGGTTCCGGTGACCATGGCGAGACGAGTATGGATCCTATCCCCTTTCATTGGAAATATCAGCAACCCCAAGAAGCATACAATGAACACGAAGACTCGACGATGCGTCCAACCCAAAGAAGTAATGGCGAGTTCATCATGATAAAGGCGGTATGACTTGTTGTGCCCATAATGTTCATAAACAAATTCAAATGGAATGTACGACTTCTTCAAACAAAGCAGTTGATCATTTTTCTTGAAACCTAACATTTTCAGAAAACCGCAAGGGGTGCGATTCTCTGGTACCAGTAATCCGGGACAATCCCATGGTAGATTACCAAAACCTCCGATTTCATCCAAGAGAGGAGTCATCTCTATGTAACCGAAGTGGAAGACATCCCTCTCTCATCCCAAAACATAGTAGCAGCCTCAATCAGTGCTCTGTTTGGTCGGATGTCTAACAGATATGGCAAATTACCCAGGATCCTTCTTATGTGATTCTTGTCGCAATGTGCGAGATTTTTACGCCAACCTAGCAACAAAGGTGGGATGTTTTGGACCATGCCAAACCTGGGGACTTCGTGCTTCATTTTCTGCAAACAAATAGAGTTAGCCTTTTCCCCTCCAGATTCGACTATTTACACACTAATGATCAATATTTTGGCATATTTTCTCAAAGTAATGCACATAACGTGATAGTGTCCATTGGGATTATGGAAATCCCGGCGGACTTTGGACAAGGCTTGCCTTAGCGGATTATCACGCGGACAGTGTTTTAACCCATACTAGGTTTGACATGATGCATGTACAGTTGATATTATAGTGGGGTTTCTAGAAGAGTCTAGACTGGTACCCTCAAGCGGACAACTTCAGAGGGAAAGGCACGGTACCGTCGACTGCACCGCTAATCGACTAGTTTTACCGCAAATAAGCCTTTCCAAATTTAAAGGGTCGGAAGAGCGTGAACACTCATCAAACGCTGCTATGTTGATAATTGGCACGAGTGGAATATGATGTGGAGCATGATTTATGCAGAGATAATAACACATTGCCGAGTATTTGCATGATAAATATGTAGAAAGCGGTAAATACAATATTAAGGTAAAACATAAAGAATATAAAAGAAAGACAAAGGAAAAAAGTTAGTTTGTGGGATATATCAGAAGGTAATAAAGCAAGCAAGGGAGTAGGGAGGGGAGAGGCATGACGTAGCAATCTTTAAATGAATGAAGAGCAGATATAGTAAATAAGGGTGAATAGGGGAGGGATATGCATGTTATAACCAATTTAAGCAAGGAAGGGTGGAGAAAGGAAGGGATTTGCATATACCATGAATTCAAATGAAGGGACAATTGGGGAAGGATACGCATGCAGCAATGAATTAGACAAATAAAAAGAAAAATAGGAGTGTGATGTGCATGTAGCATCAAATAAAAGAAACGCATTTATCAGAGAAAACTAATTCACATTAGCCAAATTTCCTATGGTATGATCCTAAGTATATCCCCAGCAGAGTCGCCATGCTGTCGCGCCCCTTTTTCTCGCGAAATCGGGTTTCGACGTGTGACAACTCTTTTAAAGGAAGGGTTAAAAGAGAAGAGTCACCACCTATCAATTTTAAGGTGCAGTAGGGCACCTATTTGAAAATAACTACGTTTGACTAGTCAATGTTACCAAAGATCAGGTAAGGGCTCAAATTACCTCAAAGGGAAGGTGTTAGGCACTCTTCGAGGTCCATAAATGTGGTTCTCGACCAAATTCGAATTACATGAATTAGTCAGATAAACAAAGACAAAGAAAAATAGAAGTTTGGGAAGTTTTATTATCAAAAGACTATGAATAAATACAAACACTTGATTCAAAGATAAATAGGAATAAGATGGGGGGGTCCTAAGTTTTTTAGCCTAAAGGATCACCCCATGCAACATAAATAATACTTTATAACTCCTTCAAGATGGGGTGTTACTCGTATCATTCGGTGGGCACAGACTATCATCTCCTGCTACCCGATTACTATCTTTAATTACTACCTAAAGCACACTTAGTTATTCTAAATCGTGCTTTATGCGTGCAGTACCAGTCCCATGCCTATGGTCCAAGAGGTGTTGGACCTCTAGTTTTGGGCTGTTCTAGACTCTACTTAGGCTGCCCAAAAATATCAAAACTAGACATCATACAAAACACATTGGACTTCACATTTGATACAATCAAGGCTCAAATTAACCTCCACAATTAAACAGCAAATGCACGCGAAAAATGGATTTTTTTAGGCTAGGCAGTTCAGATTTAAGGAATTTAATTTCCTATAGCCATGATTTCTAGGTGACCTCGGATTCAAATACATATATATAACGTTACTGTCTTTAATGGTTTAGACGAGGAGGCAATAGACCATTCGATGTTAATAGTGGTTTTAGACGCTTGTTTTAGAAAAGTGACATTATCCTATAGGCATGATATCTAATAATAGTAGAGTTAAACAAATGAAGACGATTCTTGAAATCCAGCCTTGACAAGGGAATAATATTAAGCGAGTGATAGTCCTATAGGCAGGATATCTAGCAATTGACAATTAAATGTCGATTTTTATAACCCAATACCTCTATAAACATGTTATCTAGGCGGAGCAGTAGATGATTGGTTGATTAAGGTTCAATAGGCATGATTTCTAGGTGAAAATTAATAGAACATAAACTGGCAAGATCCTATAGGCATGGTATCTATTGTACGTGAAGCAGTAATACGAATTAATGATACTTCCTTCAGG
The DNA here is from genome assembly GCF_001879085.1 of Nicotiana attenuata. Taxonomy (NCBI): domain Eukaryota; kingdom Viridiplantae; phylum Streptophyta; class Magnoliopsida; order Solanales; family Solanaceae; genus Nicotiana; species Nicotiana attenuata. Next base: position 22,734,585 of record NC_031991.1, on the reverse strand, counting down.
CAGGTTCTCTAATAACATATAGCTACAAAGATATTGAGGCATTTGAGTTCACGTTTTACTAATAAACAAGTAGTGCAAGTGTGTGTGTTTTTCCTAATGGCATGCTCTCTACAGTGTGCACAAGGAATGAATAACATAGAACAAATGCATCATTCGGTCCTATAGGCATGTCATCTATCCATCGCATGTTAATATTAGAATTTACCCCATCCCCTTTTACTAGCACCCAAATTGTTTATATAAAGGTATTATTACAAACCAAAATAAGTAAAAATAGTAATATTACATGGCAATAGACAGGCCTATAGCAGGCCAATGGGCATAAAAAAACTAAATACCCAGCCTTAGGTTGATGCCCAATTTTTCCCTGTATATTTTTTTATATGCAAAATACCTTCCAAATAGCATATGTATGAATATATAAGTATGTCCAAGGGTTTTCCTATTTTTCCTCAATTTAATAAAGATTTTTAAATTAATTTTATTGCTCTATTTAATCAAGAAAAACCCAATAAGTATTTTCCAAATTGTCATTTTGGCAATTCACTTATTGGATTCTCATATTTACACTAAAATATAGCTAGCAAAATTTTTGCATATTTTTACAAATTTATTTAGTATTTTTAAAGCTAAATTGCATATAATTGCAATATTAGCCTATTTTAAGATTTAATCGTGTTTGCAATTGTAAAATTGACTCCAGTAATTTTATTTTCTTAATTATATATTACTAATCATTTTAGTACCTTTAATTCATTTCCAAGAATCATTTCACTATATTTTATAAAATAAGTAAGGGAAAAGTGGCTATTTAAATACTAGCCTCATTTATTTCAATTGTAGCCTTAAATCAACCCCCAATTGAACCCAATTTCAATTTCAATTATCCAGCCCAATTCCTAAAATTACCCGACCCACGACCCTTTAAAATAACCCACCCTGTTCCCCTTTTGATCTCACACTCTTCCTTTCCTTTTTAATTTCACAATACCCCCAAACCCTACTCATTTCTCACCGTTAGCGTCCCCTGGATTCATCCTCTCCCAAATTCTCTCTTAGAAACCCTAGCTGCCTCCCTCTATTTCCACCCTAAAACCACCGGAATCTATGGCTTCCGAGGCCATTGAAGTCTTATACCGACCTCCTATGAATCTTACACGCCTGGTTTTTGAAGATTCAAGGCCTGACAACGAAGAAGCTTGGTCCAGGCTTCGTTTGATTCGAGCTCGATGGCCGTCTCCGGCCTTGCTCCGGCATGCCATGGCTGTTCGAGCCTGATTTCGACTTCCCCTTCTTAGATCAACGACTTTCCAAGCCTTTCTCACCATTTGGGTTCCTCTAAAACCCTAGCTCTTGAGGTTCTTCTGTTTTCTTTAGATCCGTTCTAGATCCATGTTTTCCCTGAGCTTTTAAACAGTTTCTCGAGATTTTTCTCAAAAAAACTATGCTTTCGAAACCTTTGTTCCGATTTAGGGTTTTTTGAGTTACTTAGATGTTCTCTGATTTTTTCTTTTTATCTTATGTGTTTCTTCTACTATGTTTCTTATTAGTTTCTTCTACCGTGTTTCTTTATATGTTTTCTTCAACCATGTTCTTATTAGTTTCTTTTACTGTGTTTTTGTATATTTCTCCTACTGTGTTCTTATTAGTTTCCTCTACTAGGTTTCTTTGTGTTACAATCCATATTCACATATGTTAGTTCATGCCATAAGGTCGTCAACGTAAATCCTTGAAGAGATTATCATTAAGATGATAAGAGGTTAATCCTATTAGTCTTAAATGATACCAACGTGTATAAGGGTGGTTAACAAGTATTAGAAGTTAAACGAATTAAGGATGTTGTCAGCCGTATTTTTGGGTAAACCTAGGGGTTTTTAATACACTCAAGAGATCGTATTTTAAGGTATATGAATCATAAAATATCCGTATCATAGTCTTGAAGTCAAACGAGTTATGAAACAAAAGTCGACAAGAGTTGTTGCAACTTAGGTTCATAGTTTTACATAAACTTTAGGTCAAATGTTATTAAGCTTTTCTCCCAATATACTTGGAATTACGGGGTGATATACCCACCAAATTGAAGATCTATGAGTCTAGTTTCCAACGCATTAAACTGTTTATCAATACGACATTGGAGTAGAGACATATAGACATTTTTGCGAGACTGCACAAGATGCTAGGTGACAAGTAGGTGGGTCACCTACTTGGTTAAATGATAGCCCAAAAAGAGGCAATTTCTGGTCAGACAAAGAGCCCATTAAAAGGCTTATCTCCTGCAATATATCCCTCTTTATATTTCACAAATAACCAGACCTAAACCCCTGCAAACTTCCTCCCAAAGATTATCCATAAACCCTAATTGATTTTCCCTCTCATTCAAGCTCAAATTGCGGGTAAACCCTAGAGTTTGAAGAACCAAGATAAGGGCTGAGTTATCCAAAAAGTAAGGTGAGTTTACTGCTATATTTAATACATTTATTCTGCTGTGAATTCATGGTAATTCGTTCTATACATGTAAGAACTCACGGGACGGTGATCTGAAGCCGTGAGTTCGAGTTATTCACTTGTAGCGGACTGTTTTGTGGACTGTTTGGTGTTGCTGTTGGGCTGCGTGTTTTACTACTGTTTTGTGGAGTTTTGGAGGAGGAAGGGTGTGGAGAAACACCATATAGATGTAGGGTTGTGAGCTTGTAGTTCTTCGTAGCATTTCCGGGTCGTTTGACACGACTACGGTGGCCGCCGTATGTATGAAGTGATTAGGTTGTGCGTGGACTGTTTTGGGAGGCTCGATATGATTATTATTGATGTTGTTTAGGCTGTTTGGTGATTTTTTGGAATTGTGTGAAGTCATATATATAGGGGAGGTGATGTCCGTTTCATCGTAAAATAGGTTGTGGTCGATACATAATAGTTAAGACGCTTGAATGATAACTATAGTATCGTTTCTCTTACTGTAGACTAAGGAGTCATGAAAATTGCATAGCTTGAGATTGGGGCAGTATATACAAGGTATGTGAGGCTATCCCTTTCCTTCCTTTGCACGACTCCGATTGTACATAATGTAATGAACGAGCTTCCAAAGATACTCTACTCTTAGAAGCTAGTAGTGCTTACATTGTTTCCTCTCTTATGGAACGATTGATGTTGATGTTGCTTCTCTTATTCTTATGTTATCAATGTTATTGGTACTTCCTGATTCTTTTAAGGTTCATGGTGAAGAGTTAGTCCTAATAACGTGTACAGAGGATACCGACCTTACGTCACTCCGAAAGGTTTAGGACGTGAGTCCATGAGTCGAGCATGCATTATATATATGTATCTATTTTACTCTACCGAGCCGCGCTATAGACGGTCGGGTATGGCACCTATTGTGCAACCACTGATCAGTTGGGTTTTACCGAGCTCCACGTGGCTGGGTACAATTCTACCGAGCCTTATGATGGCCAGGTACATTTTTACCGAGCCTATTACGGCCGGGTACGATATGATGATGATGATGCCCACAGAGGCGTATGTTTTAAAAGTTTATGGATATATACATATGTATCACGCATTTCATGTCAGTAGCCTTCAGAGGTACCCAGATGTTACAGGTTGTTTATTCTCTGTCCCTTTTTACATACTCAATACTTTATTGGTACTGACGTCCTTTTATTTGTGGATGCTGCATGTCGTGCTACAGGTCCTAACAAACAGGCAGGCGCAGCTCCCCCACCATAGTAGGCTGTCCAGTTCAGCGATGATTGGCGAGATCCCTTCTTCGGACTTGTCGTGGTCTTAGTATGCATTTTTGTTATAGACATTATGGGTATGTTGGAGCCCTATTCCGGCTATGTTGCAACACTTATGTTCCATTAGAGGCTCATAGACAGGTGTCGACTCTTGTATTGTTTGGTAGGCCTTGTCGGCTGGTTTTTGTTGTATAGTCTCTCGTGGTAGCGTGGTAGCTCGTACCTTATATATAGTTTCTTGATTGTCTAGTCATCCCATGTTATGTATGTTCATGCCATCATTTTTTATTGTTGGTTGTCCACGACCCATGTCTACCATTTATATTGATCTCGTCAGCCTAAAAGATAATAAAGAAGGTTAGATAAATGTATGTTGGTGCTCGGTAAGTATGGTCGGGTGCTAGTCATGGCCCTCCAGTTTGGGTCGTGACACTTTGTATGTTTCCTCTACTGTGTTCTTGCTAGTTCTTCTACTGTGTTTCGCATATTGTTCTTTTACTATGTTTCTAATGAGTTTCTGCTACTGAAAGAGCATGTTAAGGGTCTCAGTTCTTTTCTGAGACCTCTGAACTTGTTTCATTAGTATCTTCTTCCTTGATTACTTGTATTTGCATATCTGCACTCGATTGATGGTAGGGATCCAAGATTTGGGGATTCATTCGAGTTTTGAGACCATTGGCTATGTGGTTTGCTTGTTCTTCATATTTGAACTTGTTTGATTTCAAAACCCTAACCTCTTTGGACATATTTCGAGTTTCTGAAATCTACTACTTAATTAGGCTTCAAAATCTTTGTTTCGTCATTTGTTTCTCTATATGGTTCTGATTCCCTGCTAAACTCTTCTAAAATCTTTCTACTAGACCCTTTGTATGTTATTTGATACTCTCTCTCTTCTACATTGCTGACCTATGAGACTACCATGATCCTATAGTCTACTACCTACTGATTTTGCACTTGCATGGCGTCTTTCTTTGTCCTAAATTCAGCCTAGCATACTTGTGTTCTCTTTATATGTGCTAAACTTCCCTCTAAAATGGCTTTCAAATATTGATTAATTTCAGACTCCCTTTGTGTAGGTCTGATTAATTTTTTTCCTTGTTTGCTGATTTTCCTATTACTTGGTTTGAGTCAAAAACTTTCCTTAGCCTTTCTAACTTGGTTTATTCATGGACCAGTAATTTCAAATCTCGGACTCCTTGATTTACTGTGTACTAATTGATTCTTACCTTATTTTGTTTTGACCGGGTATTTCATAACTCTTCCCCTAAATAAACTCCTATGTATTTACCCCTAATTGCCTACTTTGCACAAGGTGCTTATTTGATCTCTTTCCTTAAATATTTTTTGCCGTTTAAGTCTAAATTCCCTAATTAAAGGAAGTCTTGTACTAATTGTTTTAATTGATACCCAGTTCCACAATTATTTTTCTTACCTTATTCCTGCCTGTTTTTCACACTATGAATACACGACTCTTTCATTAACACAAAGACATCCATCACTCGTAGTCTTTTTGAACTTACACTTACACTCAAAAGTATTCTCTCTTGTTACTTGTACTGTGACCTATTTACAAGACATGTCGCTTGCTTTCTCTCTATTTGCTTCTTTGAAACTGGTATGTCCCGATTTAAGGTTTTTTTTAGCACCACAACAATGTGTTTATTTACTATTTTTGTATCCCTGTTTGCTTAATGCTTCTGTATAGTTCAACACTTACTCTAGCATACTGATCTCTTTCTGCATGTTCTATAATGAATCCCAAACCCCTGCCCCCCTATGTGTTTAAGCTATGGTTTGGGGTATGGCAATACTGCAAGTTATTGTCCATGAATCAAACTTGATCCCCTGGATCCTAGCCTCTAATAGTATGTGTTCTGGCAGGCTTATAGGTGTGCTAGCACTCTCCATTGTTGGGCATGCCTAAAGTCTGCCCTTGCCCTAGCAATAGGCTCTTTACAACCTCCCTATTCCCCTTAACCCCTTATGTGTGCTTAATTGTAGTTGTTTCCCTCTCCTTTTCCCCTTTTAACATTATGTCCTGCACTTGCACACTTTCTTAGTCTTTAAGTTCTGCCCCCCTCTTGTGAGCCTTGCCTTGGGACCCTTTGAGTTCCCTCTGAACTTGGACACTTGAGGGCTGGCCCTTCCACACTGCACTTGTCCCTGTTCTAATAATACATCTGGGTGTGAGCATTGCCCGGAGTCCCATTGAGGCTCTTAGGGAACTTTGACACACTCAAATAGGAGAAAGGCTTTGGATCATGATCTCTTGGAGTTGGTTTACCTCATATTTCAGACATGAAGTCTGAATCAGGCTCTCCTTGGTTGTACTTTTATTTATTTGTTTTCTGATGTATTTTTACCTTATTCCGGGCTGTAATAAGTTGTAATAAACTCTTGGGAATGGTTAGTGAAAAAGGGCGGGTAACTATGTATGCAAAAAGGGGTAAATACCATGTCTATAGGTATTTTGAATTCTGCATATGCATATAGAAATCATGCTTATAGGTCCTTCTGAATTCTGTATATCCATTTTCATATAGAAATCATGATCATAAGACCACTATATTCATATAGAAATCATGCCTACAAGATTGTCCAGATCTGCACATTCAATTGCACCTAGATATCATGTTCATAGGTCTTAAACATTCAATTGCACCTAGATATCATGTTCATAGGTCCTAAACATTCAATTGCACCTAGATATCATGTTCATAGGTCTTAAACAAATTCAGCATCTAGATATCATGCTCATAGGTCTTCAACTAATGCTGCATCTAGATATCATGTTCATAGGTTTAAAAACGAGTCTTCTTCATTTTATACCATGTCTGCAAAGGCTTAAAATCAACAACGCCTAGAAACTATGCCTATAGGAACTCCTAATCGAATCTGAATTGCTTCATTCACGTATAGAGCTAAAATCAGTAATAACGGGTACTATTAGTTGCAGAACTTATAACCTTCATTAAAACTTTCCTTTCTTTTAAATAACATGACTATCCTTTTTAACCAGTACGTATTCAGTTTATTTTAGACCTTGTTATTTCATTGCTTTCTGAATTAAATAGATACCATGCCTGTAGGATCCTTGTCCAACACTTAGGCAAGCCTTAGGGTAAAGTTATAAACTGAATATGTTCTATTAACTACAACCAGCTGGCAGGCCTGATTTGGGCTTCTTATCTGAATTATGTAACAAATCAGTCTGCCTCAACCTTTATGTTCTTTCATGTTTAGTATTTAATCAGACCCTAAATAGTACGTGTAAGGCATGCTAATTACGTGCTTCTTTGTTTAAAGGGGGTATATCTGAGCCTTTGCTTGTTATGTGCTTTCCCCAACTTGCAATACATGTTTTGTATGTCGCCTTAGAGTTTTTGCCTTTGAAACTACAAATAAGCCTAATATCCCTCCCCTTTAGGATTAGTAGTCCTAAATGCCTCCGGGATTAATAGGATTGGGACGGTTAATAGCATGCAATAAGTAAACGAGACCATTCCGCGCTTTAATACCTTAACGGGGTGGGAAGGGTAGATATGTATATGATGACGACGCGATAATGTCACGTGTAGCCCCTCATTGAGGAGTGATTACCAGGCATTGTGTGGGGTGATCCATATTATTAATAAACCTAGGACCCCCCCTTTCCCTTTATTTCTTTATTCTAAAATTTCAAACTCTTTCTTCTAAGTTCTTTCCAGCTTTGTTTATTTGTAAACCATTATGTGAAAATCCCCTCTTATTTGAAGTTTTTATTTGCCTACATGTTATTTGCACCTAAATTCACAACAATAGTCTGGCCGGGAACCACACTAGTGGATTCTGAGGGGTGCCTAACACCTTCCCCTTAGAATAATTTCAAGCCCTTACCCAATCTCTGGTTACTCAAATCAAATCTCCTTGGTGTCCTAATGCACCCTAATCATTAGGTGACGACTCTTCAAATCAAACCCAATTCCCAAAAGGAATGAGTTGTCCTCCGAAATGTCATAAACCCGATTTCGCGAGAAAAAGGGGGCGCGACAGCATGGCGACTCTGCTGGGGATTTTTAGGCTTTTACCATTTCAGACTATTACTGTGAATTTATGCTTTTTTACGCGCAATTATTTGTTTATTTATTTTAAAGCATTCAATTTCCTTTTCGATTGCGAAACTGACTTGTCTTTTTGTTTCTTTCCTTTACTGCTTTCCTTCATTGCTGCTTTAAATTATGAAATTGTTGTATTTACTGCTTTCTTAAACGTGCAAATACGTGACAACATGCCTTTAATTGTTGCATAATCATGCTCAACATCATATTCCACTCGTGCCAAACAAATCCCATAGCAACGCTTATAATGAGTGGTTGCGCTCTTCCGATATTATCACCCCCTAAATCCGGAAACGGCATATTTGCGGTAAAACCAATCGATCAACGGTGTAGTCGACGGTTTCGTGCCTTTCCCCCTTGAGTTGTCCGCTCAAGGGTACCAGTCTAAAACCCCATAGAAACCTCACTCTGTTTAACTGTGCATGCATCATGGTCAAACCTAGCCGAGTTAGTTATGTTGTCCGCATGATGACTCCTTAGGATGGCCTTGTGGGTTTCCCTAAAACCCAAACGGACATCACCACGTTCCGTGCATTTATTTGGAGCACTAAAACGCGTTATGCTAATTATTGGTATTAAGTAGTCGAGCCTGGTGGGGGTAAGGGCCTAACCTTATTTGCTTTGCAGAAAACACGAAGTCCCTAGATTCGGCATGGTCACCAACATCCATCCAAGGTTGCTAAGCTGGTGGAAAAATCTTCACAAAATGTTGAAGGGACCGAAGGCAGACATCTAGCCAGGGCCTACCTATTGCTGGGACTTCGCGAGTTGGGGAAGCTGTTTGACGGAGCAAAGGATGCCAAATCTGGGGAGGGTCATTCTGGGACCAAATAGATAGGAGTTTATCTTTTCGCTTTATAAAATGTAATAAGGCCAAGGGCCATTAGTGATTTTATTGGTATTTAGTGTTGTTTTGGGATTCCTCTATTTTATATCAATAAAATGAAGCATTTAGCATTCTAAGTTCTCCAAATCAACTTGTCGCTAGGCCTACCTCGGGCAAAAAGAGGTCCCCAAATTAGGACACGCTTTATATTTCCGCACTATGTGTTTAAATATTGCAACATTTTTATATAATCCTCACTGACTTGTTACCTTTTTGTTTTACTTTTTGTTTATTCCCCTCCCCCCAAAGGTTAGTTCGTGAACTCTGGCAACATCATCCTATTTTACGAGATCCAGGGGCCCTCCACCGACTCCTCCTCTTAGTCCTATCAGACACAAGAACAAAGGGAAAATAGAAGATTTGAACAACACCAGAAAAGAGAACTCAACTGAACGGGTAGATGTCACTCATGGTCACGGTACTCTGGTCCCCAAGGAAAATGCATCCTAACTGGAACAAAAGCTGCTGAAATTTCAAGAAGAACTTGACCAAGTTCAGAATCTGGCAAATCTGTCATTTTCCCTCACCACTCCAGATGTTAATTTCCAAAATGCTCAGAATCCTGTACCTCCATAAAATATCCCAAAGCAACAAAACCATCCCACTCCTCATCACCACTACAACACCTGCCATACCTCAAATAACACCCCACTACTCATCCCAGAACTCCAGAACTCCACAAATGACCACTGCCACACCCAACATAATACCCCCATCTACGTGGAGACTGTGCCGCACTCCACCCAGCCCATCTAAAGCACACCCGAGTCCAATGATAAAGACTTGCTCATTAGAAACCTGGCCGAAACTTAAAAGGTTGACTAGCAGAATTCAAGGCGTTGAAGGTATTAAGGGAATTGAAGGGCTGATGTCGAACTGCCCGAGGGGTACAAACCTCCTAAGTTCGAAATGTTTGATGGTACAGGAGATCCAAGGGTCCATTTGAGAACGTACTGTGACAAATTGGTTGGAGTAGGAAAAGACGAGAAAATCCGCATGAAGCTTTTCATGAGGAGCTTGAAGGGAGATGCTTTATCTTGGTACATTAGCCAAAATCCAAAGAAGTGGTCGAATTGGGTAAGCATGGCGTCTGATTTTATAGACAGATTCAGGTTCAACACGGAGAATGCGCCAGATGTGTTCTATATTCAAAATCTGAAGAAGAAGCCCACAGAAACCTTCCGCGAGTATGCTACTCGTTAGAGGTCCAAAGCTACCAAGGTCAGACCCGCCTTAGAAGAAGAACAAATGAACAAATTCTTCGTCCGGGCCCAAGACCCACAATATTATGAGAGGCTGATGATGATCGAGGGCCACAAATTTTCTGACATTATCAAGCTGGGAGAAAGGATCGAAGAGGGCATCAAAAGCGGTATGGTTACGAATTTCGAGGCCTTGCAAGCTACAAACAAGGCCTTATAGTCAGGCGGTGTGTCCAAGAAAAGGGACGTATGAGCCATAATAGTGGCACAGAGAACTAAATCTCCCGTCAAATACCAAATATACCCAATGCCTCCACTCACATATCAGCCTACCCCAAACTACCAAGCACCCTCACTCCACCACTCACCTATCAATCACCTCCCACATATCAGCCCACTTCACCCAAATATTCCCAACCAACACATATTTACCAAGCTACAACACTCAACCATACCACTATCAATCCCCTCCTCCGCGCCAAAACTTCCCTAGACCCCGACCAAACTTTGACCGAAGACCCCCAAAGCAGTATATGGCTATTGCTGAACCTATCGACTAATTGTATGAAAGACTCAAAACTGCTGGTTACGTCACCCCTATCCCTGCTGCTCCTGAGAACCCTTCTCAGTGGGTTAATCCAAATAAGTCCTGTGCATACCATTTCGGTATGAAAGGACACACCATTGATGAATGCCACTCTCTGATAGATAAGATCCAGACTTTGATTGATAACAAGATTATTGTGGCAAAGGAACCTGCTCCGAATGTCCGCAATAACCCTCTGCCAGATCACAAGGGTGGAGGCGTTCACATGATTGAAATAGAGGATGATTGGGACCCCAAGGGATCGATCGGTTTGATCACAGAAGGCGACGATCCAAAGAAGCCAATAGTCACCCTTAATCCGATTGTAGTCCAGATTCAGCCCTCTGAGGACGCCGAGGTAAATATTTCCATGCCATTTGAGTTTGAAGCACCATCCTCTGTAAAGACGCCAGCGCCGATTGAGGTCAAATTTATGTCACCAGCAAGTGCACCTACACCCTTCGAAGTTGCAGTTTTACCGCCTAAGGTGCATGCTCCGTTCGGGGTAAAGATAGCCACGCCAATTCAAGTAGCAATGTCGGCTGTAACACCATTCCATACAAATGCCATACCTTAGGACTACACAGCCGAGGCAAGAAGAAAAGGGAAGGTCAAGTTCGGGGAAGCTATTGCGACACTTGGTATGACGAGAACCGGTAGGGTTTATACCCCGGAGCATTTGGCTGAGTCAAGCAAGCAGGCCTCTAGTCGACCAACCCTCACTGAAACCGGGCCCGACGATCTCTGGAGAAAGATACAAGCCAAAGAATACTCGGTCATTGATCAGCTGAACAAAACACCAGCGCAAATTTCTATCCTGGCTTTGCTACAGAATTCCGATGCACACAAGAATGCCCTGTTAAGGGTGCTGAGTGAGGCATATGTACCAAGCAACATCACCGGAGGAGAGATGGCAAACATGGCAGGATAGGTATTGGAAAGTCACAAGATCACTTTTTATGAAGATGAGCTGCCACCAGAGGGGTTGAGTCACAACAAGGTGTTGCACATCACCGTGCAATGCGAAGATTATTTTATCACCAGAATCCTAATTGATGAAAGGTCCAGCCTCAACATTTGTCCGTTGGTAACACTCAGAACATTGGGAAAGGGATTGCATGAGATCAAGGACGGGGCCATCAATGTCACGACCCAATTCCCAAACCCGGTCGTGATGGCGCCTCTCGTAAAGACAAGGCCAGCCAACTAACCCAACTCGTCTTTTCAAGAATAATTTAAACATGAATAAACAGCTAAAACATGACTTAATGATATTAATAAGCGGTATTACAACCCAAACACAGCCCAAACCGGGGTGTCACAAGTCACGAGCATCTATTAGAATGTAAGTACAACCTCAAGGTCTAAAAAAAATACACTAATCAAGAATAATGAACAAAGGGAGAAGAACGATGCTGCGAACGCTGGCAGTGACCTCGTTAAACTCCTATATCTCTGCCTCTGATCAGCCAAACCCGCTACCGGGTGAATAATTACCTGCATCTGCACACGGGGTGCAGGGAGTATAGTGAGTACTCCAACTCAGTGAGTAATAAGGGTAAATAATAACTGAGCAGTAAGAAATCACGTAAAGCAAACCATCATGCTATATAGGAGTAGTGTAAAACCATTTGAGAAAAACAGTGAAGCTGTGAAATCTTTAGAAATATCATAGCTCAGTTTAAAACCTCTTTTGAAAATGACTTTTTCAACATTTTGCAAACGAATGCAATTCGAATAGTGCAGATAAGCACAGAAGTCCGCCCTCGGGCACCACACTCAATTAACAGATAATGTCAGGCAATCCAGTAGATATCACATGAAGTAACACAAACAACAGCTAAGGCAAGCAAATAAGATAAAGTAAACACACAGAACAGTACTAGTACCGCTGCGGCGTGCAGCCCGCTCCACATACCGCTGTGGCGTGCAGCCCGATCCGTTTATCATCGACGGCGCTCACTGGGGGTGTGCAGACTCCGGGAGGGGCCCTTTACGGCCCAAGCGCAATAATAAGCCATCTCGTGGCATCAACTAGGCCTTCGGCCTCATATCAATATCAATATCATACCGCTGCGGCGTGCAGCCCGATCCTATACCCAGTCCAAAAATCACATAAGCCCCTCGAGCACAATCATATAGAAATATTCAGCCCAAACTTCATTAAAAATATTAATTAGGTTTCAAGTTTAAGAAAAGGTGGCTGAGTTTGCAAAACAGTATTAAATACTAGGACTGAGTTCAATGATATGCACAAATGGTAAGAAACCAGTAATAACAATCCCTGAAGGATTCAATCAATTGGCACGAAGCCCAAATATAGCAATCAGCTCAATTAAAATGATAATAAGTGAATTTCAGTCAAATACGCAGTATATTCATCTACCGGGACGAACTAAGTCACAATCCCCAACGGTAATCTACCCCACGCTCGCTATCCGGCGTGCAAGTCACCTCAATATAGCACTACGGTGTGCAGATACGGGGTTTCAAACCCTCAAAATATCATTTACAATTATTACTCACCTCGAACCGGCGAAATCTCTAGCTCGCAACTCCTTTGCCTCTCAAATCGGCCTCCACACGCGTCGAATCTATCCAAAACCACAACGAATACGTCACAATATGCCAATGGAACAATACCCAATCGAAAACAATCGAAAATTATTAAAAATCTCGAAATTGGCAAAACCCGAGCCCCGGGCCCACTTCTCGAAAATCAGAAAATTTAACATCAACGGATTCCTTATCTCGCCACGAGTCTATACATATAAACATTACCAAAATCGGAGTCCAAATGGCCCCTCAAATCCCCATTTTAACTCTCTTAAGTTTCAAGCCCTAACCTCTATCCTAATTCCTTATCTCCTTGGTTTTTCAGTCTAAATTCAATTTAAAAACGTGTTTTTATTTCATAGGACTTACCTCCAATCAATCCCCGTCGAAATCCTCTTCAATTCCTGTCCAAAAGCTCTCAAGGTTGCTAAAAAATGGTGGAAATAAGACTGGGTTCGCGGATGAAATATTTAATAAAACCCTTCTGTCCAGACTTCTTTTCCTCTATGCGAACACGAGGGACCTCTCGCGTTCGCGATGAACAAAATCTGCTACTGCCAAAAATACCCTTCGTGAACGCGGTTACACTCACGCGAACGCGAAGGTCTGAACCTCTAAGCCTACGCGAACGCGTACTACTCCACGCGGACGCGAAGGGCAACAGCCCTGGGACCCAACTCCTTATACGCGAACGCGTATGCCTTCACGCGAACGCGATGACTCAACACCTGACCCTTTCGCGATCGCGAGGCCCCAGACGCGAATGCGAAGGTCAAAATCCTGGTCCTGCAATTTCCTTGTACGCGTTCGCGACTCACCAACGCGAACGCGAAGACCAATTCTTCTGCAACAGCTGATCTGAAGTTTCTGCAATATTTTCCAAGTTTAAATCTTCCCGTTAGCCATCCGAAATCACCCCGAGGCCCCCGGGACCTCAACTAAAAGCACCAACACATCCTAAAACATCATCCAAACTTGTTCCAATCATCAAAACACCTCAAACAACACCAAAACTATCAAATTACATCGGATTCAAGCCTATGTTCTTCTAAAACTTCCGAAACACGCATTCGATCAAAAACCCAACCAGAACACCTCCGAATGACCTGCAATTTTGCACACACATCACAAATGACATAGCGAAGCTACAGCAACTCTCAGAATTCCATTCCGACCCTCAGATCAAAATCTCACCTATCAACCGGAATTCGCCAAAATACTAACTTCGCCAATTCAAGCCTAATTCTACACCGGACCTCCTAAACCAATTCCGATCATGCTCCTAAGTCACGAATTACCTAACGAAGCTAACTAAATCATAAAAACTCCGATCCGGGCTCATATACAAATAAGTCAACTCTTGGTCAAACCTTTCAAATTCAAAGCTTTCAACTGAAACTGTTCTTTCAAATTCATTCCAAATTTTCCTGAAAACCAAACCAACGATCTACATTAGTCACAATACATCACACGGGGCAAGTCATGCCCGAGAACTGGCGATCAAAATGCAAAAGCTCGAAACGACCGGTCGGGTCGTTACATCCTCCCCTACTTAAACACACGTTCGTCCTCGAACGTACTCAGAGTTGTTCTAAAAGCCAACCACTCGCTGAATAACCTTACCATGCACATACCCAGGGGTGATCCCACGTCACCCTATCTCATATAGGCCCGATAACACATTGTAACTGATATTTCACCATCCAATGTGGCCCATAAGCCGTAGAACCACATTTCACTTTCCAAAATCATACACAAGATCAGAACCTCACATCTCTATTTAGAATAAGCCGAACCAGCTGTAATAACCCCTGCCTGCAACCTCAAATGCAATTATCTGATATACCACGTAACTCAAACACATGTAGTGATAACTTCCATTCACAGCAGCTGCACACAACACCCGAATACCGGTAGAAAACCTCCTATCAACTAAAGTCTCATTCCAACACTTCCATATACTGCCAATGATAAATGAATCACGCAATAAATCACAACTGTTTCTCAAATCAGCCATCCATAAGGTTACTTCTCCTTTTGCAAGGACCATAGCAAGTTTCTGAACCGAACCTCGATATTTATCCTTCCAACAAGCTGAAATCAAATCCGTTCGTATTCATTAATGACCCCAACAATCACCTCGAATCCAACACATCTCTCTGGTGANGTCGACGACATCTATGATAGCGCTAAATATATATATGAGGATCTTAAGTCTGAAGAAACAATTCGAATAGAATTGGTTTTATATGAAAGACATGTAGTTTGAACATGTAGTTCAAACACTTGAAAGTATAAGTCAATGGTATGTGCAATCAGTTTTCGATATCTTATATATCTAGCATGACATGAAAACTTGATATGCATCAAAAGTCTATTATATGACTTATACGACTTAACTTATATGACAATCCATGAAGGATTTAAATTGCTTGAAGCATATACAATTCTTGATCTTGAAGTACCACATCCTCAGTGCAATTTGTGCACATATGTATCTTGCTATAACTATAAGCATGATAATGTGATAGCGAGAATACCTCTATGGAGATACTGAAAAGTCATTCCACGACATTATATGAAGACATTATATATCTATCAAGAATGATGATTTCAAGGTGCAATATATTCATTCAAGTTAATATGGTTGATTTGTTTATCAAATATCTACCAACGATCTTTTGAAGATGGTGCACAAGATTGGAATGCAAATACTTAAGGATGTGAATTGATGCTCTCATGAGGGGGAGTTAACGCGCGTTGCACTCTTTTTCCCTTACAAGGTTTTGTCCCACTGGGTTTTCCTTGCAAGGTTTTTAACGAGGCAACCAAAAGGCGTATTGTTAGATATGTGTACTCTTTTTCCTTTTTTAGATTTTTTTTCCCATTGGGTTTTATTTTAGTTAAGGTTTTAACGAGGCACATTATCTGTTGAATAGACATTCAAGGGGGAGTGTTATAAATATAATTTTATTTATGGTGAATGTCTATATTTAGGGAGATTCTAGGGTTTATTACTTGGTGGCTAAGTCACCCTCTCCCTATAAATAGAGGGTTCTATTCCATTGTAATTCATCCCAAAATTCAATAAGAATTCCCTCTCTCTTTCTCTGCAATATTGTTCTTCTACTTTTATTCTTTCATAACATTTTTCACCTTTTTATTGTTTGTTTTGGTATTTGTTGTGTGCCTTTTGCTTCTTACTATCTGTGCTTCATTTTTTCCATCAATTACTATTCTTTTACACTTGATTTTGTATGTTGAAAATGTCTTCTAATTGGTAATGGCAGAACTTATGTCATAATTCGTAAACAATAAACCGTTTGGCCATAAAAGCTTTTTTTATTTTTTTCCGAAAAATTTTCACTTTTTTTCGAAATCAGTGTTTTGCCATAATATTTTTAATTTTCACTTGAAATATATTTCAAATTTGAAAAACACCAAAAAACTTTTTTTTTCTTCAAAATTTTCACTTTAGATCACTCACAAAAAGTCAAAAACAACCCAAAATTGTATTCATATCCAAACACAACTCTAATTTTCAAATAGCATTTCACTTGAAATTTTTTTCACTTTTTTTTCGGAATTTTACAATTCTTACATCCAAACACCCACTAAGAGTGTTTGAAAAGCATTTGCATACTTAAGGGTCCGTTTGGCCATAAAAGGAATTTTATCTTTTTCGAAAAATTTTCACTTTTTTTTTTCAAATTAGTGTTTGGCCATGAAATTCTCAATTTTCACTTGATGATAAATTTCAGAGTTTTTAAAAAAATTTGAAAAACTCCAAAAGATTATTTTTCAAAAATTTCACTTTAAATCACTCGCTAAAATTCAAAAACAGCACAAATTATATTCATGTCCAAACACAACTCTAATTTTCAAATACCATTTTCACTTGAATTTTTTTTTTTTTTACTTTTTTCCGGAATTTTCCAATTCTTATGTCCAAACGCCCACTAAATTTTGCATATAGATCACATAGCAAAACCGTTATGTCAATTGTATTAACATGTATTTAATATTACGAAAAAGGCAAAAATTAACAAAATGAGAGACACGAAGATATTTGGGCGAGAGCAAATTAAAACAACTCTGAGATTGCCACTGTAACCAAAATGGAGCTTTCTTGATAGAAATATGTTACATTCCGAGAAAAAAGTGAGCATCAATATGATTTAGAATATTTTATATGATATTTTTGAATGCATATTACTTTATAAGTTACGTGTAATACAAACACTGAGATAATATATATACACGAGTGCACTTCTTTTCATACAATTAATATTCTAGTTTATATAAATTCTAAAAGAGTGCTTATCAAAAAATTTAACACTATTGGATACTTGTTTATCCTCGCATGCAGGGGATATAAACACGAGGATGGTTGGTAAGGAGATTAGAGTACTAGAGCAGACTTATGTATTTTTCCTAATAATGTGTATGACATTAGTAAAGTGTAAAACATACCCTCCATCAGCAGAAGAAGATTGTGTTTGGCAATGCTTTGACTATATGAGGGAGTCTGGGGGCGACTATTATTCGTCTCATGATGAGTTAGAGCGCAAATGTGGAGATGGGGTACCAGGATTTGAATGTGATTTCAAGATGTTTTATGATGAATATCATAGTGATGAGGTCTCTAATCCCAAGCCCTTAGATACTGTATCTTGTTCTTCCCCATAGTAAGATAACTTCGTATATGTTGTTATTTGCGTATGAGAATAACTTTATCTTTGTAATTTCATTTCGATAATATCATTAATACTCATGAGAAAATAAATTATATAATTTAATGTTTATCTCTATATATTCTATCACTCTCGCTTTTCACTGTCAACTCACCTAGTTAAGATGCTCTGGAAGTCTGATGATTTATATTTCAATACTACATAAGAGGGGGGAGGGGGGTGATTTGCGTGGTGCCCAATTTTTGCGTGCACTGGATTATCGAAGGACCTGGTTCTTCTATGCGTTCCTTACACTTTAGTTGCGGAATTAATAATGCAGAAAGTAAAGAACACGAGGATTTGAATGTGAAAATCACCCGGCTCAAAAGGTGAAAAAACACGACCTACTTCCTGGTAAGATTTTTTCCAACACTTCACTAAAACCCTAAGCCAAACAACAATGTTTACAAAACTCTTGTAAACCTATGGATTACCTCTAACCCTTGTAGTAACCAACCACAATCTTTTGCGACTGCTTTAAGTTAACTCTAACTTGAACAATACAACTCAAGTACCTAATACGATTTGCTTCTAAGAAAGTTTAACGAAACAACTCAAAAGCTCGTACTACACGTGAACTAGAATTTAAAACAAACACATGGAACTCTTTATGGAACTGGTTCGTGCAGCTTCAGGATCGCACTCTTAAATCTCACAGGAATTGCTCACAAAATGCTTGCTATTTTGCTCTCAATTTCTCTTTTACTTCAATAAGTATGTGTCACATGTAAAAAAGAACACAACTAATATTTACAGAGTTAGTAGAATAAGGATTAACTAGAGCTCTAATGCTTTACTCTTCATTGGTGGAAGAGTTCTAGTCAACTTCAATTTCTAACTCTTCCCTTATCTCGGATAGAGTTCTCTTCAAGTAAGGAGACCCGCTCTTTACCAAATATGCAACTTTTTCGTTCAGGGACTGTCAGAATAATCATTTGTACTTATCTCTTGCACATACATGCCTTTTGCTTAATTCTGACCGTAACATGTGTACACTATCTATGGACGTGGTTCATGCATGTGTTCCTTTGTCAATTATCAAAATCAAAACCACTCAGGTTAACAAATTTTTCCTTTTTGATTATGACAAACTCTGTGCTTTTTAGAAGCATGGAACCTGTTTCAACTCAGCTCAACATCAAACACAATGTCATGACACTTTCCATTTAAAGTCACAAATCATCAAGGACCAGGTTCATTAGGTTATAAACATCCCAGTCCAAAGCAAAAACACCCCTTCCATTTTGACATGATCAAAAAGTTGCATAATTAAGTTAAGTAACCGGATTTTAGCAGATCTTACTCATGGCCATTGAGGGTACTTCAAATGCAATCATGGACTCAATATTCTCTTATCAATCTAAGGATATTATCCATATAAGAAATATCACAAACAATTAAAGATGAGGTAGTGAATATTATTGATGAGATTCTTCCACAAAGCATAAAGAGAAATAAAAATATAGAACCATGAGCAAAAAATAGAGAGATCCCACTTGGGTCACTGGTTACGACTGGGGTAGGAAGGGTTTAGGACCGAAAAGGACCGGGTTCTTGGTTTTTGGCCTGAAGCAGTTTCAGAAAATCTTGGAAATTTTCATCATTCTTCTCCTTCTCTTCTTGGCTAACTCAGCATTGAGAGAATCTCTCAGCTTATACTTCACCAATCCTTTTCTGCATCTTCTTAATCTCAACATTCTTTACTATTATCTTCCACTGCTTGAACTTTCTTGCTCCTTTTGATAGACTTGGTTTTTTTAGACACAACTAAGCCCTCTGCCTCGGCCTCTGTTTCTTGAGAATTCTTCTGATAAGTCTTTCTTTTTCCGGCAATAGGTGTGGGTACTTTCGCATCTTTATCTTCATCCTCATGAACTGGTTTCATCTCCTAAATCTGGACTACTTCTTACCAGCCTTTTTTTTTCTTTACTTTTGAAGCGGCTTTCTTGACACTCTCAGCTAAGGTCTTACTTATATTGGACTCACTCTACTTCTTCTGGCTCCTTGTAGTTCTTCCTCTTGTGGAGAAGTTGCTACTGGGCTAGAAGGAGCATCCTTTCTCTTAGTGCCACCTATATCCTTTCCTGGAGTCTTTCCAACTTTTCTATTCTTCTTTGGATTGTAACTACCTGATACCTTTTTCAGCAGGTCATGAGGGGCTCTTTTCTATTTTAGTAAGAGAAGGAACTAGTTCATAAAACCGTTTCCTTAACCTAACCAGCCCCTCTGTTGTACTTTAATCACCAGAACCATCACCTATTTGTTGTAATTCTATCCCTATATTTCATCTATGGTCTCCTCATTATCACTAATCTCTTCACTCCAGACCACCATTTCACCGGTCTCCTCATGTAATCCATATCTAATGGGTGAATCAGATCCAACCACTATTTCTTCTTTCCTTCCCCGTCACATCTGTTTCAACACACTCACTCTCTTTTTCTTTTTCTTTTTCATTTTTTACCACCAATATTTTCAATACCAACGGTTCCTACACCAGCAGTAGACCCAACTAATAACACAAACCTAGTCGTAAGATTTTTTGCACTTTCAGAACCAACAGTAGAAGATTTTAACCCAGAAGTACCTGTTTAGTTTCAGATGAAACTGGTTCTTCTCCCTCAGTCGCAGACTGGAAAGAATCATCAGATTTTTAGCTTCTTCTGCTTGACTATCTTTCAATTTCTCATTCTACTTCTTTGCTTGTTCTTTGCTTTCTGCTATTTTGCGTGCCATCATTTTCACATTTTTTTCTTCGGGGTTTGGGTAGTTGAAGGTGTGATAAAGGATATTTAGGTGGTGAAGAAGGATTTGCAGAGGTTTTGGGATAAAGTGAGACTCATTTTAAGTGCATGATTCTTTAGCAGTTATGCAGGGTGCAGAATACATATCGTATAAGCTCGATAAATCAGGTTCTTCACTGAAAATTCTCTTGTGTAAGACTTAAATATTTCAAAAAATAAGGGTAATATCATTAGACATCAGTGAGACATTTTAGCACAAGGCACAAGAGTATACTAATAAAAGTATGAGACTGAGCAGTATCTAATCTAATTATTTACAAAACTCGCAAATTATCTAACCAATTATTGAGTAAGAACCAGTTTCTTTTGGGTGATATTAATCACCCCTAACTTTGACATGTTCCATTCAAAGTGATCTCTACTGAAAGCTTTTATGAAGATGTCAGCTATTTGCGTATCAGTAGCACAAAATCCCACATTGATCAAATCCTTTTCAAAATTATCCCTCAGAAAGTGATGCCTAACATCTATGTGCTTTGTTCTTTTGTGATTAACCGGGTTCTTGGTCATACTAATTGCACTAGTATTGTCACAAAAGATAGGAATACAGACAATATCAATTCTAAAATCCACTAATTGTTGTTTAATCCACAATAATTGAGCACAACATGAGGTAGCAACCACATACTCAACTTCAGCAGTAGATAAAGCCACATAGTTTTTCTTTTTGGTGGCCCAAGATACAAGGAATGAGCTAAGAAAGTGCGCCATACCTGAAGTGCTCTTTCTATCCACAAGAAAAACTACATAATCAGCATCCGTATATCCCACTAAGTAAAAATTACTACCTTTTGGATACAATAGACAAATATCAGTGGTGCCTTTAGGTATATCAAGATCCTCTTGATTGCATTCAAGTGAGACTCCTTTAGATTTACCTTAAATCTAGTACAAAGGCCTACATTGATAACAATGTCAAAACCACTATCGGTGATATATAACAAAGAACCAATCATCCCCTATACTTTTTCTGATCAACAAATGAACCAAGTTCATCCAAATCCAATTTCATGGCTATTGTTATAGGAGTGTCAATTTCATTGGAATCTTCCATCTTAAACCTTTTAAGAAACTCTTTCTCATACTTTTATTGATGGATCATAGTTCCATTTGAATTTTATATAATTTGTAAGCCTAAGAAGAAATTAAGTTCACTCATCACACTCATTTCAAATTCACTCCTCATTAGCTTAGAAAACTCTTTACTTAACTGTGACGACCCAAAGGGTCATTACCTGTTTTCTTATTCATTCCGTGCTTCTGAGGCCTCGAAAACCTCATTTAGGATTTCCTCGAATTGTGTGCGCAGTCCGAGCGCGTAGCCGGAAAGCTTAAATATGAATTCTGTGTGAAAAATGCTAAATTTTGATATTAATATGGTTAAAGTTGACTTTGGTCAACATTTTGGGTAAACGGACCCGGACCCGTGATTTGACGGTCCCGGAGGGTCCGTAGAAAAATATGGGACTTGGGTGTATGCACGGAATCGAATTCCGAGATCCCAAGCCCGAGAAATGAATTTTTAAAAGAAATTATTTTTCTGAAATTTATATGGAAATTTAAAATGAAAATGGATTAGAAGTGTTGGTATCGGGCCCGTATTTCGATTCCGGCGCCCGCTACAGGTCTTATCGGTGGTTTAAGCGCTTCCCGTGAAGTTTGGTTGAAATCGGACGTCATTTGACATGTTTCGAACTATAAGTTCCAAATTTGAAAGTTTATGAAACTTGAAGGAAAATTAGTGATTTTGAGGTTTGATTCCTTGTTTTGATGTTATTTTGGTGATGTGATCGCACGGATAAGTCCGTAGGAGGTTTTTGAGGTTGTGTGCATGTTTGGTTTGGAGCCCCGAGGGATCAGGTGAGTTTTGGATAGGCGTCGAGTTGCATTTTGAACCTTAGGAAAATCTGGTATCACAGTTCTGCATTTTTCGCATTTGCGAAACAGGTCTCGCAAATGCGAGCCTGGCATCGCAAATGCGAGGGAAGGGATATTGGACTGGAGTCGCAAATGCAACAAGGGGCTCGCAAATGCGAAGGACCCAGACTCCGCAAAAGCAACAAAATGTTCGCAAATGCGAAGTCCTCCCAAGTGGCCCATGTTCGCAAATGCGAACTAGAATCTCGCAATTCCCAGACCTATTGGGTTCGCAATTGCGAACCCATGTTCGCATTTCCCACATCCGAGGCCTGCATTTTTCATACTTAGACGAATTTTAAACCCCTTTTCTTCATTCTTTCAAAACACAAACTCCATAGGCGATTTTCCAAGAAATCTATCTTCTCCAAATCATTTGTAAGTCAATTTTTACTTAATTTCTTCAATCTTTAACATCATTAAACATGTTTTCATCTTAAAATCAAGGATTTTCATGGGTGAAAATGGGGATTTTGGGTAGAACTTAGGTTTTCTTAAAATTGGGAATTTGGACCTCAATTTGATGTCCGATTTCAAAACAAAACATAGATATGAACTCGTGGTGGAATGGGTAACCGGGTTTTGGTTCGAACCTCGGGTTTGACCACGTGGGCCCGGGGGCGTTTTGGGAATTTTTGAGTAACACTTTGGGAAATTCATTTTCATGCATTCAAATTGATTCGATTAGCATTTGTTGATACATTCAAGTAATTTGTGACTAGATTCGAGCGGTTTGGTGGTGAATTCGAAGGGTAAAGCTATACTAGAGGCTTGAGTTGAGTTTGGAGCATTTGAGGTAAGTGTTTGGTTTAACCCTAGCTTGAGGGAATAGGAGTAGAGTCTATTTGTTAATTTCTATTTGTCGAGTACGGTATATAGGCATGGTGACGAGTATCTATACACTGGTGTTGAGCATGACCGTGAGTCCTACTTTGTCAAATTATCGAATTTGTAATTTTTATTTATGAGGAATTAGTTGGAAATCTTTAACACTGAGCCAGTAATTGTTGAGCCTAAGTGTGGATTTAATTGTGTTGAGTAAAGATTGAATGAGTTTGGTTATAGCTGGACCTCCCTTGCCGGGATAATTTATTATATTACATTGCTCCCTTGCCGGGATAGTTTATTATATTACATTGATCCCTTGCCGGGATAGATTATTATATTACATTGCTCCCTTGCCGGGATAGTTTATTATATTACATTGCTCCCTTGTCGGGATAGTTATTATAACATCTTTCTCCCTTGCCGGGATTATGTTGTGTATTATGTTAAAATGGGATCGTGTGGCACGCCGACCACGAGTTATTATGAAATGGGATCCTGTGACGCGCCGACCACGAGTTATTATGAAATGGGATCGTGTGGCACGCCGACCACGAGTTATTATGAAATGGGATCGTGTGGCATGCCGACCATGAGTTATTATGAAATGGGATCGTGTGGCACGCCGACCACGAGTTATTATGAAATGGGATCATGTGGCACGCCGACCACGAGTTATTATAAAATGGAAACGTGTGGTACGCCGACCACGAGATACTATTATAATGGGAGCGTGTGATACGCCTACCACGTGATGTAAGAAAATGGGATCATGTTGCACGCCTGCAATGAGGGGAAATTGAAATAAGTGAAAGTGGTTTATTTTCCTTTATTCTGTGTTAGAAGAAATCAGAGGTAGTTTCTCTTGTTATTCCTGATGTTTCGTTTATCTGGTTCCCCATAAGCATGTTCTCCCTTCCCAGTTTTAATTGCTTACTTTCCGCTATTATATTGTTGTACTTGTATATATATATCTGCACAGGTTTATCTGGTAGTCTGGTCTAGCCTCGTCACTACTTCGCCGGGGTTAGGCTAGGCACTTACCAGCACATGGGGTCGGTTGTGCTGATGCTACACTCTGTGCATCTTTTTGCACAGATCACAATACCGGAGCAACAACTTTTGGACAACAGTAGGAGCGTTGGGAGTTGACTTCAGTCCAGAGATTTCGAGGTAGCCTTGTTGACGTCCGCATGGCCCGGAGTCTCTTCTATCCTTATTTCGTTTGTTGTCCTTGTACCGGAACAAACAATATTGTATTTTATTCAGACTCTGTTTTTAGTATTCTATAGACGTTCGTGAGTTAGTGACTCCAGTCTTGGGTAGAGGTTGTAATGGAATTCCCGCACTTGTTTTCAGTTCATTTATGTTTAAGACTTCCGCTTTTATATTAATTGTCTCGTTGTCTCAATATTGTCGATGTTTGCCTTAGAATGTATATAGTTAATTGGCTTGCCTAGATTCTATTAGTAGGCGCCATCACGACTCCTAAGGGTGGGAAATCCGGGTCGTGACAAGTTGGTATCAGAGCACTAGGTTACATTGGTCTCGCAACTCACGGACAAACTCGGTAGAGTCTGAGGGATCGGTACGGAGACGTCTGTATTTATCCCCTAGAGGATGCAGAGTTAGGAAAACTTCAATCTTGTTCTTTCTTGTCGTGCGATTCTGTTTCCCAAATACTATTTGTCTTTCTACTTTGTTCTTTCGCAGATGGCGAGAACACGCATTTCCTCTTCTACCGCGCAGCAGCCCGAGCCCCCAGCAGCAACTCCTATGAGGAGCAGAGGGCGAGGCTGAGGCCGGGGCAAAGCTCAGCCCCGAGCAGCAGTCCCAGAGGTGGAGCCTCATGTTGATTATGATGAGGAGGTTCCAGCCCCAGCAGCTCCGGTGGGCCCAGCTTAGGTCCTAGAGTGGTTTATAGCCACCCCAGTTCTTCAAGACGCTTTGGTCAGGTTGGTAGGCTTTATGGAGAGCATCTCTCGAGCGGGTTTGCTTCCAGTAGCACCAGCCACTTCTCAGGCTGGAGGAGGAGTTCAGACTCCTGCTACACGTACTCCGGAGCAGGTAGCTCCCCAGGCACATGTTCCAGTGGTTCAGCCAGCTGTGGCAGTTCAGCCGGGTATTGTGACTCAGACCGGCAATGGGGCGGCTATGTCCGCAGATGCTTTGTGGAGACTGGATAGGTTCACCAAGCTCTTCACCACCACATTTAGCGGTGCTTCTTCAGAGGACCCCCAGGATTTCTTATATAGCTGCCATGAGGTTCTTCGGACTATGGGTGTAGACATGTGATTTTTGACCCTCCCCAAGATTTTTTATATTTTAGCACGTAAATATTTAATCTAGGCCTAGCATAGCTTTTTTTTTGGTAATAAAGATAAATATTATATTAAACAAACAAACGCGTACAGAGAGTTCCATGCCCCTTCTGCACTAGCCGGGGTAAGCTGTGGCTACTACTAGCTATATTGTTTGTAGTTTTTGCAACTAAGTTACTAGTACGACATTCCAAAACATGATTACTACTATCACCCTTACTAATATCACACACTACATGTTGCACTTCCGGGTTATATGTACAAAGCGGAACCAAGCGTGATGTAGTTACTCCAAGCTTGTCCTCATTCCATATTTTACTAGCAAAAGTTGGTGGGGCTGCAAAAAGTTNAAAAAGTCTTCCTGCATGAGTCTAGGTTATCTGCTAATCTATTTTGTTCTCTGTACGCATGGCTGACTGTTGGATCATGTAGTTGCTTCAGTAGGTGCCTGCAATCACTCAGTAGATTAGCATGCAATATGTTGTTATTTGTTAGTAGTCTAAGTACCTCTTTAGCGTCAATTTCAACGTTTAGTGGAGTTAAGTTGTGTTGAATCGCACATCTAAGTCCTTGTAGTAAAGCAAGTATTTCTGTGACATTAGGTTCTTTGGAGAGCACTGTACCTGCGAAACCAAGGATCCAATTGCCCCTATGATCCCTAATGATCCCACCAATGCCATTTCTAGTAGAGTGTATCGAATGCGCTGCATCCGTATTTAATTTATATATGTTAGGCGCTGCGCGGGATCCATATTAGTGGTACTCTTATGTTATTTTTTATTTTGTGAGAAGGGGCAACTAGGTAGCAATATTCAGTTGCTTGTTTAGTGATAAAACTTTTGTTAATTNATATATATATATATATATATAATAGTTTCATATTTTAATATAGTTTAGTTTAATTAATTAGAATTTTTTTTGCATCATGTAGTATAGTTATCTTATATTAAAGGAATTTAGCTATGGTTTTGAATAATAAGTTTTGGAGTCTTCTTAGCCCAAAATTGAGACACAAAAAGACATGGTCCAACCCAATTACCCTTAGCCCATTCTTCCTAACCCATTAGCCCATTTAAGTGCAAGATTTGATCCTAGCCATCTATTTTCCTTCAAATCCAATGGTCATCATCCCTTTCCACTTCCACATAAAATACCCAATTATAGAAACCCTACCCTAAGTTTTCAATTCCTAGGCTTGAACTAAAAAAAAACGGCGGAATTCTAAAACTGGAAGAACCGAACCATTCCCTCTCTGAATTTTCCAAACTTTCACATGTCCACTGAAAAGTTAAATCCTACACATATTCGTTTTTCCTTCTACTTCAATTGGAGCTGCAATTTGCTAATTCAAAGATATTCAATTTGATATTGTTGGTGTGATCAAAGATAATCAAATAAACATAGAGGATTGGGTTTCTGCTTCCGATTTTTGATTTGGAATCCAATGGAATTTGACTGAGATAGATTTGGGTTTCGAGCTTTCCGGTGTCGATTTGAGGTTTCAGTTTGCAATTTCGGTATTTCGGTCTATGGGTTGTTGCTTTGCTTAACCCGATTGATTTGCAATTTTGAGCTTTGTTCATCAATAAAAGGTCCATTTCTTACTCATCTCTTCTTCAGTTATGTGTGCTCTTACAATTATTTTGATGAATTGAATTCAGCTCTCGTCAGTTTAATGATTATGGATTCTTGTGATTGTTGAGTTATTAGTATATTACTAAGGTTATTTAAAAAAAAAGTGCACTAAGGCTCTGTTTTTAGTTACGATCAATGCTAGTTATGAATTGTAGGCCTTTTCCGTTTTTATATAGTTTGTATAGTCTATTCTGTTTTTCTGTTTAGTTACGATCCATGCATAAGTAAAGAAAATTAGTATTCTCGTTGTTCTAAATGTGGGGTGGACATCGAGAATGAAAAAAAAATAAATTAAATTCATCTTGTTAATTATTTTACTTTATTTGTTTGGATCGCTACTAGCATGCTTAGGCCGTCCCCACCTGGGTAGGCGAACTTTTAGGCGCGTTTTGAATTTATTATCGTGATTGTGGACATGTTCGCATGACATAATTACGATTCCTTGATCCTTAGAATTCGAGGCGTGCCATTTAGGAAATTTCCATGGCCCTCGCAAAGTTGCTAACGCGTAGTTACTTTAGGCGCGTCATTTAATAACATTACCTTCCTAAATTTGGGTGCGCATTTATGTGACCCAAATCCAAATCTCAACAATGTTAAAATATGTCGAAGACTGCGGGTGCATTTATGTGACGTGGTTCAAGACGTGTTTTAACAGCGTTGCAATATTCCTAAAAATGAATAAAAGCGGTTTACGGTTAAAAAGCACATAAGCTAAAACATGTTCTAAAATCAGATAAATCCAAGTATAACAGTTGAGCGACCGTGCTAGAACCACGGAACCCGAAAATGCCTAACACCTTCTCCCGGGTTAACAGAATTCCTTACTCGGATTTCTGGTTCGCGGACTGTTAACAGAGTCATAATTTCCTCGGTTCGGGATTCAACCGGTGACTTGGGACACCATTAATCTCCCAAGTGGCGACTCTGAATTTTAATAATAAATCCCGTTCCGATTGTCCTTTAAGTGAAAAAACTCCATTTATTATACCCTTCATGGGGTGTAGTAGTGAAAAAGGAGGTGTGACAATGGATATTGTGGAGACCAATGGGGTCGACTTCGCCACCTTTCGACTAGTAGGATCCGCCAAGACTTGGTGGAGGAACAATTGTTTATCCAGACCATCAGGGTCGCCATCATTGATTTGGGACCAGTTTGCAGAGTTGTTTTTGGAGAAGTTTCTCCCAGTTACTCAGCGAGAGGCTCTTCGCAGGCAGTTCGAGTGCCTCCAACAGGGCTCTATGACAGTCACTCAGTATGAGACTCGGTTCATTGATCTAGCACGCCATGCTATTGTTATACTCCCTACCGAGAGAGAGAGAGAGTGCGGAGGTTTATTGATGGGTTGATTCAGCCGATCCGTCTCTAGATAGCTATGGGAGCTGGTAGCGAGATTTCTTTTCAGGAGGCGGCCAATGCGGCCCGTAGAGTTGAGATGGCTCTTGCACGGGGAGGTGGTCATGGGTCAGACAAGAGACCCCGTCATGCAGGTAGATTCAGTGGTACCTCGTCTGGAGGTGGGGATTCTCATGGTAGAGGCCATCCTCCGAGACCCTTTCAGTCAGCCCTACAGGTCTCACATGGTACTTCAGGTGGTCGTGGCTCTCAGCCGCAGTCTTCTGACCAGCAACTTTTCAGTTCACCATCAGCACCTATCAGCGCACCACCACTCCGTTATTCTCAGCAACTGAGGGCTTATTACACGTGTGGCGACACGAGACATATTGCCAGGTATTGCCCTCGAGCTTCTGACAGCTCTCAGCAGCAGGGTCCTCGTCCTATGATTCAGGCATCAGGTGATCCACAGGCCGCCCAGCCAGCTAGAGGCGGGGGTAGAGGCCATAAAGGTGGAGGTAGAGATCATAGAGGTGGAGCTCGGACCGCCAGAGGTAGAGGCCAACCAGCAACCGATCGTCCCAGAGATATGGTTCAGGGAGGTGGGGCCCAGCCCCGGTGTTATGCTCTTCCAGCCAGGCTAGAGGCTGAGTCTTCAGATGCAGTTATTACAGGTACTATTCTGGTCTGTGATAGGGATGCTTCGGTGCTATTTGACCCTGGGTCTACGTATTCATATGTGTCGTCCTATTTTGCACCCTACCTGACTATGCCTAGTGATGCTTTGGGTATTCCTGTTTATGTATCTACACCGGTGGGGGATTCTATAGTGGTCGACCGAGTTCATCATTCCTGTGTGGTAGTATTTGAGGGTCTTGAGACCCGTGTTGATTTATTGCTCTTAGACATGGTGGATTTCGACGTCATATTAGGAATGGATTGGATGTCCCCGTATCATGCTATCTTGGATTGTCACGCCAAGACCATGACCTTGGCCTTGCCAGATTTACCCCGATTGGAGTGGAGAGGGACCCCAGGTCATGCCACCCGCAGTGTTATCTCATATGTGAAGGCTCGACGCATGGTCGAGAAGGGGTGTCTAGCTTATCTGGCGTATGTTCGCGATTCCAGCGCAGAGGTCCCTTCTATTGATTCTGTTCCTATTGTTCGGGAGTTCCCCGAGGTTTTCCCTTCAGACCTGCCGGGTATGCCGCCCGATAGGGATATCGATTTTTGTATTGATCTGGCTCCGGGCACGCAGCCCATTTCTATCCCGCCGTATCGCATGGCCCCGCCAGAGTTGAAAGAGTTAAAGGATCAGTTACAGGATTTGCTGGGGAAGGGTTTCATTAGACCCACTGTTTCTCCTTGGGGTGCGCCGGTGTTATTTGTGAAGAAAAAGGATGGTTCGATGAGGATGTGCATTGATTACCGGCAATTGAACAAAGTGACGATTAAGAACAAGTATCCACTGCCGAGGATTGGCGATTTGTTCGACCAGCTTCAGGGTGCCAAGGTGTTTTCAAAGATAGACTTGAGGTCTGGCTACCATCAGCTGAGGATTAGGGCGTCCGATGTCCCTAAGACAGCATTCCGCACTCGGTATGGGCATTATGAGTTTTTGGTCATGTCGTTTGGGTTGACCAATGCCCCAGCAGCATTCATGGAGTTGATGAACCGAGTGTTCAGGCCATATTTGGACATGTTCGTGATAGTCTTTATTGATGATATTTTGGTGTACTCCCGCATCTAGGAGGAGCACGAGCAGCACCTCAGAGTGGTTCTTCAGACTTTGAAGGATAGTCATTTATATGCTAAGTTCTCGAAGTGCGAGTTCTGGTTGAGTTCAGTTGCATTTCTGGGTCACGTCGTATTAGCAGAGGGTATTCAGGTGGACCCGAAGAAGATAGAGGCAGCCAAGAACTGGCCTCGACCAGCATCAACTACAGAGATTCGGAGTTTCTTGGGGTTAGCAGGCTACTATCGTCGGTTCGTGGAGGGGCTTTCATCTATCGCAGCCCCGACGACTAGGTTGACCCAGAAGGGTGCCCAGTTCAGATGGTCGGATGAGTGTGAGGCGAGCTTTCAGAAGCTCAAGTCAGCTCTGACTACGACACCGGTATTGGTTTTGCCCACAGGTTCAGGGCCTTATACAGTTTATTGTGATGCTTCCCTTATTGGGCTTGGTGCAGTATTGATGCAGGATGGCAGAGTCATTGCCTATGCTTCGAGGCAGTTGAAGATCCACGAGAAGAATTATCCGGTTCATGATCTAGAGTTGGCAGCCATTGTTCATGCTTTGAAGATTTGGAGGCATTACTTGTATGGTGTGACGTGTGAGGTGTACACTGATCACAAGAGTCTTTAGTACTTGTTCAAGCAGAAGGAGTTGAACTTGAGGCAGAGGAGGTGGTTGGAGTTATTGAAAGATTATGATGTTACTATTTTGTATCACCCGGGGAGAGCCAATGTGGTGGCCGATGCATTGAGTAGGAAGTCTGCCAGCATGGGTAGTCTTGCTTATATTCCGGTCAGCCAGAGACCGCTTGCTTTGGACATTCAGGCCTTGGCCAATCGATTTGTGAGGTTGGACATTTCTGAGCCTAGCAGAGTGTTAGCTTGCACGATCGCTCGTTCTTCATTATTGGAGCGTATCCGCTTGGTTATTGGGTACAGATTTAGTTCAGGAGGCCTTGGAAAATGTCAAGATCATTCAGGACAGGCTTCGTTCGGCTCAGTCGCGGCAAAAGAGTTATGCAGATCGTAAGGTCCGGGGTGTAACTTTCATGGTTGGTGAGCAGGTCTTGCTCCGAGTGTCGCCTATGAAGGGCGTGATGAGATTTGGGAAGAAGGGCAAGCTTAGCCCTAGGTTCATTGGCCCCTTTGAGATCCTTGATCGAGTGGGAGAGGTGGCTTATAGACTTGCCTGTCGCCTAGCTTGTCAGCCGTGCATCCAGTGTTTCATGTGTCCATGCTTCGGACGTATCACGGCGATCTAGTCCACGTGTTAGATTTTAGCACTATCCAGTTGGACAAGGACCTGTCTTATGAGGAGGAGCCGGTAGCTATTCTAGACCGGCAGGTTCGACAGTTGAGGTCGAAGAGTTTTCCTTCAGTGTGTGTCCAGTGGAGAGGTCAGCCCCCTGAGGTATCGACCTGGGAGTCCGAGTCTGATATGCGGAGCCGTTATCCTCATCTATTTCCCGACTCAGGTACTCCTTTCTTTTGTCCGTTCGAGGACGAACGGTTGTTTTAGAGGTGGAGAATGTGACGACCCAAAGGGTCATCACCTGTTTTCTTATTCGTTCCGTGCTTTCGAGGCCTCGAAAACCTCATTTAGGGTTTCCTCGAATTGCGTGCGCAGTCCGGGCGCGTAGCCAGAAAGCTTAAATATGAATTCTGTGTGAAAAATGCTAAATTTTGATATTAATATGGTTAAAGTTGACTTTGGTCAACATTTTGGGTAAACGGACCCGGACCCATAATTTGACGGTTTCGGAGGGTCCGTAGAAAAATATGGGACTTGGGCGTATGCCCGGAATCGAATTCCGAGATCCCAAGCCCGAGAAATGAATTTTTAAAAGAAATTGTTTTTCTGAAATTTATATGGAAATTTGAAATGAAAATGGATTAGAAGTGTTGGTATCGGGCCCGTAATTTGGTTCCGGCGCCCGGTACAGGTCTTATATGTGGTTTAAGCGCTTCCTGTGAAGTTTGGTTGAAATCAGACGTCATTTGACGTGTTTCGTACTATAAGTTCCAAATTTGAAAGTTTATGAAACTTGAAGGAAAATTAGTGATTTTGAGGTTTGATTCCTTGTTTTGATGTTATTTTGGCGATGTGATCACACGGATAAGTCCGTGGGAGGTTTTTGAGGTTGTGTGCATGTTTGGTTTGGAGCCCCGAGGGCTCGGGAGAGTTTTGGATTGGCGTCGAGTTGTATTTTGAACCTTAGGAAAATCTGGTATCACAGTTCTGCATTTTCGCATTTGCGAAGCAGGTCTCCCAAATGCGAGCCTGGCATCGCAAATGCCAGGGAAGAGACATTGGACTGGAGTCGCAAATGCGACAAGGGGCTCGCAAATGTGAAGGACCCAGACTCCGCAAAAAACGACAAAATGTTCGCAAATGCGAAGTCCTCCCAAGTGGCCCAAGTTCGCAAATGCGAACTAGAATCTCGCAATTCCCAGACCTGCTGGGTTCACATTTGCGAACCCATGTTCGCATTTCCCACATCTGAGGCCTGCATTTTTCATAGATAGACGAATTTTAAACCCCTTTTCTTCATTCTTTCAAAACACAAACTCCATAGGCGATTTTCCAAGAAATCTATCTTCTCCAAATCATTTGTAAGTCAATTTTTACTTAATTTCTTCAATCTTTAACATCATTAAACATGTTTTCATCTTAAAATCAAGGATTTTCATGGGTGAAAATGGGGATTTTAGGTAGAACTTAGGTTTTCTTAAAATTGGGGATTTGGACCTCAATTTGAGGTCCGATTTCAAAACAAAACATAGATATGAACTCGTGGGGGAATGGGTAACCGGGTTTTGGTTCGAACCTCGGGTTTTGACCATGTGGGCCCGGAGAGGGGGGGGGGGGGTTGGGAATTTTTGAGTAAAACTTTGGGCAATTCATTTTCATGCATTCAAATTGATTCGATTAGCATTTGTTGATACATTGAAGTAATTTGTGGCTAGATTCGAGCAGTTTGGTGGTGAATTCGAAGGGTAAAGCTATACTAGAGGCTTGAGTTGAGTTTGGAGCATTTGAGGTAAGTGTTTGGTTTAACCCTAGCTTGAGGGAATAGGAGTAGAGTCTTATTTGTTAATTGCTATTTGTCGAGTACGGTGTATAGGCATGGTGACGAGTATCTATACACTGGTGTCGAGCATGACCATGAGTCCTACTTTGTCAAATTATCGAATTTGTAATTGTTATTTGCGAGGAATTGATTGGAAATCTTTAACACTGAGTCAGTAATTGTTGAGCCTAAGTGTGGATTTAATTGTGTTGAGTAAAGATTGAATGAGTTTGGTTATAGGTGGACCTCCCTTGCCGGGATAGTTTATTATATTACATTGCTCCCTTGCCGGGATAGTTTATTATATTACATTGCTCCCTTGCCGGGATAGATTATTATATTACATTGCTCCCTCGCCGGGATAGTCTATTATATTACATTGCTCCCTTGCCGAGATAGTTATTATAACATCTTTCTCCCTTGCCGGGATTATGTTGTGTATTGTGTTGAAATGGGATCGTGTGGCACGCCGACCACGAGTTATTATGAAATGGGATCGTGTGGCGCGCCGACCACGAGTTATTATGAAATGGATTGTGTGGCACACCGACCACGAGTTATTATGAAATGGGATCGTGTGGCACGCCGACCACGAGTTATTATGAAA
Organism: Nicotiana attenuata; assembly: GCF_001879085.1. NCBI lineage: Eukaryota > Viridiplantae > Streptophyta > Magnoliopsida > Solanales > Solanaceae > Nicotiana > Nicotiana attenuata. The sequence continues at coordinate 22,700,541 of NC_031991.1, read as the reverse complement.
TGGGATCGTGTGGCACGCCGGCCACGAGTTATTATGAAATGGGATTGTGTGGCACGCCGACCACGAGTTATTATAAAATGGGAACGCGTGGCAAGCCGACCACGTGATATTCTTGTAATGGGAGCGTGTGATACGCCTACCACGTGATGTAAGGAAATGGGATCGTGTTGCACGCCTGCAATGAGAGGAAATTGAAATAAGTGAAAGTGGTTTGTTTTCCTTTATTCTGTGTTAGAAGAAATCAGAGGTAGTTTCTCTTGTTATTCCTGATATTCCATTTATCTGCTTCCCCATAAGCATGTTCCCCCTTCCCAGTTTTAATTTCTTACTTTCCGCTATTATTTTGTTGTACTTGTATATATATATATATATCTGCACAGGTTTATCTGGTAGTCTGGTCTAGCCTCGTCAGTACTTCGCCGGGGTTAGGCTAGGCACTTACCAGCACATGGGGTCGGTTGTGCTGATGCTACACTCTGTGCATCTTTTTGCACAGATCACAGTACCGGAGCAACAACTTTTGGACAACAGTATGAGCGTTGGGAGTTGACTTTAGTCCAGAGACTCCGAGGTAGCCTTGTTGACGTCCGCATGGCCCGGAGTCTCTTCTATCCTTATTTCGTTTGTTGTCCTTGTACCGGAACAAACAGTATTGTATTTTATTCAGACTCTATTTTTAGTATTCTATAGACGTTCATGAGTTAGTGACTCCAGTCTTGGGTAGAGGTTGTAATGGAATTCTCGCACTTGTTTTCAGTTCATTTATGTTGAAGACTTCCGCTTTTATATTAATTTTCTCGTTGTCTCAATATTGTTGATGTTTTCCTAAGAATGTATATAGTTATTTGGCTTGACTAGCTCCTATTAGTAGGCGCCATCACGACTCCTGAGGGTGGGAAATCCGGGTCTTGACATTAACCTGTCAGTTGTTCCTCCAAAGATTATATCATCAACATAAATCTGAACTACCAAGAGATCTTTACCTTTTTCATTCAAGAATAAAGTATTATCAATTTTACCTCTCTTGTAGTCATGCTCAACCAAGAATTTTGATAATCTTTCATACCGTGCTTTTGGAGCTAGCTTGAGCCCATAAAGTGCCTTATCAAGTTTGTACACATGCTCAGGATATTCCTTTCTTTCAAATCGGGGAGATTGTTTGACAACATTTCTTCCTTTAGATAGCCATTGAGGAATGCACATCCATCTTATTGAGAGTGAATTCCATGTAAGCAGCAAAGGTTATAAGGAGTGTAATTACTCCAATTTTGCAACTGGAGCAAAAGTCTCATCATAGTCTATGCCCTCCTCTTGACTATATCCTTGAACCACCAACCTTGCCTTGTTCCTTGTAACTGTTCCTTCTTTATCAAGTTTATTTCTAAAAACCCATTTAATGCCAATCACTATTCTTTCCTTGGGTTTTAGTACCAGATAACAAACTTTACTTCCCTTAAATTGGTTGAGTTCCTCCTGCATTGCATTCACAATCTGCATCTTGCGAGATCTTAAAGACATATTTAGGTTCAATATGAGATAAAAAGGCATAAAAAATACATAGGTTCTTTACAGAAGATCTGGTTTTGATTCCAGAGATTGGATCAGTGATTATATTCCCAGTGAGATGATAATATTTATACTTGTAAGGTTTCACAACCAACTGGTTAGATGTTCCTTCAATGTTTTGTTGCCTAGGAATAGGTTCATGGATAGGTTCCCTTGAGGTTGAGGATCAGTTCCCCCTGTCAAGTTACCGTGGGTAGAAGGACCTGTTCTATCACCTGTTCCTTCCTATGATGTAGCATCAGATTTGACTGTTGTTTCAGTATTTGAACTTCTTGTTAGCCTAATCTCTTCATCAGCATCTTATTCCTGCCTCTTAGAAAGAATGTTAGTTTCATCGAAAACAACATGTACACTTTTGTCTACACACACAGTTCTTTGTTTATATATCTTATAGGCAAACTATGTGAAGAATATCCCAAGAATACCCCCTCATCACTTCTAGGGTCAAACTTTCCTAAGGAGTCTTTTCTATTATTGTGCACAAAACACTTGCATCCAAATTACCTAAGATGAGATATATTAGGCTTTCTCCCTTTAAGTAACTCATAGAGAGTTTTCTTAAAAAGAGGTCTAGTCATGCACCTATTTATGATATAGCATGCGGTGTTCACAGCTTCTTCCCAAAAGCTATGAGGCAATTCACTAGCAAGTAACATAGTCCTAGCCATTTCCTCCAGAGTCCTATTCTTTCTTTCAACTACTCCATTTTGTTGTGGAATTCTAGGAGCAGAGAAATTATGATCTATTCCATTCTCTTCACTAAATTCAGAAAATTTAGCATTCTTAAACTCAGTACCATGATCAGACCTAATTGATGCAAGTTGATTACCTATTTGTTAATGAGTTTTTCTAACAAAAGAAAAAACATGTCAAATGTTTCATCTTTAGATGTTAAAAACATTATCCAAGTAAACCTGCTGTAATCATCAACAAACACCATAACTTATCTCTTACCACCTCTGCTCATTATCCTCTTTGGTCCACACAGATCTATATGGATCAGTTCCACCAGCCTGCTAGTACTTACCATTTTCTTACTTTTAAAAGAGCATCTTACCTGCTTCCTCGTTGCACAAGCCTCACAAACCTTATATTCCTTGAACTTGATGTTAGGCAGTCCTATCACCAAGTCCTTAGAGACTACTTTGTTGAGTTGACTCAGACTTGCATGTCAAAGTTTCTTATGCCAAACGAAGGGATCATTGTGCTCCACACTTAAGCAAGTGAATTCATCATCTAAAAGTGTGGACAAATCCATCACATATATCTTATTAACTATTTTTCTCTACAAAACTATCTTGTCAGTATTAAGATTTATCACAAAATATTTTGTAGAGGTAAAAGCAACTATGTTTCCTCAATCACACAGTTGTGATACACTTATCAAGCTGTATTTCAATCCATCTATCAAGTAGTCATTCTGAATAGAGCGAGAATCAGATTTACCTACCGTTCAACTCTAATGATCTCACCTTTATTTCCATTTCCAAAGGAGAAATTACCTCTCTTAAGGTCCTCAACTGAAAGGAACTGGTTCTTGCTTCCTGTCATATGCTTTGAGCAACCACTATCCATGTACCATATTTGACTGCTCTCCTTCACTTGGATCTGTAAAAGAAAGTCAGGGGTTAGTCGTAGGAACCCAAACTAGTTTGGGTCCCTTTCTATGTTACGCCCCGAACCTGGGGTCAAGATCTTCACCGGATTTCTTACCTATCCTTGCGTACCAACTTGCGACTAAGGGACTCTGCATATACGATGCCATACTTTGGCCATGGGCCATATTGCAAGACAACTGCAAATGCTGACTAAATAACAATATAAAGCAGGGCTGACAAGGCCGTCCTAATTATTGCAACTGACAAACCAACCAAATATACTTACAGAGCCTCTACTGGTGGATATACTGTGATCGGAACAGATCCCCGACCTACTTATAGCATATATACATATATACACAAGATGTACATAAAGCTCTAGACCCGGCAACTTCGAATGGCATGGATCTTAACGATCAAGCTGAACTCGGGCAACACTTAATGAGGAGGTCTACCCGCTTGTCTGTCTGAACCTGCACGCATGAAATGCAGCGCCCCCAGAAAAGGGACGTCAGTACGAAATAATGTACTGAGTATGTAAGGCAATATACTGAAAGCTGAAACTGAATTGATAATATAATAACTGCAAGTAACTAGAAGTCAAAGATAATCTGAAGATATGCTTACCTGCTGATACTGACTCAAATCTCTTAATATAGTAAGTAAAATAGTTGTCCAGTCCTATAAGGCTCGTTACATATATATAACTGCTCTGCCGCAGTAGGCTCACTCATAGACGCTCGTCCATACTAGGCTTTGTATCTCGGCCACTGGCTCGCTCATAAGCGCTCGGCCATAGTAGGCTCGGTATATAACTTACCATCTGATCAGAGGTTGCCCAATAGGGGCTTGCCCATCTATTATAGCTCGATGGTAATGAAAATACTGTAATACTGTATATATAGACTCTCTGCACTCTTGAGTGGAAGAAGGAAATACTCAATTGAATATTGTACTTACAAGACTAGGAAAAATATACGAAAATTCCGGGACATGAATTTTTTTTATGTCTTGTTATCAAACTAGTGTAATTACGAGATCATGCAAAATGAAGGAAGAGTTTAGCCTTAACATACCTGGAGCAGGGAAAAATTCATATGATGTTCTTGAAAAAGGTTGCATCGTACTCCTCTAGAACCACAAAATCTTACGTTGCTAATGTGTAAATAATTTTAGTTGGAATTATTGAAACCTGTAGGAATTCTCACGTCTTTTGTTGTAGTATTCCTTTTTAGTAAATTGTAAGCATTTTATGTTCCTATGGCAAAGCTCTCGTCTAAATTGCTAACGTCCTTTGTCACTTTTGATTGTAATATTTGATATGGAAAATACTTGTAAGGAAATGAAAACGTTGGAACTTCTAAGAATTGGTAACGTTCTCTTTATAGAGTCGTGAGAATAAAATGTTATTTTTGGTTATTTTAAATTCATAAAGTGAAATGTGTCTTTTAACCACTATGCTAAGTTGCCACCTAATCAACAATGACTAAGAGTCTTTTGTTTGATTTGGTGGCTTGCTGCCACATGGGGGTGGGGTGTGTATTTTGATCTTATCCAATAATTGATTAACTAATTAGGTAATATTCCGTTATCCGGTAAATAACTAATTATTTGCATAATTAAGGATTGACTCAAATTACTTAAAATTCTACTCATTTTTTATATCCTTTACACATCATACTATCATGATCATTTGGTACCTTGTATGGTACTGGTCCATAAATATCGGGTATTAACACTCTGCCTGTCTTTTATCCCGACATGCCAAACTTGGACGAAAATTTATTTTCTTTGACTTGCTTCGCCTCTCACATCACCAATTTAGTCATAAGTTGTTTGAAATAGTATAATGCCTATAATTTCAAAATAATCTCATCCCCAAACTTACGTCGATTAACTTTTGACAAAACTTTAACAATTGAAAATGCGGGATATAACATCATTCTCCCCTTTGGAACATTCGTCCTCGAATAATGACTGATGCACTTATCACTTTCATAACCCATAGCTCTTAAAAATACTTTAGTGCTCCTCTTGCCATCTAGGCAACTGTTCTGTGAATAAGTCAAAAGGCTAGGGCATTCCCCTCTTTAGGCTTTTTCACACACTACGGCTTATAGTCGGAATCCTTCCAATCTCGTAATTGTTGTTACCTTCTATCATGCAGCCTGTACGATACTGACCTTGTAAGTGTGCCTATGCAACGCTTCTCTCCTTTTTCCTCAAGCTTTTAGCCAATTTTTAGGACTTACTTTGTAAACATATACAAGGCTTAATAGGATGCCTCTCTGGCCATCTATAAGTGTACTAAAGTTCTTCGCTTGGTACTTTGTAGAACTTACGAATATGGCTATATCTTATTTGATAGACCTGGTTATCCATCCATATGACTTTACTGCATCTAGGTAAGTCATATTATACGATAACTCTTAATTTGATTTATCGTTACTAAGGTCTGCAACAAACTCCAGGTTACTCTCGTTGTTTATCCTTAAGACTGATGGTTTAATCTCATCTCATACTGTTGAACTTTTATCCATCTATTGTTGATTCACCTTAATGTTGATTCATCATCCCGCTAGGGCTCGCGCCTCATCGGGGACATCTGGAGTAATTAAATTGATACACCTGGGGTGATGTTATACTTTCATTACCGTACTTTATAGCATCCCAATGTGACTCACCTTATATGGGTATTTTAGTCCCTTACAATTTATTAAATTCTCCTTCCCCCCGTTAGGGGAGTACTAAGACTTGGAGCTACAACGATATGCCTATAGATGTTTTCCTCTCCATCTTTGGCGTCCTTTCGCATCATCAATGACCCTTACTCGCGTTGCGGTAATCCTTCTGTACCAAGGATAACAAAATTCCTCACTCGCGATGGTGACACTTAGTGTAACTGGCACATACAGTCCCTTAAGCTTAACTTTGCTCATATTGCTTGCTTTAGGGAAGCGTCTCCCTAAATGACCATTCTCTGAATTCATCCTGGATCTTCTTCTGTTGCCCATTCTATTATTGCCGGAATGCAATATGAAATTCTCATAATGCTTTGTCAAATCACTCAGTTCTCAGTTTATGTTTAGTTTATCTTGTTCACCACCCATACTGATTTCTATTACTCTAGGGTCTAATTTTTTCTTCTTTTAATCATGTTAGAGTTGCGAACTTATTTCTCGAAATGAGGATGTGACTATATGGCCTATACTCTTTTGTTGTCTTAAGGCCCATCACCCCTCATCTCTTTCTTCATTTGACTATAGATTCTATAACACTGTCATCTTTTGAACCTACCGTTGTCATCCATGTATCACATCTTACTCTTAATGCTTCATTAGTTCTCTTCTTATTTCCTGCTAACATATCTGTCTATCACTCTATTCTGAAAACTTCAACAAGATATCCTTTGGCTTTTAGCTCTCCTTGCTTCATTCATTGGTTCTTCGGGTTGCTATACCTCTTTGCTCTACTAGGGACGGGAGTCACACTAAGGTAATATTTATCCCTTCCAGGCTTTCAGTACTTATCTTCGGAAGTTTTTTCATCATGCTAGTATTCACATCAAATTGTAATATTATAGAGTGCATCACCTGGGTGTCTCACAAGGAGATCTATTAGCACCATTGTAATATCCTTCGGAAATGTCAACTAACGCAAACCATCCATTCATCATTTTGGGTTACTCTAACCCCCTCCGATCCTACTTTCCTATCCTTCTCTTAAACCATATCTGTTCGCTCCCATAGGGCATGACTGAGATAGGTGTGGCCAATTGTACGTACATCTATTACTGTTGAAGGTAATTCAAAATGCTTATATCTCCCTTCCTGAATGGTAAATAATGATAATCTTTATTAACTGGGTACCTTGTATGTCACGGCCCTAAACTCAGACCCGGTCGTGATGGCGCCTCTCATGAAGACAAGGCCAGCCGACACATTTCCAATTCGAAATTAAACCGCTAAGCAGCAATACAACAGGCTAAAACATGATTTAATAACGCTAAACAGTGGATAATATCACAACAATGCGGAAGTACAACCCAAACACAGCCATAACCGGGGTGTCACTAGTCATGAGAATCTACTAAATATAAATACTACTGACAAAGTCTGGAATGTACTAAGTACGAACTAATAAAATAAGGAGGGTGAAAAGCAGTGCTGCGAACGCCGGCAGCTACCTTGCTGAACTCCGATAACTCTACCTCCGATCGGCCAAAACCCGCTACCGGGTGTAGAATACCTAAATCTGCACACATGGTGCAGGGAGTAAAGTGAGTACTCCAACTCAGTGAGTAATAATCATAAATAAAGGCTGAGCGATAAGTAATCACGAAAAGAGCATCCACATGCTGTATAGAAGTAGTTTCGAAACCAGTAAAAAAGCAATGAAGCTGTAAAATCCCTTAAAACATCTTAGCTCAGTTTAAAAACTCTTTGAAAATGACTTTTTCAACAATTACGCAAATGAATGCTGAACAACTAGTGTAGATAAGCATAGAAATCCTCCCCTCAAGCACAAAAACACAATTAAACAAGTAAATGACATGCAAATAAGAAAGATAAACACATAAGGTTCGCCCCTCGGGCACAATATCAACAACTCCGGCCCTCGGGCAATATCTCAGAACAGTACCAGCCCCTCGGGCAATCACATAGAATAATACCAGCCCCTCGGGCTATATCTCACATCACACCGGGTACCCGCGCTCACTGGGGGTGTGCAGACTCCGGGAGGGGCCCCTTACGGCCCAAGCGCAATAACAAGCCATCTCGTGGCATCATAAACAGGCTCTCCGCCTCATATCAATATCAAGCCACCTCGTGGCGTATAATCTCAAGCCCTCGGCCTCATAATCAAATCAGTGTATCACCGCTGCGGCGTGCAGCCCGATCCCAAAGATATCCTCACAACACAGGCCCTCGGCCTTACTCACTCAAAAATCACATAAGCCTCGCGGGCAACAGTACAACAGTATTTCTCAGCCCAAAACATCATTTAAATATCATTTGAGTATTAAAACAGAGTAAACATGCCTGAGTTTTTGAAAACAGTGGAAATAACATGACTGAGTTCAAGTATAAAGTCCAAACAGTGAGGAAACATCAACAACAATCCCCGAAGGGTTCAAATAATTGGCACGGAGCCCAAATATGGCATTCAGCCCAAATAATGATGATAGCAAATAGATTTCAATCAAATACGCGGTAAAATCAGCAGTTGGGACTGACCAAGTCACAATCCCCAATAGTGCACGACCCCACGCTCGTCAATTAGCGTGTGCCTGACCTCAATATAGCACTACAATGTGCAATTTGGGGTTTCAAACCCTCAAAACATCATTTACAACCATTACTCACCTCGAACCGGATATATCTCTAGCTCCCGATGCCTTTGCCCATCAAATCGGCCTCCACGCGCGTTGTGTCTATCCAAAATCAGAACAAATACATCACAATATGCTAAGGGAACAAAGCCCAAGCGAAAACAATCAATATCGGGCACAAATCCCGAAATTACCAAAACCCGAGCCCCGAGCCCACTTCTCGAACTCAGAAATTTTTCACATCATTAGATTGCTTACCTCCCCACGAGTTCATACATATCAAAAGTTCTCAAATCCGACCCCAAATGGTCCTTCAAATCTCACATCAAAATCCAATTTCTCAAGCCCTAGTTCTTCAAATTTTAGGCTTAGCTTCCATGAATTTCTAGGTGGATTTCACAATAGAAATGAGTTTTAAGTTCAAAAATCTTACCTCCAATCGATTCCCCTTGAATCCCTCTTTAATCTCCACTAAGAAGCTCTCGAAATGGTCAACCATGGAGGAAAAATGACCCAAAATTGCGGATGAAATAACTTAAAAGCTTCCTGCCCAGTTCTGACCTTTGTTCATCGCGATCGCGGCACAAGCCTCGCGATCGCGAAGAGCAAATATTCAAGACCTCACAAAAACACTACGCGAACGCGACCAACACCCTGCGAACGCGATGATCAGATGAAATAACCTTACCCGAACGCGAACAACCATACGCGAACGCGATGCACAAATCGCCTTGGACCCCATCTGACTTACTTCTTCTACGCGATCGCGTACCCTCATTCGCGAACCTGATACTCTGATCCACAGCCCTCCGCGAACGCGAAGCCCATCTCGCGATCGCGGAGGCTAAAACCTGGACTTCCTCCCTTCCTTCTTCGCGAACGCGAGCCTACTCACGCGAACACGAAGAGATAAACTCTACAACACCTGAACTCCAAAATCTGCAACTTCAAAATACCAAAAATGGTCCGATTGACCATCTGAAACTCACCCGAGGCCCTCGGAACCTCAACCAAAGTCACCAACACATCCTAAAACCTCATTCAAACTTGTTCCAATCATCTAAATGCCTCAAACAACATCAAATTATCCAAAACTAATCGAATTCAAGCCTAAGTTTTTCCAAAAACTTCCGAAATACACTTTCGATCAAAAACCCAACCAAACCACGTCCGAATGACCTAAAATTTTGCACACACATCCCAAATGACATAACGAAGCTACAGAAACTCTTGGAATTCCATTCCGACCCCCGGCTCAAAATCTCACCTATCAACCGGATATCGCCAAAATACTAACTTCGCCAATTCAAGCCTAATTCTACACCGGACCTCAAAAACCAATTACGATCACACTCTTAAGTCATAAATCACCTAACGAAGCTAACCAAACCATATAAACTTCGATCCGAGCTCATATACAAATAGGTCAAATCTTTCAAATTTTTAAGCTACAACCGAGAACTGTTCTTTCAATTTCATTCCGATTTCCGTGAAAACCAAAACCAACGATTTACATCAATCATAATACATCCCACGAGACAAGTCATGCCCGAGAACTGGCGATCAAAGTGCAAAAGCTCAAAACGACCGGTCGGGTCGTTACATTGTACCCCTCTTCACCTTGCTTCTTTTACTTGCTAAAACTTGTGTCTAACTCCCGATTCCGTTATTCCTTTTTACTGTAAGAGTGGATAAGTATTCATTCCTAAAAGCTCCTTATCAAGAACCGTGCACCTTTTAGTACACGCGTGATCTGCTACAGACCTCACATTTACTCATCATAACCAAGATTCAAAATCGAGTTTCTCTAATTCAACACTTCCACAACTATATCTCTTATCAATCATCTTTCTAACTGTAGGAATCGTCTTATTACAAATAAAATAGAAGTTCGAAATTTGAATTCTTGTAAGTGAGCTTTACCACGCGATCTAGAGTAAGAAGATAGAGTGATAGTCCTAAATGCCCTGTAGCTTCCTTCTTATAAGTGTGGTGCATGACACACCCATAAATAAGAATCTACTAGACACGACTTGTAGACTCCTTAGGACAGAACTGTTCTGCTACCACTTCTGTCACGCCCCAAACCTGGGGCGAGACCAGCACCCCGTGCCTTACCTATCCTTGCATACCAACTTGCGACAAAGGGACTCTGCATATATGATGTCATACTTTGGCCATGGGCCACGTTAAAAGACAACTGCGAATGCTGAATAAATTTCAATATAAAGCTGGGCCGACGAGGCCGTCGTAATTATTGCAGCTGAAAAACCAACCATATATACATACAGGGCCTACAAGCCCAACATATTGCACTAACTGACAGGATATGCCTACAAGCCTCTACTGGTAGATATAGTGTGATTGGAACAACTCCCCGACCTACTCATACCATATATACACAAGATGTACATATAGCTCTAGACCCGGCAACTCCGAAAGGCATGGAGCTTACTGATTAAGCTGAACTTGGGAAACACTTAATTAGGAGGTCTACCCGCTTGTCTGTCTGAACCTGCACGCATGAAATTCAGCGCCCCCAGAAAAGGGACGTCAGTACGAAATAATGTACTGAGTATGTAAGTCAATATACTGAAAGCTGAAACTGAATTGATAATATAATAACTGCAAGTAACTGGAAGTCAAAGATAATCTGAAGATATGCTTACCTGCATATACTGACTCAACTCTCTCAATATAGTAAGTAAAATAGTTGTCCGGCCCTATAAGGCTCGGTATATATATATATATATATATATATAACAGCTGTGCCATAAGAGGCTCGCTCATAGGCGCTCGGTCGTACTAGGCTCTGTATCTCGGCTACTAGGGTCGCTCATAGGCGCTCGGCCACAGTAGGCTCGGTATATAACTTACCATCTGATCTGAGGTTGCCCAATAGGGGCCTGCCCATCGATTATAGCTCCCTGGTAATGAAAATGCTATAATACTGTATATATTGACTCTCTTCTCTCTTGACTGGAAGAAGGAAATACTCATTTGAATATTGTACTTAAAAGACTAGGAAAAATATACATAAATTCTGGGACATGAATTTTTCTTTATGTCTCGTTATCAAACTTGTGTAATTACGAGATCATGCAAAATAAAGGAAGAGTTTAGCCTTAACATACATGGAGTAGGGGAAAATCCGTATGATGTTCTTGAAAAAGGTTGCACCGTAATCCTTTAGAACCGCAAAATCTTACATTGCTAATGTGTAAATAATTTTTGTTGGAATTATTGAAACCTGTAGGAATTCTCACATCTTCTGTTGTGGTATTCCTTCGTAGGAATTTGTAAGCATATTATGTTCCTAATGGCAAAGCTCTCATCTGAATTGCTAACGTCCTTTGTCACTTTTGATTGTATTATTTGATAAGGAAAATACTTGTAAGAAAATGAAAAAGTTGGAACTTCTAAGAATCGGTAACGTTCTCTTTATGGAGTCTTGAGAATGAAATGTCATTTTTGGTTATTTTAAATAAATAAAGTGAAATGTATCTTTTAACCGCTATGCTAAGTTGCCACTTAATAAACAATGACTAAGATTCATTTGTTTGATTTGGTAGCTTGCTGCCGCATTTGGGTGGGATGGGTATTTTGATCTTATTCAATAACTAATTAACTAATTAGGTAATATCCCGTTACCCGGTAATTAACTAATTACCCGCATAATTAAGAATTATTTTAAATTGCTTAAAATTTTACTCATTTTTAATATCCTTTACACATCATACTATCATGGTCATATGGTACATTGTATGGTACTAGTCCATAAATACCGGGTATCAACACTCGGCCCGTATTTTATCCCGACATGCCAAACTTGGACGAAAATTTATTTTCTTTGACTTGCTTCGCCTCTCACCTTCACGAATTTACTCATAACTTGTTTGAAATAGCATAATGCCTATAATGTCAAAATAATCCCATTCCCAAACTTACGTCGATTAACTTTCGATGAAACTTTAACATATTAAAATGCGAGATATAACATTCTATAGGCAAACGAATAAATCAGATTCATTTTAGCTCAACTCGGTAGCCTATTTTTCCCTTGAATTTTTTTTTCTTATTTTGACTTGGCCTTTTCTTTTGCAAGGCACTCAACCTTATCAGTGTTTACCACAGTGAGTGAAAATCTTATTCTCGGGGAGTGTTATTTACTTATTTTTGGGATCCAATTTAGGTGTAGAGTTCCCAAAGCCAAGTCCTTTTCTGTCGCTGCTATGATGTTCTTGTAACTATGAAAGTGCATCGCAGTACCTGTTCCATTTACATATTCTATCAATCCCATGTTTAATCTTTGTCAAGTCCTCTTTCAAAACTCTTATATTATCCTCCTTTTTGTATGGCTCTTATTTAACCTTACTTGAGTCATCCTCTAGTTTGAGTTATTCATCACTGGCTATTCCTTTACCTGCTCCTAACTTTAAATTCAGATTTTAAGATCTGAGTTCTAAAATAACTGTATCAAGTGCATGAACCTGGTTCTTCAAAACAGTATTTTTTTTCCAGTTTCACAAGCCCTAATTTCCAGGTTTTTGCATTTTGCTTTTTAAAAGTTACACTATTTTGACAACTGTTCTTTTCAGAACTTATATTCCTAGATTCATCCATTAAAGTAAGCAACAATTATGATAGTCTATCTTTAGAAAGGAATTTAGTTTTTTGCTTAAAGTTCAAAAAACTTATCTCAGATTCTTCATTAGGGTCATCTATAGATTCTCTAATTGCCTTAAGAGCCCGTTCAGCTTTATCATCATTGGTGTCCTCATCTGAACTATCTTTCCAAGTAGCAACCATTGCTTTGGATGACCTTTTGTTGTAGTTCTTCTTGTCATGAGCCTGTTCCTTCCTTCAGATCTCTCCTATTTCCGCTCAACTTCCCACATATGATAGTTCTTGATCATGTGGTCCTGTTTACCACATTTGAAGCCTCATTCAATCATCTCCAATTGATAGTGACCATTGGATAGTGGCGGCCTAGTGGTTGATTGATCCTTATAATATCCGAGTAGTGAACTCATCTTGATCTTTTCGTAAGATGTTAGCCTTTTCAAGGATAACCTGCTTTGATACCAATTCATATTTTATACTTTAATACCACACAAGGTGTCACGACCTGGAATTTTCACCAATGGGATCGTGATGGCGCCTAACATGATACTTTCTAGGCAAGCCAACGTTAGAGATTTATTAGCCAATTCCTTTACGTTTCAGTTATTTACAGTAAGCAAGCTAAAACAAGTCGAAGTAAATGCGGAAGTACATAAATAACAACTTTGATTATATACTATTACTACCCATAATCCGAAGTCACAATTCATGAACATTCTAAGATTTTACTGCAAGTATTTGTCCGAAAGGAATTACATCTGTTTGCAAAATAAGGAAAACAGTAAAGTATGAGATATAGAAGGGGAAACCAGGACCTACGGACGCCAACATGACTAACTTGGGTCTCCAAGCAAGTGAATCCTACAACCAACCTCTCGATCAGCCCGAACCTGCTCCAAAATATGCACAGGAAGTGCAGAGTGCAGTATCAATACAACCAACCCCATGTACTAGTAAGTGCCGAGCCTAACCTCAACGAAGGAGTGACGAGGCTACGACGGGGCAATCATTCTGAGCACGTGATTTTTGCCTCGCTTGAATTACTCCTATAGAATTCTTAAAATTAGGATTTTTCTTTTATTATTTAAATTTTAGGGAATTAATTGCATGATTTTGTGTTTGTTTGCATTTTGTGTGCATTTTTAGTTGATATAATTCATAAAAAATACAAAAATATAGCACCTTTGCATTTAGGACTCAATTTTATATTTTAGTTTTATTGGTCAATTAACATCACAAAAATAGAAGAAAATAAAAAAAAATGGTTCTTTTTGCATTTTTTACTTTTAATTCTCAAATTGGTTTTAGTTTGTTCGAAATTAGGAGTTAATTCTTGAAAATTAATTAGTTTAATTTTAGAGTTACAGGTCTTTATTATTTTTAGTTTTGTATTTAACAAAAATAAAAAAAATCAAATAAAGAAAATGAAAGAAAAAGAGTTAAAAAGATTGAAAGAGGGCTATTAATAAATGGGCCAGTAATTCACCAGCCTAAATAATCCCGGATACCCGTCCATATAACCCAAGTGCTCGGCCCAAGTATCCGGACCAGCCCCAGGACCTCCCAAAATGACCCCGTTTCATTACCTTTTAATCACGACCGTTGGATCTCATCNTTAATGTTGTTCGTGTATTTTTGGCAAAAATAAACAGATAACATTAGCTGAGGATCAGACTCGAGAGTCAGTCAAGTTTAGGGCCCGAATCAGTAAGTTCTATATTTTTCCTTTCTTTATTTGTTTTTTTTGTTTCTTTTTCCCCGCATAGTGAATTTTTCTTTTAATTGTAGTTGGCTTCCCCTTCATGTTCAATTTTTCTTCATGTTTAATTGATCTAGGCCTTGAGTTTTGCTTGCCAATCTTCTTAGAGTCTTTAATTGCTTTTTCTCTGTTCATATTGCTTTTATAATTCTGTGTGTGTTTATTTTTGTTTGAGTCTTAATTTTCTGTTTGATTGGTATAGATAGCATGATTTTGTATTAATTTTGTTCTTAATTTTTTGTCTAGTTCATAGTAGTAGCCTGTAATTGTATTAATTAGAATTAATTTCAAGTGCAAAACTAGGATAGGATTCCTGTTTGGTTATAGCTGAGTAATTCCCAGGCCTTGATGATTAACCATGGTCATTTTGATCAAGTTTAAAAGGGCTGGGGTTAGGTTGACATAGGTTAGTAATTTCAGAATTAAGTCAAAGGTAGTATAGGTATTTCAAGAAGGAAATCTTTGTAGTAACTGAAATTGGAAACCCCCAGAACCTTCTAGATTGGGGTTCCAATTAGAATTTCAGAAACTTAGTATAATAACTTGGGCAATAAGTCAGTCATTTAGGGACTATTAAGCTAAAAACTGAAATTAAAAGAGGGGGCAAGGGTGTAAAAGAAAATCTGAAGATGCCCTAACTTTGCCTATAAAAGGCAGCCTACCTTGCCTTGCAAAACAAGTCTAGAAGTCCAGAGATCTGAAAATTCAAAATTAAGGGTTTCAGAGGCGAGAAAATCTGAAAATTTGAAATGCAAATCCAAAAACCAAAAAATTTTGGAATTTGAAAGTTTGAGAAGGAATACTGAAAATCAACCAAAGTTTCTGCTGAATTTGAGAGTTTTAGGTATTTAGAGTCTAGATCTTAGATTTCCAAGCATTAAAAATTCTGAAAACTTCAGTAGTTGAGGTCTTAGAGGTTCCTGGGGTTATTTCGAGTTCAATTCGGGTCATTCAAGCTTGATTTGGGTGTTTACTGGTGTTACTTGCTTGAAACTATTCCCTGGACTGCTTGATACCATTTTCTGGGCTTGAAATTGACCTTAAGCTAGGTTTGACTGCTGAATTACTCTGCTGATCTTCATTTGTTTCCTTTGTTTCAATCTCCAGGTATACTCTTAAGCTCACAATTGAGGATTTCTCTCTACATATGTAAAGGATCTGAAATTCGTGCTGAATGAAGAGGATATTGGAACTAAAGTGTTTTGATTTTATTGTTGTTTTTTCTCTCACATTCCTGAATTAGAATTAGCAATATACATGTTGATTTAGGCTTGGCACATTGAATTTGAAGTGTATAAAAGGACTGTATTCTGGACTGTTATATAGAAATATTCAACACTTAAGTTCATGTTAATTTAGTTAAGTTGAAAGCTTCAGTAGCTATTTTCAGGTTCCAATCCATGAATAGGTTCTATAAAGTTGTAATAATTGAAGTTTAATTGCGGTTAAAATTCAGGAGTAGGTATGTTAATTCATCAGTTTATAAACAAGTGAATGTGTATGAGATTTGAAGTTAAAATCAGCATGTAATTTGGTTTGATTAGGAGTTGAATTATTTCATTTGGGCCTTACGTTTGCTTAGGCATTGGGCCAGTTATAGCTTCTAATTCACCTAGGCCTTTTTTAAGTCAATGCTGGATTTATATGTCCTGTTAAGAAATAGGCTTCAATTTGGTTTCAGTTGTTTTTAAATGTCTTAGTTATTTTGAAATTAGATCACGATCAGTCCCCGTTGTTCAGCTGTTTTAAAAAAATATTTTAGTTGTTTTAAATGGTTCTAGTGGTATTAAACGCAGATTATGAGCACTTTAGTTGTTTTAATTGGTCTTGGTTGTTTTAAATATTTGTAGTTGTTCTCAATTGTTTCATTTCCTTAATTTTGAATTTAAAAGAAAATAAACACAATTCAAATTAACTTTCATACTTGTTAGCTGCCCAGATGTTGAAATGGGCCTGTTTAGAGGCCCAAACTACCGATCAGCTTTACAGCTGAAGCGTTTATACGCAAGTAGCCTCAGAAATCCAAAAGATAAATATTGGGCCTTTGTTCAGGCCCAGTTGTGTCACCTTAGTCTTGTACTTAGTTACCAGATTTTAAATTCACAGCCCATGTCTAGTTCTTATGACCTTAGCCAATTAGTCATAGCCTTAGAATAATTTTAGGGAGACCACCTTAGATAATATAATGGTCCTTGGCCCTTCAAGTTTAGTTTAATATCCTTTAAAAATGAAATTGAGGTGCGCCGCGCAAAATAAAAATCATAAGCTGCGTGGCCCTCTTTAATTACTCACATTAAAATACTTAGAAATCGAGACGTGCCATTTAGCGATTTTTCATGGCCTCCCGCAAAGTTAATAACACGTTTTCCGCTTTAGGCGCGCATTTTAATAAATCTACTTTCCTAAACTCCGATGCGCATTTATCTGACCCAAATCCAAGTCCCAACGATGTTAAAATATATCAAAAACCACGGGTGCATTTATGTGACGTGGTTCAAGATATGTTTTAATAACGTTGCAATTCTCCTTAAAATTAAATAAAAGCGGTAAATATTTTAAAATTTCACTATATGTTGAAACATGTGTTAAAATCAGGTAATAGGCCAATTATAATAGTTTAAGCGACTGTGCTAGAACCATGGAATCCGGGGGTGTCTAACACCTTCCCCGGGGTTAACAAAATTCCTTATTCAGAATTTCTGGTTTGCAGACTTTACAAGGAAAGTCGAATTTCCTAGATTTGGGATTCAAAATAAACCGGTGACTTGGGACAAAAAAAAACAAACCATCCCAAGTGGCGACTCTGAATAAATAAATAATCCCATTTCGAATAATGTCACATAAATTGGAAAAACTCCCTTATACACTATCCTTCGGGGTGGTGTGTAAAAAGGAGGTGTGACAGCTCTGGCGACTACACTGGGGAAACAAACCCAGAACTTCGGTTCAGGGTTCAAGAATTCGAGCTTAGAATAGCTGTCATGATTGACTTATCTGATTTTCCTACATGTTTCATGCTAAATGTGCTAAATGCTTTACCACTTTGATATTAGCTGAACTGTACATATAAACTGTTACGAAACCCTTCTCTTCTTATCTTCGGGGATGTGCTCGCTGGTCGAGACTCCCTATTCTGTTAGTGTCATACCTTAAAATAAGAAAGAGGCCAGACAAGTTACTAAGCCGGATGACCTTTCGGGTCCCCGGTACGTAGCCCCCTCCTCGACTCGAGTTGTCCGCTCAGGTACACAGTCTAGAACAAATACCCAAGTTTTGAACCTAGAAGAACAAAACCTCATGCCGGATCCACAGAAGGAACGCTTATTTGCATCACGTGCATTTGATTTAGGGGACTCAACACAGGGGTTGGGTCCGTCTAGGACAGGTGACCTGAAATGAAAAGACCAACCTGATGCATCTTACGTGCTACTTGTGCATTTATTTATTTCGGCTTGCATGTTGACCGGCTTCTAGAATAGGGACAGAAAAATCAAAAAGAAAAAAGAGAAAAAAGAAAGAAAGAAAAACCAAGAGTGAGAGGTAGGTATTTTTAGAAAATTCTAAAACCCTGCCGAATTTTGGAGAAAATAAAAGAAAAGGAAAAAAGTTGTTTTCAAAAATAGTTCGTTTTGTCAAATCTGCCCGAACTACGCCAGTTTGATTCCCACAGGGCGTGAGATACGTAGGAAACCCCCATCGGGTCCAACTTCCCTTTTTGCAAAAATAGCCCAAAAACAACAAAAGTTTTAGTTTTTGTCACAAATAAGTCAGGTGATGCCATTCTTGTCTAAAATAAGCCGAATGTCCCCAAAAGGGCGCCGGAAGGCTGTTTTTGCAAGAACAGCCACCTTGGGTCATTTTCAACGGTTAGCGGGCACAGCCTTAAAATCTTCTTCCCGAAATGCTAAAAGGCCGTATCCGCAAAACCGAAGTTTTATTTTGAAATGAAAATTTTGAAAAAAAAAATGATGTTACTTTTAGGTTAAAATAAGTCCTTAAATCACCTTAATAAATGTGCAAGATGAGAACGAATGAAATTAAACCCTTCACAGTCTTTAATGAGATCCCCTTGAAGCTCCACATATGGTAGGATGATCTAGGAAAAGGCAGTAGAGAAACAGTGGCAAAAGTTCTGGGAGGCCTCGTCGGATTATTGAACGTCAAGCCAAGGTTGGACATATTGAAGCATTGATACCGTTTTGGTACCCAACTCGCAACGTGTTCCGTTTCTCGGACTTTGAGCTCACACCTACATTGGAGGAAGTTGCGGGTTATGCAAGCCTTAATGGAAATCTTAGAAGCCGATATCCGTTGGCACCAAGATCGGTATCTCCCCACAGATTCCTAGATTTACTGAATATTAGTAGGGATGTTCAGGACGGAAATCTATCAGAAGGGTATTGCACACTCTATTTCTTGTATCATCGATATGGCAACCCCCGAGGTTTTGAAGAGCCAAACACTGGTCTAACTCATGCCGGAAACAAAGACAAATGGGAGGCAAGGAAGGGTTTAGCTTTCATGGTAGCCTTCTTGGGAGTTGTGGTCTGTCCACGAAAAGATGGTCATATAGAGATCGCTCTTGTGGGAATGATCGATGTTACTATCAAGAAAGCCAACATCACCTTGGTTCCTCTTATCGTATCTGAAATCTATAGAACCTTGACTATCTGCCGAGAAGGGGGAAAGTTCTTCCAGGGTTGCAATTTGTTACTACAGTTATGGATGCAAGAACACCTCTGTCACCGGGTTGGGTACATGAATTATGGTTTGACCGGGTTGAGCTGCATTGAAGAATTTGAAAGCCGGGTAACAGGTATTGAATTCCCTACAGGTGCTGAAGCTTGGCTTGCACTTCTGAGATCTTTGACTGCCGACAAAATTGAGTGGGCATTTGGATGGCTTCCTGCCACTGAAGCAGTTTCCATGTCAGCTGAAATGTCTTTTATCCTCTTGATGGGCATCCGGAGCATCCAGCCCTATGCTTCCTACAGGGTTTTGCGCCAATTAGGAAGATTCCAAACCATCCCCAATGATGAAGATCTGAGTAAACATGGTATTGAATTAGGCCCAAAAGCTGCATTTCCAGAAGGGAAGATTCGCCAAGTATGGAATGAATGTAGGTTTCTTGAACCTAAGACCATAGTGCGAGACCGAGCTAGAGGGGAAGTGGACCCTAAGTACGTGGTTTGGTTCGGCAAAAGATTCCAGATTCCTGAAAGACCCGCAAAGAGACCACATGTCCAACAGTTTACCGATGAGGCCCAGGTACAATGGGATTGGATAGCTAAGGAGAATGAGTACAAAGCCAAAATAAGCCAGTTGGAAAGGCGAGTCACGGAGCTTCAATTTGAAAATGGTGTTCAAGCCGCCGCAGACGAGGGAGAAAAGAAGAAACTGACCTAGGAAAATGAGGCTCTTAAGGCTCAGATCCGGCAGATGAAAATAGCTGCCAACAGTCAAGAAAGAAGTCGGGCTGATGAAAGGTTGATAAGCGGACTAAAAATAAAAGTCCTCGAATGCCAAGAAGACTTGGAAAAATCCGAAAAGAGTATAACAAAAATCCGGGCGCAGTGGGCAAAGAAAGGAGAAGAACGGACCCAATTTGTGCAACAAATGAAGAGAAATTATGAAGGGACTATTACTAATCTGAGAAGAAAAGTGAATATTCTTGAGGATGAGGCAGCCAAACAGGTTAAAGATTTCAAAGCTGATAAGGAGCACTATTATGCTCTGATGGCTCAAATGGAGGAAGAAATATAGAACTTGCAAAATCAACACCTTCATGACTCTCAAGTGCTAGAAGCCCGGAACCAGCAGATAGGGCGGTTGCTTCAGGAAAAGGGCAGACTTAGGGAAAGAATCAGAGCCATCGCAGACTATATTACCATGAAATGCCAAGTGTGTGAGAACATGACTCGTACCACTTTCTATGCTGCAGTGATGACTTTCGTCCGCCGGGTTATGAATGATTTGGAGCAACTACAAGGGGGTCTCGCACATAGGCCCGCGGCGAGGCCGAATGACGCCCCGCGGGCCCCAGTAATAGAAGCTTTAATATATTCTTGATTTTTAAAGCATCGAGTCTGTATTTTATTTTATTTTGAGTATGTTTGTAATTTTCCTTTCCAAGAAGACGAGTAGTGTAGCATCTTTTGTAATAGAAGTTTTTATTAATGAAAATCGAAAATTCCCAAAAAATTGTTTCTTTACTTTTCGCATTTATTTTTCAAGAACTACACTTGGTCTGATTCATGCGGGGTCATGATACGTAGGCAATCTCCATAGGATTCGACCGTAACCCTAAGAGAAAAGAAAAAGGGAAGAAAGAAAATAAAAGAAAAACAAGAGAGGAAAAGAAACGAAAAAAAAAGAGAGAGAGAAAATAAGAAAACCGAGAGAACAGAAACCATAGCAAAAAGCAAAGGCAAGAATGAAATAAAAGAAAAGAGGGAGAGAAAAGAAAAATGAGAAAAATGAGAGAAAAACCAGAAAAGCAAAGAAAAGGCAGGAAAAGAGGGTCGGAATAAAAAGAAAAGAAATTGGAAAGGAAAGGTCGGGATAACGCATGCAGCAGTTGCAAAACATATAGAAACACATTTAACTGTATAAGTGCATCACGCCTTAACGTGCGATTACCTATCTGTTATTTGCCTCAAACTAACCGTTTGCTGCTGTCACAATCAGTCCAGGTTTTATAGAAACGGTGGTTGGTTTTTCGTGGTAAACTGGCATCACATCCGTACTTTACTAGATCAAAGGGGAGCATAGAAATGTCTTTGGAAATGACCTTGCCAGCCATTCGCATCCCAGAAGATGGCCCAATCTCGGGCATCCCGGCCTCAGAATCTGCAGCGGCTGAAGAGAACAGGATCTTACGTCTTAGGGTCATGGAGATGTGGGATGCGTGGACGAATGGAAGGGAACCTCCAAGTGCCATCCCCGGATTCCCCGAGTTATTTCATAGAACAGGGGGTACCTCTAATATCCCCATCAGCCACCCGGATACCCCATTGGGACAGCCCACCATGTCGGCTCATTTTGTGGGAACACCTTCTGAGGTCCGCCCCCAGGTGTTCACATCCGGAGGAGTCCCCAATATATTTACTGCTCCCCCATGCTCCGCCACAACACAACCCACACTCCCAAAACCAACCACTTTTGATCCGTCAGCCTTCACATTCCAAAATCCTATTTTCCAAGTGGAGCCTCCTCAGTACCCCACCTACACTTACTCCCAACCACCTCCATATGAGTTCACAACGGGACAGGAAAAGACTCTCAAAGCTCCCGAACAGGATGAAATGGCAAAAAGGATGAGAAGCCTGGAACAGAGCCTCAAAAACATGCAGGGTTTGAGTGGGCAGAAGAGTGTGTCGTATACTGATCTGTGCATGTTCCCTCACGTGCATTTGCCTATGGGATTCAAGACTCCGAAGTTCGAAAAATACGATGGGCATGGTGATCCCATTGCTCACCTTAAGAAATACTGCAATCAATTGCGTGGGGCTGGAGGAAAAGAAGAATTGCTCATGGCTTACTTTGGGGAAAGCTTGGTGGGTATCGCCTCCGAGTGGTATATGGATCAGGACATCTCTCGATGGCACATTTGGGACGACCACGCAAGAGACTTTGTTAGAGAGTTCCAGTACAATATAGACATTGCTCCAGACCGGAACTCATTGGCAAATCTCTAGAAGAAGTCCTCAGAAAGTTTTCGGGAGTATGCAATTAAGTGGCGTGAGCAAGCATCTAGAGTAAAGCCTCCGATGGACGAGGTCGAGATGGTCACAGTGTTTCTTCAAGCTCAGGAAGCTGATTATTTCCAAAATATGATGTCAGCTATGGGTAAACCATTCGCAGAAGCTATTAAAATTGGTAAAATGGTGGAGAATGGATTGAAAACAGGCAGAATTCAGAGCCAGTCAGCCATTAGAGCAACCTCTCAAGCCATTCAAGGCGGGTCTGGAGGAATGGCAAAGGGTAAGAAGAAAGAAGAAACAGCCATGGTGGCCTCGGGTGCAAGAAGACACCGCGCTCCTAGACCCATGTTCTCAGAAAGATCCCCTCAACATTATTACCCTCACCACGACATGGCCTATGCTCCTTAACCGTATGCAGTCATGAATGCTCAACCTTTTGTATGACCGCAGCAACATGCTAATAGAAACCAAGCTCCATTTCCAAGAAACCAGCCTCCTCACCAAAACCACTACAATCCCCGTCCTCCACAGAATAATTTTCCACCCCGTGAGCCACCCAGGAGGCAAACTTTTACTCTAATTGGTGAATCTTACTCCATTCTATTTCCAATACTTGTCCAACTGGGTCTACTGCAGCTAGTCCCTCAAACAAGGCATAACCCAGCATCGCCTGCCTACAGAGCCGGTGTTAGATGTGCCCATTCAGGAGCAGGAGGGCACGACACAAATGATTGTTGGACATTGAAAAGGGCAGTGGAGAACTTAGTAGAGCAAGGAAAGATAGTGCTGAGGGATGAGGATGTCCCAAACGTGACTAATAACCCACTGCCAGCCCACAATAACGGGCTAGTAATTGGAATGATTTGTGAAGATAAAGAATTTGACCCGGCACTAAAGGCCATAATTGCCAATGCTGACGCGGAAAGAAAGCCAAAGGTTGCCCCGAAGCAAGATGAAGGGGAAAAGAAAAAGAACAAAGCCACCCATTCAAAACCAGAAAAGAAAGTTGAAGCAGGAACGTGGGCAAGGCCTCCCAAAGATGATGTTCTATATGTTCCACGCGGCTGCAACGAAAGGCAGTTGACTTTGAGTCCTCCAAAGAGATTTGAACTGAAAAAGGCAACCCAGATGTACATGCCCAAGGGAGCTTATGTGGTGCGGGAGCCAACTAATCCACCAAGGCTGAGTGAGCCCGTGGTTATTGGCCGCGCGCCACAGAGGCCTATGACAGATCCTTCCGCGGTGCCTTGGAACTACCATAAAACAGTGGTGACATATAAGGGAAAAGCAATCTCAGGAGAGGTTCAAGAAAATTACCCTGTGAAAAAGTACTCCAATTTGGAAGAAGTGAACAACGCCACTAGGAAGCGCTTCCCAGCTAAAAAACCCATGAGTGCTGAAGAAGCAGAAGCCTTCTTTCAAAAAATGAAGATGGCGGATAATGAAGTGATTGACCAGCTTCGAAAGTTTCCTGAACAAGTCTCCTTGCTATCTTTGTTGATGAAATCCCCCGAACATCAGAAGGTATTGATCAAAACCCTCAACGAAGCATATGTGCCTGTCGAGACTTCTGTGGATCAGTTGGAGAGAATGGAAGAATGATTTTTCACAATTAACCAGATCTCCTTCAGCAAAAATGACTTGCCTCCAGAAGGAGCCGCTCACAACAAAGCCTTGCACTTAACCGTCAAATGTGAGGGATACTATGTGAATAGGGTCATGGTAGACGGGCGTTTTGGGGTGGACATTTGCCCACTCTCCACACTACAGCGTATGGAGATCGGGACTGGAAGGATTCGTCCCAACAATGTCTGTGTGAGAGCCTTTGACGGTATCAAAAGAGACACCATTGGAGAAATTGACCTAATCTTTACCATTGGCCCGGTGGACTTCGAGGTGACTTTCCAAGTGCTAGACATGGACACGTCCTATAATTTTCTTCTGGGAAGGCCTTGGATCCATGCTGCAGGAGCTGTACCCTCTACCCTCCATCAAATGGTGAAATTTGAATATGAGGATCAGGAAATCGTGGTCCACAGAGAGGATGAACAATCAATCTATCAGGACCCATCTGTCCCATGCCTATAAGTGAGGGAAGGCAGTGAACACATAGTCTACCAAGAATTCGAAGTTGTGGTGGCGGACCAGCATGAAGAAGGAAACCCGTGTCCCCAACCCTTCCTATCCAATGCCTCGATTATGGTGGCCAAAGAAATGATCAGACATGGTTTCAAGCCAGGAAAGGGACTTGGAAAAGCTCTGCAAGGAATACCAGAACCAGTGACCCTGCCAACAACTGAAATGTTCTTTGGGATAGGTTTTCCTCCCACCCCAGATGATGTAGAGTGGGCGGATGAGAGAAAGAAGGAGGGATGGGTCTTGCCACAGCCAGTGCCACATCTGTACGAGACCTTTGTTAAGCCAAAATACAATGAAGAAGAAGACGAGTCTTTACAGCCGAAGAGATTGAAGAGATATGTGGGGCAATGAGAAAGATATTATACGAAACCCACATGGTTCAGCCAGGAGAGGGCTCCAGCACCGCTGAGGTGCTGTATATGGGACCAAACGCCAAGCTACAGAATTGGAAGGCTACGCCATTCCCAATCAGGCAGGAATCCGGTAGACCTGTCCTGCCACTTTTTCTGCATCGCGAGTTATTCCAGGGTGTATCTCGGATGTTTTCTTTAGTTTCCTGTCTTTTAATTTCCAAAAGTAAACCTTGTTATCTTCAAATTCCAAGAAATGAAATCAATATTTCATCGTTTATATTTCTCTATTCCTTCTGATTTGCCTATTTTTCTCTTTTATTTCTTCTTTTCAGTTCTAATAATGCGGCTTTAAATAACATGACATGCTTGCGGACTTCATGCCCAGATCCAAACACGCTGTCTAATTGTGAAACAATGAACCAAGAACCGAAATATGATGAAGAAGAGGCTTTTAGGGAAATAAATCGAGAATTGGAACAATTTGAGAATAAACCTAAAGCCAATGGTGCCGTCAAAGCAGCAAACAAAAACATCGAGAAAATTTTGAGAAAAATGATTCAGAGCTCCAGGCAATGGCATGAAAAGTGGCCTTTTGCATTATTGGATATCGCACTACGGTGCGCACATCGGTTGGAGCAACCCCATACCTTTTGGTCTATGGCACTGAAGCCGTAATACATGCGGAAGTTGAAATCCCCTCTCTCCGGATCATTGTTGAAGTTGAAATTGAAGACAGTGAATGGGTCAAGACCCGTGTGGAACAGTTGGCACTGATTGATGAAAAGTGGATGGCTGCGGTCTGTCACGGGCATTTGTACCAAAAGGAATGGCCCGTGCTTATAACAAGAAAGTACGGCCCAGGAATTTTAAAGTAGGACAACTTGTGTTAAGGCGCATTCTTCCTCATCACCAGGAAGCGAAAGGAAAATTTGCTCCTAATTGGAAGGGTCCATACATCATCAGAAAGACATTGCCGAGAGGAGCATTGTATCTGGGTGATATCGAAGGAAATGATCCCGAAGCAGCTGTGAATGCGGATGCAGTTAAAAAGGTACTATGTCTAGGCTTTCTGCAGCAATGACTTTGTTCAATTGGGATGACGAAGGCTTTCATTCTTGCTATCCAAACACTATCAATCTTTCGCAAACCCTTTGAGTCGGTTACTCTTCTTTGATCACCCTCTTTGGAACCCGAAAGTACTATTGAAAGAAAAAAGAAAAAAAAGAAAAAAGAAAAAAAAAGAAGAAAAAAATGATGATGAAAAAAAAATGAAAAAAAAGAAGAAAGAAAGAAAACAAAAACAAAAGAAAAAACAAAACAAAAACAAATGTTTGCCTGAACTACGTCTGACTTGATTCCGAAAGGATACGTAGGAAACCTCTCTTTGGGGTTCAGTCACACCAAAACAAAAATCCCAATTCCCCCAAAAAGTGAAACTGGGGCAGATGATATAATGGCTCGGCAATGAGCCCATCAAAACGGTTCCAAAGTTGTAATTCCATCCAAGATTCTTTTTACCCAATAAACCTTGTCCAAGTCTTTCCGATCAATTGGCAAAGGCGCGGGAATTGAAAACATCATTGTTGGAATCTGATGCAATCAAATTGAGAGAAATAAAATGAGAGACTCTTATCGGTGAAAACCTACGGGCACCATAAGGCGACGGGGAGCAGAGAAATTGAAAATGAGAGAGTCCGCTTAGTGAAAACTCGTAAAGAGCACTATCGGGCGACGGTGAAAAGAGAAATGAGAGAGATCGACTGGTGAAAACCCGCAAAGGGCGCCGTCGGCCGAAGAGAAGACATCTCCCACCATTGAAAGAGTCTTGGCAAGATTCCCTGGATCTGAAACACGGGTCAATGAGTTTATGAGAAGTGTGGAAAGTTTGTGCGGGTCGGGCACCTAGTCCAAGAAGCATGTCATGTCTATTTGAAGCCTGCATGCACCCCAGATAAGTCCTTCTTTTCTCCCCGAAAGATACGCTTCTCTTTAAATTCATTTTCTTGCCTTTTGTCTACTTTTCCTTGAAATCCCTTTCGGTCTAACTCTGTTCCCGAAATTAATACAAAGAAAAGGTGGCAGGACTGGCTTTAGAGGGCTCTCCCTAACAAAAGCTAAAGAAAAGTACCCAGCCTCAGCAGGTGCATCAAGTCAATCCCGACTGGCCATGATGGCGGATGCTTTGAAATCAAAGTTTATTGAAAGAGACAAAGAATGTCGAGGACAAAGGTCTTAAAGGAAGAATAAAGCAAAAGAGTCGAGGCCCCACACGGGCGAGTCGTCATGAAATCCCAAAAGTCGAGCCTTTCGGTTTAAGAAGAGATTCATCTTCAAAACCAGCAAGCAGCAGAGGTTCTCAATAGAAGTTGGGCCAAAGTCAAGTGATCAAAAACAATCAAGGCCACAAAACCAACCACCGTTTCAAACTAACAATTGTTCTTTGTTTGAAAATTTGAAACAGGTGTAATCCAAAGAAACCATGCAAAAAGCAGGTGCAACCAAAAAGGGAAAGAAAGGCACAAATGCTGGAACAGCTTGCAGCGGGGAACCAACCAAAAAGGAAGTTCNCCCCCTCCCCCCCCCCCCAACTCTTTCTTGCATTTTCTACTAAAATGAAATGAAGAATGAAGATAAAAAAAATATAAAAAAAAGAAAAAATCATGGTAGCATAGAGCCCCATTCCCTAAGTATCCTGGCATAACTGTGGACCTCCCTGGCATAACCCAAGGACCTTTTTCTTTTATCCCGGCATAACCCGTGGACCTCCCTGGCATAACCCAAGGACCTTTTTCTTTTATCCCGGCATAACCCGTGGACCTCCCTGGCATAACCCAAGGAGACTTTTTCTTTCAATCCCGGCATAACCCGTGGACCTCCCTGGCATAACCCAAGGACCTTTTTCTTTTATCCCGGCATAACCCGTGGACCTTCCTGGCATAACTCAAGGACCTTCTTCTTTTATCCCGGCATAACCCAAGGACCCTTTTTCTTTTATCCTGGCATAACCCGTGGACCTCCCTGGCATAACCCAAGGACCTTTTTCTTTTATCCTGGCATAACCCGTGGACCTCCCTGGCATAACCCAAGGACCCTTTTTCTTTTATCCCGGCATAACCCGTGGACCTCCCTGGCATAACCCAAGGACCTTTTTCTTTTATCCTGGCATAACCCGTGGACCTCCCTGGCATAACCCAAGGACCCTTTTTCTTTTATCCCGGCATAACCCGTGGACCTCCCATGCATAACCCAAGGAGCCCTTTTTCTTTTATCTCGGCATAACCCGTGGACCTCCCTGGCATAACCCAAGGAGCCTTTTTCTTTAATTCCGGCATAACCCGTGGACCTCCCCAGCATAACCCGAGGACCTTTTTCTTTTCCGGCATAACCCGGTCATTCTCCAGCATAACCTAGCAACCCCCCCTAGTTTAAGGCTTCATTCCCAAGGATACACCATCCTGATTTTATTGCTTAGATATGTGTCACAAATAACTCACGAAATTTTCCTAGTGAAAACTGGGGCAGAAAAATTTCGTTCGTTTGTTTGTTTTGGTGCCTGAGAAGGTTTGACCTCGAGGCATAGGATCCGAGGTAGCTGGAAGAATGAGTCTCCATCCAGAATAAAGAAAGGAAGAATAGAACAAAAAGAAGTGAATTCAAAATGCTGAAGCGGACAAAGATGCGGACTGCTCAAAACCTGACTAAAGTCACAAGCTCCGCCTGTCCCGCTTTGATCCCATGCTGAAGAAAGAAACAACACCTACAACTCGCGAGCATCAAGATTCAGATCGGAGTCTACAGCAAAATCAGCTAAGACTCAAGATCAAGCTTCAAGAAAATTATAGATAGGAATCTTGTAACTCATAGTTGATAGGCATATCTAGCTTAGCTTTGATTTTTCTTTTGGTGTAATAAGGAGGTCAGCAAGCAGTAGCAGCAGCAACAGCAGTGAAATCACAGCTCCTGGTAGTCCCAGCTACCAAAACTTCCAGAACTACACTGACCGGATTCCTTTATAGCCAAGGATATGTAGGCAACCTTTGAAGCAGGGTTCGGTCAGACGGTTTTCAAAAGTGCTTCTCATGGAGTGCCAAGCAGGCAAAAATCCCTCATAATTGCTCATTTATCTTTGCCCGAAAACCCTTCGTGTTTCCGAGCAAAGAGGGGCAGCAGTGAGCACGTGATTTTTGCCTCGCTTGAATTACTCCTATAGAATTCTTAAAATTAGGATTTTTCTTTTATTATTTGAATATTAAGGAATTAACTGCATGATTTTGTGTTTGTTTTCATTTTGTGTGCATCTTTAGTTGATATAATTCATAAAAAATACAAAAATATAGCACCTTTGCATTTAGGACTCAATTTTATATTTTAGTTTTATTGGTCAATTAACATCACAAAAATAGAAGAAAATAACAAAAAATGGTTCTTTTTGCATTTTTTACTTTTAATTCTCAAATTGGTTTTAGTTTGTTCGAAATTAGGAGTTAATTATTGAAAATTAATTCGTTTAATTTTAGAGTTAAATCAGGTCTTTGTTATTTTTAATTTTGTATTTAACAAAAATGAAAAAAAAAATCAAATAAAGAAAATGAAAGAAAAAGAGTTAAAAGGATTGAAAGAGGGCTATTAATAACTGGGCCAGTAATTCACCAGCCCAAATAATCCCGGATACCCGTCCATATAACCCAAGTGCCCCGCCCAAGTATCCGGTCCAGCCCCAGCACCTCCCGAAACGACCTCGTTTCATTACCTTTTAATCACGACCGTTGGATCTCATCAATCCAACGGTCCGGAACTAACTAGGTTATTGAATATATAACTGTCCTAATAACCCCCCCCCCACCCCCTCACTCATCGTCTCTCATACACCCCTAATATACACCACCGCCTTCCGCCGTCCCCCGCCGTCCGCCACCGGCCGGAAATCGCCTCCGCCGGCGGCCGGTCTCCAAATAACCCCAAAATTACACCATAGATGCTCCTCCACCTCCCCTTTCCAGATTCGGGCTTAGTAATTCATGAGTTGAATTAAGGGTAGTATAGGTAATTCAATAAAGGGAATCCTGCATTAACTGAATTGGAACCCCCTAGAACCTTCTAGATTGGGGTTTTAATTTGAAATTTAGGAACTTAGTAGTATAACTTGACCAACAAGGCATGATTTGAGGGACTAAATAGTTAAAAACTGAAATTAAAAGAGGGACCTAGGCTGTAAATAAAAATCTGTAGTTTGCCCTAGACTTTGTCTATAAAAGGGCAATACCTTGCCTTACAATACAGGTTTTAGAGGTTTAAAAATCTGAAAAGTTTTGAGAGGGAAAAATCTGAGAAAGTTGAAAGTGTTGAAAAGTTTCAGATCTGGAAAATCTCAAAAATTCAAAAAAAAATTGAGAAGCCTAGTGAGATCAAATATTCAAAAAATCCAAAAAAATTAGTCTTAGAAATACTGCAAAGTTCTGAAACTTCAGGCAACCAAAAACTCCAAAACAAAAAAAAACACTATTCCATTGAAGTTTCTTAGGATAATTTTGAGTTCCAGCTGTTAATTCAAATTTCCAGCTTATATAAGGTTGAAGATGGCTTGAATATTCCTAGTGTTTTGGTAGTTGAAGGTCCAGAAGTCCCTGGGTTATTTCAAGTCTATTTTGGTTCATTCAAGTCTATTTTTGGTCGTTTTTCCTGGTGTTATCTCTCTGCGATCAATCCCTGGGCTACTGTGATACTATTTTGGCTCTAAAACTGATTTTATTGCTGCTGACTGTTGATTGCTACTGCTGATTCTGCCTTCCTCTTATTTTCTTCAATTTCCAGGTATTCCATTGAGCTACGTATGAGGATTATTTTATGCACATGTAAAGGATTCAAAATCATGCAAATGAAGAATATGTTGAAGTTGAATCGGTGTTAAATATGTTGCAGTTATCTGATTTCTAAATCTAGAATCATAGATGCCAATTAATACATGTTATTGTTTTAGTACGGTTTTAGTTTTGTTTTGTACTTAAATGAACAATGGACTGTGGACTGGACATATTCTCTATTGGTTTGTTTCGCTTGAGTAATTTAGATAGGATTTATAGAATGATGTTAGTTCAAATATAGGAATGGTTTGGGGTACATCAATGCTTACCCCTGTATTTGCATGTGGTTTTACCTCAAACGCTCATTATCAGATTTTTAAAAACTTTAGTTGAGTTCTGTATGATTCAGGTGTTAGGTCATAAAGGGATTAGGTAGCTTGTGTTAGGTTTTACTCCTGCGGATGTTAATAATCCTTGTTCAGTGTTAAAATTCTGTCACCTAGATTTTAGAAGATCTGCAAAAAACATAAAAATATCCAGTTGTTCATAATTTAGCTTCAAACCTGTTAATTACTGTAATTTGTCCATCTATTTGCTATTAAAATGAGGAGAAGAGTGTGAATTTATAAGTTGAAGCGCCAGTTAATTGGTATTAAATTTTAAATAGGCGATCAGATCCTTGATTTTACATTTACATGTTAATACAGTGTTGATGATCCAGTGTTATTACTGATCCTATCTCTGCTATTGTTCATGTTAATTGAATTATAAAAAAAGAACTGGGCTAACATTAGGCCCAGTTATTTGATGAGGAATCCAAGTATTTTCAGCCTTGGGCCAGTGCACTTGGCAGTCTGTTAAGGACAGACCTCTTCAAATTGGGCCTGTACTCAAGCCCTGCCATTTGGACAGCTTTTATAAAGCTGAAGGCATTTTCATTCCTCTTGGGCTGGTTTCGAAGCCCAAAAATGCTAGAGGCCTGAATTTCTATTTGAAATCATTGGTTAAATTTTGCAATATAATTTTGGGCCTTCCAAGTTAAGTAGCAAATTTGAATTAAGAGGTTTTCCTCTTGTTTAAATTTGGACTTGATCTTGAGGTCCGAATTCCTTTAATGCTTTTAATAGTAATTAATAACGCTAATTAATTAGGCCTTTTAGAGACAATCCTTAATAGAGAATAATAGTTCCTTTTAGGATGGCCTTTAAAACAAATTGAGGTGCGCCGCGCCAAACAAAATTCACAAATTGCGTGGCCCTCTTTAAATACTCACATTAAAATATTGACGTGCCATTTAGCAAATTTTCATGGCCTCCCGCAAAGTTATCAACACGTTAGTTGCTTTAGGCGCGCATTTTAATAAACCTAAATTAGGGTGTGCATTTCATGTGACCCAAATCCAAATCCCAAAACGTTGAATAAAATGTGTCGCGGATCCGGGTGCATTTCATGTGACGTGATCCAAAAACACGTTTTAAACGACGTTCAACCTTCCTCAAAAATCAATTAAAAGCGGTAAATATTTTTAAAATTTCACTATAGGATGAATATGTTCTAAAATCAGATATTAGGCCATTTATAATACTTTAAGCGACCGTGCTAGAACCACGGGATCTGGGGGTGCCTAACACCTTCCCCCGGGTCAACAGAATTCCTTAGTCAGAATTTCTAGTTCGCAGACTTCATTTGGAAAGTCGAAATTTCCTCGATTTGGGATTCAAGATAAACCGGTGACTTGGGACACCAAAAGCCAAACCTATCCCAAGTGGCGACTCTGAATAAATAAATAATTCCATTTCGAATAATGTCACTTTAATTGGAAAAACTCCCTTATACACTATCCTTCGGGGTAGGTGTGTAAAAAAGGAGGTGTGACAATCATAATATAACTTGCACATAGTGTATAATAAAAGTAGAAAGAAAGACAGGATAAACAAGAATAGCAACTTGCAATAAGTGAATACAGTTCTTGAAGCATATCATCAGTGTTCATCTATTACAAATCCTTAAGTGCAATTTAAGACTATCGTTCAGCTAACATAATCAAGGAAAAATATAATCATATAGGTTGTTGTGGCGTGCAACCCGATCCCACAGTTCATCTCATATTCCTCCCCTATTTCCTCTTATTAACAAAAACAAGAGAATATAAATAAAAGTGTTGTTGCGTGCAACCCCATCCCACCATATCACAATAATTACAATCACAGTTCACCCTTATTTCACCACAATCCACCATTATTACACCTGTTGCGGCGTGAAACCCGATCCCACAGTACATATTATTTCACCCTTATTCCTTCTCAATATATCACTATTATTTCACTTGTTACGGAGCGCAATCCGATCCCACCATATCAGTGTCACTTTTTCAGCAAGTACAAAAACTTCACAATTTAAATCATATAGCCCTTCACAAGGCTTGACTTCAAACCAAAAACTATTAGGAAACTTATACACGATGAGACTTTACACAAGTAGTACTAGTCAACGAGACTAATTTCGAATATGCCGTGAAAGTACCGATAACCAGCTTGAGCAAATAATATGAGACAACGAAGCTACGAAATAACTAATACTTTCAGCAAGAGAAACAACGTCTAACAAGTAGTATTTAAGCATGAAAATACGAGTAAATCATGTAGCATTTATAACGGGGAAAGAGACAATATGAGAAGAACGAGAATAAACAGGTAAAAATAGATAAATTGGCGGCGCATAGGTACTCGTCATCTCACCTATACGCCGCTCACATGGATTTCATATAGCAATCAAGTCAAGGGTTCCTAATCCCTCGAGTCAAAGTTAGACACAACACTTACCTCGCTCCGTGGGCCACTCGATGCTCAATTACCGCTTTTCCTCTAGTATCCACCTCCAAACTCGTATCTAGCCACAATTAACTCAATAACATCAATTATTGCTAAAGGAATCAACTACAATGCGTAAATTTAGATTTCTCAAACTTTCTCCCAAAAAGTCAAAAACCGACCCTAGGCTCGCTTTGTCAAAACCCGAAGTTCGAAGAAAAATCTATTTAACTATTCACCCCCGAGCCCGAATATATAATTGATTTTGGAATTCGACCACAATTCGAGGTCTAAATCCCCAATTTGCAAAACCCCCCCCCCCCCCCAATTCTTCCTAAATCCGTAGTTTGCTACCAAGAATGAACAAAGATTAGGGCTAGGAATTCAATGTGTGATGTTAAAAATGGAAGAAAAATGAGTTAAAGAGTACAAACCTATGAATTGGTGTTGAGTTTTCCCTTCAAAATCGCACCTAGGCCGAGCTCTAATGGAGAGTTTATGAAAAATGGGTAAAATCTTGTTTTTAAAATGTCTTAAAGTCTGGACATCAGTCCTTCTACGCATTCGCGAAGGGCCTGCCGCGATCGCGAAGCAATGACTCAAATAGCCTATGCATTCGCGAGATACCCTTCGCGTTCGTGAAGGCTTATACCCACCAGCCTACGCGTTGGCGAGCCCTGTGCCGCGTTCGCGAAGAGTATTGATCGGTTTCCCCTCCCCCAGGTCCCATGCCTATGCGTTCGCGTGAGGCTGGTGCGTTCGCGAAAGGTAATGCCCCTATTGCTTTGCGTTCACGGCCCAACTTTGGCATTCGCGAAGAAGAAACTACCACCCAGCTCAGATCACCCTTCGCGTTCGCAAGAGTACCTTCGCGAACGCGAAGAAGGAAACACCAGAAACCAGCTAAAGTACAAAAAACCAAATTTTCTAAGTTCAAAACATCCTGTAGCCTATCCGAAACTCACCTGAGCCCTCACGGCTCCAAATCAAGCATGCACACGAGTCCTAAAACATAATACGAACTAGCTCGCGCGATCAAATCGCCAAAATAACACCTAGAACTACGAATTGAACACCAAATCGAATGAAATTTTCAAGAAAGCTTTAAAACTTCTAACTTCACAACTGGACGTCCGAATCACGTCGAACCAATTCCGTTTCTCACCAAAT
Source organism: Nicotiana attenuata (assembly GCF_001879085.1). Taxonomy (NCBI): domain Eukaryota; kingdom Viridiplantae; phylum Streptophyta; class Magnoliopsida; order Solanales; family Solanaceae; genus Nicotiana; species Nicotiana attenuata. Next base: position 22,665,687 of record NC_031991.1, on the reverse strand, counting down.
TTCACAGATAAGTCATAATTATCATATTGGACCTATACCGGGCTGCGGAACCAAAATACGGACCCGGTATCGACAAGGCCAAACATCAATCAATTCTTAAAACCATTAGAGTTTTAGACTTTCAATTTTCAACAAAAATTCATATCACGAGCTAGGGACCTAGGTATTCGATTCCGAGGATACGCCCAGGTCCCATATTTTATTACGGACCAAGCGGGATCGTCAAAATATGGGTCCGGATTCGTTTACTCAAAACGTTGACCGAAGTCAACAAAAATCAACTTTTAAGGCAAAAATTCTTATTTTCATCAACTTTCAACATAAAAGATGTTCAGAAATACGCCCGGACTACACACGCAAATCGAGGAGGGTAAAATGAGATTTTTAAGGCTTAAGAGCGCAGAATCAAGTTCTAAAACTTAAGATGACTTTTTGGGTCATCACACAAGGAGGGGGAGGGGGGAAGAGTGATTTGTGTGGTGCCCAATTTTCACATGCACTAGATAATTGAAGGACCTGATTTTTTTATGCGTTCCTTACACTACAGTTGCAGAATAAATAATGCAGAAATTAAAGAATACAAGAATTTTTACGTGAAAAATACTAAGCTTAAAAGGTGAAAAAATACGACCTACTTCCCAGTAGGATTTTCCCCACAATTCACTAAAACTCTCATCCAAACAACAATGTTTACAAAACTCTTATAAACCTAAGGATTACCTCTAACCCTTGTAGCAACCAGCCTGTGGAAACTTGAACAATACAACTCAAGTACTTAATATAATTTGTTTCTAAGAAAGGTGAACGGTACAACTCAAAAGCTCGTACTACACTTGAACTAGAATTAAAAACAGACATTTCTTTAATCTGGTTCGTATAGCTTCAGGATCGCACTGTTGAATCTCACAAGAATTGCTCACAAAATGCCTTGCTATTTTGCTCTTAATTCTGCTTTTACTTACGTACGTATGTGTCACACGTAAAGGAGAACATAACTGATATTTATAGAGTTAGTAGATTAAGGAATAACTTGAGTTCTAATGTTTTACTCTTCCTTGGTGGTAGAGTTCTTGTCAACTTAAATTTCTAACTCTTCCCTTATCTTGGATAGAGTTCTCTTCAAGTAAGGAGACCGACTCCTTATCAAATATGTAACTTTTTTGATCAGGGACTATCAGAAATAACCACTTATACTTATCCCTTGCACATGCATACCTCTTGCTTAATTATGTCCGTAACCTGTGTACAGTATTCATGGACCTGGATCATGCATGTGTTCCTTTGTCAATCATCAAAATCAAAACTACTCAGGTTAACAACTTCTTTATCTCAATACAAGCCACTAACATAAAACAACATGAGAAAGCCTCTTAAGCAATTAACATACATGAAAAGATGACTGATACTCCGGTAGCACCCAAAAGAGCTCACAAGCGCGTACAGTAGCTGCTAAGAACTCACACCTCCATATTTATGACGAGATCCTTGCTAATTAAAGAACTTCAAGGCTAACTGGACTGCAAATGAAGATCAATAAACGTTTCCCTCTTTAGGATGAGCTAAAATCCGTCCAACCTCATAGATGCTTCAATAATCTTATCACGACAATGGAAGAAGTGGTGGAGGTAATTTGAACAGAAAGAGTTAGCTTGCACCTCGCACTGACTGAATTGAAAAAGAAGTCTTCCAAAAAACATGACTGATCAGTGTGATTAGATGGCCCTGAAGAAGGACTCAGCGCAATGCCCTAGATTTGACTAGGGACCCGGAAGCTTGCAAACAGTGGGACGCGCTAGACTTGACCACGATGAATTAATCTAGTTTCTGTTGTGCAGATTCTGTTAGAATTGTTAGGAATTTTCCAAATTTTGACCCTAAACACGGAAATGGCTCAAATATGCCATCGGACTTTAATAAATGGTCTATCTTCAACGTTATGCTATTCGCTCATATGTGCCATTATCCACTATGGGAACTCTACTACTACCAAATTTTGCCACGTGATATTATTTAAACCCTTCATCACTTACCAGCTCCCTCCCCTCTCAATCCCCCTTTACGAAAGGCATATATGAGCCATTTTATTAAGTCTAATGGCATATTTGAGCCTTTTCCTTATTTCTTATGTTACATATCTCTTTTGGATAATAAATTTTGTTTATCATTCAATGCATGATATTCAACCTTTTAGAATCATATATAAAACCTCCATTTTTTCTAAATTTATGTAATAAACTTATATTTTTATGTAACAAACTTATAAGGGCATGTTTGTCCCAAGTACTATAACATTATTACTTTATATGAAATAATTATACTCTCTTATTTAATTTAATTGGACTCAGAATGTAAACCTATTTTACATCATTCAAAAATTTCTTGTACATTAGCTCTTAAAAATATTTAAAAACACATAAAATTTAGTTAAGAAAAACAAAAGGACGGGCTTAAAAGAGAGTACATTAGTGAGGTGTATTTGGGTATAAAAAGTACATTTAAGTATGTGAATTAAGAGTATGTATGTATTTTCACGTTGGAATTTGGAGTGTTACAGTGCTTGGGACATGGTGATGACTTGGGAAAATGACATAAAATTTATTTAGGGGAAATACTGATGGATTTAAAAGAGAGTACACTAATGAGGTGTAGTTGGGTATGAAAAGTACATATGAGTGTGTGAATTAAGGGTATGTACGTGTTTTCACGGTAAAATTTGGGATGCTACAAAGCTTAAGACGTAGTAGGAGCTTGGGAAAAGGTTCAAATATACCAATGAACTTAATGAAAAGGCTCAAATATGTCACTGAACTTAATAAAAAGGCTCATATATGCCACTCACGAGGGGGGGGGGGGGGGTAGAAAGGGTAACAAGGGAGGGGGTTAGTAAGCGATGAAGGGTTTAATTGTTGCCACATGGCAAAATCTGGTAGTAGTAGAGTTCCGTTTGTGAAAAATGTCATATATGAGCCAATAGTATAACGTTAGTGTCATGAATATATTCAACTTTTAACTGATGACATAGATAGAACGTTTCTTAAAGTTCGATGTCATATCTGACCCTTTTCCGCCCTAAATAAATATGACTTTCAAACTCGTCTTTATTTGATGATGTTGAAGGATATCTGAGCGAGGAATAACCTTCTCCTTAGTTCTTTGTCGGACTAGTTGATATTCTTCTCAAGGAAATTCGATCCGTTGTTAAGATTTATTTGATTGAGTGACTAATTGATTGCTTTTTTTTTTCTTTTTAATTAATCCGACGACGGGTTTGGCATTGACCCGTACCTTATTTATTATAAATCTACTACTAAGATATATCTAGTACATATAGCAGATCTAACAATGAGCGGAGATCTGTTTAATGTGCTTATATGTCCTAAAGAAAATAAGTTTCTCCTCATTGGAGAAATAAAAGCATAGAACTACATGTAGCTACTTTACAACAAAGAGTAAACTATCATCTCACAACAAAATGGTTGTTGACAACTTTATGTCTTAGATTAGGCAACTGTATCCTATCAAGTTTATGATATAATAAAGCATATTTAGCGAGATTACTGTCATTGAAGATCATGGCTTCATTTAGTGAGTATGTCTGCCACATTATTAGATTCCCTGTAGCAATGCCTAATAACAATATATTGAGTTTGTATGAGCTGTTGTGCCTCCTTGATGATATTGTCGATGTGCTAGTGTGGTTTCAGATTATTTTCTAACATATCAATAACCAGCTTGGAGTCACATTCAAGCATAATTCTATCATATCCATTTGAGTAACACCATTGCAGGCCTAACTAAGCAGCCTTAGCTTATGCCATATTATTTGTTGAGCTGAGCATGTTTTATGATGTGTTATATTTTGATGATTAGCACATCAGGATTAATTATGTGAAAGAACCAGATTTTATGGTGTCGGATAATAAGCTACTAAACTGGTGTGCAAATGTGAGATGCAGATGATGAAAGAACCAGGTCTATAGCAGACGAATTCAAAGTGCTGATCAGATTCAGAGAGTCAAAGTGCCTAAGCAAGTTGGATTCCTCAAACGGAGTCGTCCGTACACTATAAGAAAATTATTAATTGGAGGAGTTCGTGTTCAAAAAGGATTATGCAAATAAAGAAACCTTGCATGAAAAGAAAAAGGTTGAAGAGTTGGTAACAATTAAAAACAAAATCAAAATAGGAAAGATTTTCCTTTACAGAAATATTCTTGGTTTTGGAGCTTTCATTGAAGAATATTTTTCTGCCAACTTTGCAACCATAAAAGGATATTTCTCACTCCGACTAAAGACTAATGTTATTGAGAGAACGTACATATAATTACTTCTGCCAATAACAATTACTCCAAGAAGATACTTTGGGAGACTCAAGCTTCTCAACTGAAAAACTTGTCTGCGGTAAAATCGGAGGGCCCAATTTTCAGCCATTACGATGCTTCGTAAGCAAGTTTTCCAAAGGCTCGAGAATACGGTCGAAATTTACACTCGAGGGGTCATCGATGCACGACCTCGAGACAGTGCAAGTCGACAGTTACGATAGAAAAGCAGGAACTTCCCTAGGCGCACGACTAAAGCTGACAAAGTCTAGTAGGCTAGCTCTGACCCGTATCTTGGCATTAAATGGCTGTATCAGCCTCATATCTTTGGTAATAAATGTATTGTACTATGTTGGGATTCCCCCTTATATATAAAGGAGACCCTTGTCATTTTGTAAGGGATATGATGCTCAATACTAAATAGACAAGAACATTCTCTCTGCTCTCTAACACATTCTCTTGATCTCATTACTCTCATTTATTGCTTATATTCATTGTGTTCTACTGATTGTTCGTCATTTATTGCTTATCATTGGCCATAAAGAGCCACCATTGATTTTATCATAACTGTTAGGCCCTCCATCCACTGCCCCCGGCAGGACATCGGACCTGACCTCGAGGCCCCGAATAAGCAAGCTCGAGGCCCCAATTATCAGCCATTTGGTTTGATTGTCACCTATTCTCTAGCTATTATCTTGTTTCCGAATCCTTCACTTAGCATCTGTTGCCTAAACAACTAGTATAAAAGTAGATCGCGTATTTTTAGAACCACATAATCAAATTTAATTGTTATAACCATTTTTATGGTAAACAAAACCTATTCCTGAAGACGAAGCTGTTGAAGTTCTTTAGTTGTCAAGGTTGAGTAAATTGTTCTAAATTGTAACCTCTTTGCTTTTGAGAAGTATAAACATAGGTTAGTGTAAAAACTTTGAATCTTTGTTAGCTTCCTAGACTAGAGTTACAATTCAGTTGATTGTAGGGATTAGGATACTAGCGTTAGTCCCCTTGATTATAGAGTTTTAACATAAAAATACTCATTCAATTTAAGTGAAGTTTGAGGCAAATCCTACTGAGGTAGGCCGTGGTTTTTTCTCTCTTGTGTAAGGAATTTTTCCATAAATTATTGTGTTATACAATTTCTGCAATGTTTTTTTGTTTGTGTATTTTTATTTAGTTCAAAGAACCAGGTTCTTTGAAATCATGAAAATCAGGTAAGACACAATTCAATCTCCATTCTTGTGTCTTATTCAACTCTAAAATAACAATTGGTATGAGAGTAACTTCTTTCATGGGTGGCTAACACCTTGAAAAGATCTATCATGGCTACATCACCAGACACTCAAGAAGGACAATCAATTGTTAGACCATCATTATTTAACAAAAAATACTATGGTTAGTGGAAGAAAGGGATGCATGATTTTCTGGAAAGAGAAGACCAGGAGCTTTGAGATATTGTTGAAAAAGGTCCAAAGATTCTAATGATGATTGATGAAAAAGGTACTACCATTGGACCAAAGCCAAGAGAAAAATATTCTAAAGATGATATCAAAAGAGTTCAAAAGATTGCTAACGCGAAGATGATTTTTATCTGCGGCATTGTTCCAGATGAATAGAGTAGAATCTCAACATTCAAAGATGCCAAAGACATATGAAATGCCTTGTTGTGTGCACATGAAAATACATCTCAAGATAAATAGTCAAAGATCGACATGTTGACAAGGCAATAGGAACTATTTAAGATAAAAAAGGGAGAAACTATTTTGAAGATGCATACAAGGGTGTGACGACACGATAGGTTATTTCGATTACTAGATACCTTTTCTATGTTCAGGGACTTCTCATGGCTTTATTTGATGATTTATGACTTGCGTGTGTGGTCCATGTTTACTAGAGTTGACCACGGTCTTGGTAAACGTATTTGGATCGATGTATTGATAATTTTGTAGGTTCATATGATGTTTCTGGAAATGTATGCACGTTTAATTGGGGTCCCAGGTAACCCAAGGCCGTTTCGGCGCATTATGTGAAAAGTTGGAAAAAAGAGTTTTGAAGTTGAAAATCTTGAGTTTTTATGATAGATTCTTGATGATGTTATTTTAATGATTTGAGATAGCTAGAGAGTTTGTATGATATTATTACACTTGTGTAAATATTCAGATTGGAGCCTAAGGAGCTTGGATGAGTTTCAAATGATATTGAATTTTTCAATATCAGGCTCCCAAATTCAAAAATAGGCTGGGGGCCGGGTCTTTGCTTTTGGAAAGAAAGCTTCATTTTTGCGAATTGAATGGGGGCCGCATTTGCAACACTGGAAGGGTGGGCGCTGCTTCGCTTTTGCGAAGTCTGGGTCTGGTCTGGAGGGCCTTCGCAAATGCGAAGGAAAAATCGCATTTACAATCATTGAGTGACTGAGACATTGATCGGAATTGTGTATCGCAATTGCGAACAAGAGTTCACAATTGCGTCATCTACAACTGGGAAAAGGTTGGGAATTTCTTGACTTAGCTCATTTTACACTATTTTCGAACCCTAGAATCCATAAAGGCAATTTTTGAAGAGCAATAACTTCCAAAATTCATAAGTAAGCAACTTTAACTTGTTTTCAGTCAATTTTAGTTACTTTTTTATGAATTTCATCATCAAATCTATGAATTTCAAAGTAGAAATTGGTGGTTTTGGGTAGAGTTTAGAGATTTTGTAAAATTGAAATTTAGACCTCAAATTGAGATTGAATTTCAAAGCAAATTACATATTCGGGCATGGAGGTGAATGGGTAATCGGAATTTGATCTTAATTTTGGATTTCGACCACGTGGGCCCGAGTTATCTTTTGTTAACTTTTTCAATTATGTTAAAAATCAACCCCTTATCATTCGAGGGTAGTTTCTAACGCTTGTTTTGAATAAGTTGAATGATATTTCGCTAGATTCAACTGGTTTGGAGCATTGTTCTTAAGGAAAATCCGTGAGGAAATGTTGACTTGTTTCCGGAAAGAGGAAAGTATCGTGGTTAACCTTGACTTGAGGGAATTATGACTTGATTGGTCTATTTTTTATGTGATTTATTGTAATGACCTGGGCGGTCGTTTTGAGTATTGTAGCCTCGTTCCTCTGTTTATTGCTTATGCTATGTTCAATTGTGATTTTTGTGACTTCCGGGGTGGTTGATTTTGTTCCGCGGATGTTTCGGAATGAATTGGGACACTTAGTCCCAAGATTGGTAGCTTAAGTTGAAAGAGTTGACCGGATGTTGCCTTATGTGTAAACGACTCCGGAATGGAAGTTTTGATGGTTCATATAGCTTTGTGTGGTGATTTTGGAGGTAGGAGTATGCCCGGACATTGATTTGGAGGTCCGTAGGTTGTTTTGGCGTGAATTGGCGAAATTTGAAAAATTTAAGGTTTGGAAGTTTGAGAATTTTGACCTAGAGTTGACATTGTTGATACTGGGCTCGGATTTTGGTTCCGTTAGTTGGAGTAGGTCCGTTGTGTCATTTATGAACTATGTCCAAAATTTGAGGTTAATCGGAGATGATTTGATAGGTTTCGGCATCGATTTTAGAAGATTTTGAAACCCATAAGTTCCAACAGGCTTGAATTGGGGTGCAATTCGTGTTTTGATGTTGTTTTATGTGATTTGAGGCTTCGACTAAGTTCGTATGATATTTTAGAATGTGTTGGTATGTTTGGATGAGATCCCGGGGGTTTCGGGTGTTATTTGTATCGAAATCGAATTGAGCATTCAACTTATGGAATTTCTATTATGCTCAGTTCAGATGAAACCGCACCTATGAGGTTTTGGCCACAGGTGAGGAGCAGCAAAAGTGGCCATGGGGTCGCAGCAGTGGTCCTGAGTTGAGCTGGGTAGTTGCACGGGTGCGAGGGAAATTATGCACCTGTGAGCTCGCAGATATGGGCAGCAGGTTCCAGAAGCGGATTTTGACCTGGGAGGTTGTTGTAGTAGAAGTGGAGAAAACTCCGCAGGTGAGGTCCCATAGGAGCTGACCTCTGACCGCAAAAGCGGACCGGTAGAAGCGAGTTTTGGCCACAAAAGCGGCTGGTCGGGAGTTTAATTAATTTGCATAGAAGTGTGTTATTTTTTCCAGAAGTGAGGCTGCAGGTGCAGTTGGTGGGCCCGCAGAAGAGAGAATCGCTGGGCAGACTATTATAGTCGAGGGTTTGAGCTTTTTCTTCATTTTTGGACTTGTAGAGCTTGACTAGGGTGATTTCTGAGATGGATTTCACCATAATTCAAGAGGTAAGCAAATTTTGATAACTTTATTCCATTAATATTGAATACCCATTGATTTTTACACCTAGATTATGTGTGTTTGAGGTAAAATTTGGGGGATTTGTGGTCTATGTATTGGAGAGTAAGAATTGGAAATTTGAGGCTTGATTTGTCGTCATAATTAATTGATTTTTATATGGTTGGACTCGTTATTGAATGAGCATTCGGAATTTGTGAATTTTGTCGAGTTCTAAGGCGTGGGCCTTGAGTTGACTTTTTGGGTTGACTTTTTGAATTTGGTTAAAGTCGTTAGCTTTATCGTATGGAATCGATTCCTATAGCTCTTATTGATTATATTATGTTGTTTGTTACTAGATTCGAGTTGTTTAGAGGCCGATTTGTGAGTCAAGGGTTTGTTGGAACATTGAGTTGCGCACTTTGAGGTAAGTAACACTTTTAAACGGGAACTCAGGTATGAGTCCCCATAAAACGTGTTATATGGTTTTTGTTTGGGTGACGCACATGCTAGGTGACAGGCATGTGGGCGTGCACCGTGGAAATGATGACCTGGTTAATTCTTTTGTAGTATGTTGTTATCAAGTCTTGTTCTACCCGTGAAATCCTTGTTAGAGTAATTGAACTGTAATTCATGTTATAAAACATATGTAAAATATGTGCTTATCCTGTTGAGGCCCAGTGAGGTTATTTCTATTGTTTTGAGCTATCTGCTTTAACTGCAACTGTGTGCTCAGTCATGATCCTTTACTTGCATATCATATCTCAGTCTCTATTATCATTCACTTTTACATTACATGTTCTTACTGAGTTGGGCTGAGTAGTATGGGATTGTGATCACCGTGAGGCTTGAGACATTGATGTCTGAGTTGGGCCTAAGAGCCAAGTTGAGAGTGCTATTGTTGATCGGGATGATCACCGCAACAAGCCTTACTGGCTTATTTATTTTTTTGTGACTTGGGGTGCATGTCGCAGCAGGCCTTATAGCTTTATATTAGGTTTTAGGCAGGATCCGCCCCTCTGGAGTCTGACATACCAGCAGTGAACACAAGCATTGTGATATACATACACGTGATTTGGTGAGGGGCATTAATGCCAGGCAACCATACATTTCCAAGTAATTGTGTGTGATGAGTGCGAATTCGAGATAGACAGATTGAATACTTTGAGAGTATGAGTGCCTGGAAATATCACTATGATATCGTACTTTTGACATGCATATTTGACATGTAGGCATAGAGATGTACCATCCCTCATGCTAGCTATACTTGACATGTTCTTACCGGTGTTGGCCTTTATTTGTGAACTTGAAAGCATGTCTAAATTTCTATACTGTGATCTAACTGAATAGGGAAGTTTCTCTGAGTTGTTACTGTTATTCTTATTATGACATCCGTGTTGGCATTATATTGATTCTGACGGTATCCTTCTAAGCTCATCACTGCTTTTAGCCCAAGTTAGTCCTATTACTTATTGAGTACATTGGGTTGGTTGTGCTCACACTACACTCTGTACTTTGTGTGTAGATCCAGGTACATATGGATGCGGTGATTGCTAGATTTTTTGCCAGTACCTGCTATGATGCCTACAGACCCTGACTCTCCCTTTTTTCATTTTATTCAGTACCGTTCTATCTCGTGGACAGTTGTATTAGAGTTTTAGACTATGTTGATACTTAGTAGCTTATGTACTTGATGACACCATGTTTTTCGATGGATGTAGTAGAGTTACAGTTATTTTCAATATATATTTATGAGATTATCAGCTATTCAGCTTATTAAATCATATTTAATTCAAATGCATAGTTGTTATGTGATTGTCGGCTTGCCAGGTAAATATGTTAGGCACCATCATGACATGTTGAGATTTTGGCTCGTGACAAGTTGGTATTAGAGCACTAGGTTACCTAGGTCTCACAAGTCATGAGAAGTTTTAGTAGAGTCTTGTGTATCGGTACAGAGACGTCTGTACTTGAATTCTAGAGGCTACCAAACCATTAGGACGCATTAGTTTCTTGTACTCTTGTCGTGCAAATTTGTTGATTCTGGAAACTAAACTTCTATTCTTTTATTCTCTCACGGATTGTTATGACACGTGTGACTGGATCAGGAGGACGGCCACCAGTACCACCAGCTAGGGCCGCGAGAGGCTGGGGCTAGGATAGAGGTAGAGGTGCTGCTCGTACCACTTCTAGAGCACGTGTGAAGCCACCAGTTGCTTAAGCTGAGGGTCATATACCAGATATGGTTGAGTAGGTGAGACGAGCTCAGGCACCAGCTGTGCCCATTGTGATTCCAAGTCTTCAGGAGGCTTTGGACTAGATATTGACTGTATGCACGAGCCTTGCTCAGGTGGTTTCGATTCCGGCTGCACCAGCCACTTCTCAGGCTGGGGGAGGTGCTTAAACTCCCGCGGCCTGCACTCTAGAGCAGGTAGCTCAAGGACTCCAACTACTAGGGGTACTACCAACCCCATCGGTTGTAGCTGATTGGGCCCAAGTTGGCCCACCTATGAGTGATGAAGAATAGAAGAGTCAATAACGATTTTGGAGGCTTAAGCCTCTAGAGTTCAGTGGGGTCGAGTTAGAGGATGTGCAAGATTTTATAGATAGGTGCCAGCGGATCCATTGCACGGCGGGTATGTTTGAGACCAGTGGAGCTTCATTTACTACTTTTTAGCTAACAGGGGCAGCTTACAGATGGTGGGAGGCCTATGAGTTGAGTAGGTCAGCCGGCGGTGCACCACTTACGTGGCATGAGTTCTCAGTTCTCTTCTTAGAGAAGTTTGTTCCACAGATTCGCAAAGAGGAGTTGTGTTGGCAGTTTGAGCTGCTACACTAGGAGAGTTTGTCAGTGACTCAGTATTAGATGAGATTTTTGGAGTTGGCTCGTCACGTGGTATGGTTGGTTCCCACTGAGAGGGAGAGGATTAGGAGGTTAATTGATGGCCTCCACTATGGACTACGTTTCATCACGACTCGGGAGATTGCGACTGGTGCGAGCTTTGACGAGATTGTTGATATTGCTAGACGCCTAGAGTTGGTTCACAGTCAAGAGCGGGAGGAGAGGGAGGCCAAGAGGCCTCATAGTTCGGGTGGTTTCAGCAGTGCCTCCTCTGGAGGCAGTCCCATCACAGGAGGGGTCGTCCTTATAGTCCTGCTCATATAGCTCGTCCGATTTATCGTGGTGCATCAGCTAGCCATGGTTCATACAGTGCTCGTCCGGGTAAGTCATCTTTCAGTGGCCTCCCAGCTAAAAAATCATCCTGTGGTCCATCAGTTCAAGGTTTGTCTGTGCCAGGTCCTTCTAGTAGTTATTTTGGTTCTCGGTGTCCAATTTAGTCTCCGCCGCCACTGTTGGATCGAGGTTTCTGTGAGTGTGGAGAGTTGGGACATGTGACGAGGTATTGTCCCTGTCTTATAGGAGGTCCAGTTCAGCAGAAGGGTCAAGCTATGAGTTCCACACTAGTTACTTTACCACCTGCTTCGCCAGCTCAGGGTGGGAATCGGGAAGATCGAGGTCACCCTAGAGGGAAAGGTTGATCAGGTGGTGGTCAGGCTCGATGCTATGCTTTTCTCACCATGCTAGAGGCTGTTGCTTCAGACGCAGTGATCATATGTATTGTTTCAATGTGCCATAAGGATGCTTCCTATTATTTGACCCTAGTTTCACTTATTAATATGTATCATCGTATTTTGCTCGTTATTTTGATATGCCCCATGATTCCTTAGCTATGCTTATTCGTGTATCTATACTAGTGGTGATTCTATTATTGTGGACCATGCATATTGGTCATGTGTGGTGACTATTGGGGGATTAGAGACGAGAGTTGATCTCTTATTGCTTAGTATGGTTGATTTTGACGTGATTATAAACATGGATTGGTTGTCACCATGTCATGCTATTCATGATTTTTGCGCTAAGACTGTGACGTTGGCAATGCCGGGATTGCTTGATTGAGTGGAGAGGTTCTGTGGACTATGTTCCTAATAGAGTGATTTCATATTTGAAGGCCCAACGGATTGTTGGGAAAGGATGTTTGGCATATTTGTCCTTTGTGAGGGATATTAGTTCTGATGCTCCTACAATTAAGTCTGTTTCGATAGTGCGAGACTTATTTAATGTGTTTTCTGCAAACCTGTCGGGCATGCCAGCCGACAAGAACATTGATTTTGGTATGACTTGGTGCTGGGCACTTAGCACACCTCTATTCCTTCGCATCGTATGATACCAACAGAGTTAAAAGGAATTGAAAGAACAGCTTAAGGAGCTACTTGATAAGGAATTCATTAGGCCTAGTGTGTCACCTTGAGGTGCATTGGTTATGTTTGTGAAGAAGAAGGATGGTACTATGTGGATGTGCATTGATTATAGGCAATTGAACAAAGTTACAATTAAGAACAAGTACCCACTAACGCGCATTAATGACTTATTTGACCAACTTCGGGGTGCGAGGGTGTTTCTAAGATTAATTTGAGGTCTGGTTATCACCAGTTGAAGATTTGGGATTCTGATATTCTGAAGGCGGCATTTAAGAGCCGCTATGGCAAATACGAGTTCCTTGTGATGTCTGTTGGACTGACCAATGCCCCAGCAACCTTTATGCATTTCATGAACAATGAATTCCAGCCATATCTTTATTCTTTTGTCAAAGTAATCATTGATGATATACTGGTGTACTCACACAACCATAAGGAGCATGAGCAGCATTTGAGGTTTGTACTACACGTGTTGAGGGAGAAGAAACTTTATGCTAAATTCTCTAAGTGTGAGTTCTGTCTTGATTCTGTAACGTTCTTGGGGCCACGTGGTGTCCAGTGAGGGTATCAAAGTAGATCCGAAGAAGATTGAGGCAGTCAAGAGTTGGCCCATACTGTCTTTAGCTACTGAGATTTGGAGTTTTCTTGGCTTGGCTGGATATTATTACCGTTTTGTGGAGGGTTTCTTGTCTATTGCTGCACCTTTGACTAGATTGACCCAAAAGGATGCCCCATGCAGGTGGTCTGATAAGTGTGAGGATAGCTTTCAGAAGCTCAAGATTGCCTTGACCACAACTCCCGTTCTAGTTTGCCTTCAGCATTAGGTCCATATACAGTAGTGTATTGTGATGCTTCTCGGATTGGTATTGGTTGTGTCTTGATGCAGGAGTGTAGGGTTATTGCTTATGCTTCACGCCAGTTGAAGCCCCATGAGAAGAACTACCCCGTTCATCATTTAGAGTTGGCAGTCATTGTTCATGCATTGAAGATTTGGAGGTATTATCTCTACGGCATGTCTTGTGATGTATTTACATATCATCGGAGTTTACAACACTTGTTCAAGCTGAAAGATCTAAATTTGAGGTAGCGGAGATGGTTGGAGCTATTAAAAGACTATAATATCACTGTTTTGTATCATCCCAGGAAGGCCAATATGGTGGCCGATGTCTTGAGTCGAAAGGCTATGAGTATGGGTAGACTGCATATATTCTAGTTAGTAAGAGGCCACTGTCATCAGATGTTCAGTCCTTGGCCAATCAGTTCGTGAGGTTAGATGTTGCAGAGCCTAGTCGGGTTCTAGCTTGCGTGGTTTCTCGGTCTTCATTATATGAGCGCATCAGAGAACGTCACTATGACGACCCTCATTTGCTTGTCCTTAAGGATGCAGTATCGCATGGTGATTGCCAAGGAGGTTTCTATTGGAGATGATGGGGTGGTGCGGATGCAGGGTCGAATTTGTGTGCCCAATCTTGATGGGTTACGTGAGTTGATTCTTGAAAAGGCCTACAGTTGACGATATTCTATTCATTCAGGTGCCGCCAAGATGTATCAGGACTTGAGGCAACACTATTGGTGGAGGAGAATGAAGAAATATATAATGGAGTATGTGGCTCGGTGTTACACCCAATGTTTTCGTACGTTAAAGTTTTGTCGTAAGTTAATCGACGTATGTCCGGGAATGAGATTATTTTGGGATTATAAGTATTATGCTATTTCAAAAAAGTGATGAGTAAATTCGTGAAGGTGAGAGGGTAAGTAAATCAAAGAAAATGAATTTCGTCGAGGTTTGTCATGTTGGGATAAAATACGGCCCGTGCTAAAATACCCGGTATTTATGGACTAGTGCTATACAAGGTACCACATGACCATGATAGTAAGGTGTATAAGATGTGTTAAAAGTAAGTAGTATTTTAAGTAATTTGAGATGATTCTTAATTATGTGGGTAATTGGTTAATTGTTGGATTAGTGAGAGATTAATTAAGTAATGAATCTAATAAAGAAAATAAAACAATTTGGATAAACATAAGGGGCTTAACGTGGAAGCCTCCAATTTCAACACTATGACTCTTGAATTCATGTAATTAGGTGGCAAATTTAAGGGATTTTGGTGGCCAAGTCATCCTACACAAGTGGGGCCCACAACCAAAGACATAAAGGTCTCTCATAATTCAATTTCATCTCTACAAAGGAATAGACAAAATTTAGCAAAGTATCCAATAAGACTTCTCAAATACAAAGTAAGATATCACATGATTTGAATGGCAAGAAAAGTTACTGCAACAATTCATACGAGATTGTTTCTTAGCCACGTGAGATTGTGCAATTTTAAGGAAGTACAGTGCAATCTTTCTCAAGAATATCATATGGATTTTTCCCTACATCGATCCGCCGTTACGTGGTGACGCAATTGACTTATGTTAGAGGGATTGTCAAGAGAATCGGCTCAGGTATGTTAAGGATATCCCTTCTTTCTTTTTGGCATCATCAATACGACATGAACAAAACGAGAGAAATGCAAAACTTTCATAAATGGCTCTATTCATAGAAATACTAGAGATGCTTATGTTCTTGATTCCCCATGTGTCATATATTCTATCATATATTCATGAGCCTCAAAAATACGTTACTTCATTATATATATATATATATATATATATATATATATATATATATATATATATATATATATATATATCTGTGTCTCTGTGTGTGTGTATTGGGATATGGAAGGTTATGGCATTATATAAGCACCACCACCTGATCAACTGGTATACGTTGATGATTTTGCCCACTGTGGCCGAGATGATATGATTGGATGGCCTTAGAGTCCTAATGATGTTATGAAACATGTACCTATGCACAACATGACATTCATACGCATATGCATGACGCTATAATTATTTCATGATATTTAGAGTTATCCAGACATACAGGTTGAGTCATTTCTTCCATGTCTGTTATGTACTTATTTATGTGCCTTACATACTCGGTACATTATTTGTACTGACGTCCTTTTTGCTCGGGGACGCTGCGTTTCATGCCTGAAGGTCCCGATAGACAGGTCGAGAGCCCTCCTAGTAGGCTATCAACTCAGCGGAAGATGTTGGTGCGCTCCATTTGCTTCGGAGTTGCTTATTTGTTTAGTATGATTTAGACATGTATTGTTTGGTATGGCGGGACTCTGTCCCGACCTTTATGAAAATTATGTATTCTCAGAGGCTTGTAGACAAATGTCATGTACGTAAAAGACTGTATGGCCTTGTCGGCCTATGTTCAATATACGAGTGGTTATTTTGGTCTTATAGGATCGTATATCTTATGTATAAGTTGGTATCACATGTTGTATTCTACTTATCTCACGGAAGCCTTCCGGCCAGTTATCTATGATCGAATGACATGAAAAGATACGTTATTTTGGTACTCAGTTGAGTAAGATATCAGGTGCCCGTCGTGGCCCATCAATTTGGATCGTGACAGAAGTGGTATCAGAGCAGTTCTGTCCTAGGGAGTCTACAAGCCGTGACTAGTAGAGTCTTGTTTATGGGTGTGTCGTGCACCACACCTATAAGCACGAGGCTACATGGCATTTAGGACTGTCACTCTTTCAACTTACTCTAGATCGTGCGGTAGAGCTCGGTTGTAAGAACTCAATTTCCTAAATTCTATCTTCTTTATAATACGACTATGCCTATATCTAGAAAGACGTTTGGTAAGGGTTCGAATGTGGTTGTGGAAGAATTGAGTTAGAGGAACTCAATTTTGCATCATGCTTATGATAAATGTAAGGTCTCCAGCAGAACATGAGGATACTAAGACGTGCAAGCTTCTTGATAAGGATCCCTAAGGCAAGAATGCCTATCCACTTTTACGGTAAAAAGGAAAAAGAGAATCGAAAAGTAGACATAAGTTCCATAAAGTAATAAAAGCAAGGTGAAAAAGGTTACGAGGTACCCAGTTAATGAAGATTATCGATATTTTCAATTCAGGCAGAGGAATATAAGCCTTTTGAGTTACCTTCAACAGTATCAGAGGTTTGTATAATTGGCTACATCGATATTAGTTCTGCCCTATCGGAGCTAACATATATGGTTTAAGAGAAGAAATGGATATCAGGATCCGGCTGAGGTTAGAGTGACCCAAAATGGTGGACGGATTGTTTGTGTTAGTTGATATTTCCGAAGGATATTGCAAATGTGCTAATAGATCTCTTTGTGAGACACTCAGATGGTGAACCCTAAAATAGTACAGCTAGATATGAGTACTGCAATGATAGGCACTAGAAGCCTGGAAAGGATAAATGTTATCTTAGTATGACTCCCGTCCCTAGTAGAGAGATAATGCTAGGCAACCCGATGAGCCAGTGGATGGTGTAAAGGGGAGCTAAAAATAAAAGAATATCTTGTCAAAGTTTTCAAAATAAAGTGATAGACAGAAATGTTAGCAGGAAATTAGAAGAGAGCTAATGAAGCATTAAGAGTAAGATGTGATACATGGATGACAATGGTAGTTCAAAAAGATGACAATATTACAGAGACTATAGTCAAGTGAAGGAAAATACAAGAGGTGACAGGCCTTGAGACAACAAAAGAGTATAGGCCATAAAGTCATATCCTCATTTCGAGAAAGAAGTTCGCAACTCTGACGCGATTACCAAAAGGAAAAGTTAGACCCTGAGTAATAGAAACTAGTATGGATTGGTGAACAAGATAAGCTAATCATAAATTAGGGACGGAGTGATTTGATAATAGTCGGCATCATGAGAATTTCAGATTTTGTTTAGGCAATAATAGAATGGACAATAGAAGAAGATTCATGAGAAATTCGGAGAATGGTCATTCAGGCAGACGCTTCCCTATAGCAAGCAATGTGAGTAAGTTGAACTTAAGGAACTGTCTGTGCCAATTACACTTGGTGTCACCATCGGGAGTAAGGAATTTTGTTATCCTTGGTACAGAAGGATTGCCGCAAGGCAAGTAAGGGTCATCGATGATGTCAAAAGACGCCAAGATGAAGAGGTAACACATCTATAGGTAGATCCTCGTGGCTTCGACTCTTAGTACTCCCCAAAAAATGGGAATATGGAGTGATGTGGCGTTAAGTCAGAATTAAGTTGTTCTAGTAGCTATGAAATGGTAAAGGAAGAATACAATAAAAATAAGAAAGGGATGAGATTACACTTATTCAAAGTCTACAGATGGGCTACTATCCCAGAATATTATGCAGGTACAACATCAAGGAGAGGAGGTTAGGGTTCCTGCCGAAGATGTTATTGATAGATAAGGAGCCAGTACGAGATATACGTTAAGACAAAGGAAATAACCCGAGAAAGATTACACGGAATGTTGCTATGAGAATAGGCCAACAAGTAGTTAGTAATTGATTTTTGAAGAGCCTAGTTATGGCTAGACAAGAGGATATAGACAAATCAACAAATCGTGCAAGATAAAAATAGGGAACACCAGTATGGGGAATTCGGCCTCGCAGTTATGACATCGTGATCCTCGAGAAATATTCGGATAGGAGTTGGTATAGTTAAAGGTACCGTATAATTGTTAGGGAAATAAATGAGAGTGCCACTAGGAAAACAGTCAAAATATCAGTTCATGAGCAATCCTACAAGCACAGGGGCGTGGAGGTAAGAACTACATATAATTATAGGCGAGGAAGAACATAAAATATTCTGTCGAGTATTCGATGTAATAAGCTCGCAGCTTTACAAGTGTAAGAAGGTCTTAAGTACTACAACGAAAGACTAGTTGAGGATATAAGAAAGAAGACTTCAACCAAAGCACAGTGATCTAATAGAGGAAATGGTCTAGTAGCAACAGTCTCACAACAACATTGTATCCACTTCATAAGAAAGTGACACCTATCGTGGCTAATGAGAGGGAAATGAACCAAAAGTAATATTCGAGACCATATGAAATGCACAAAATTCCGGCATGCATGGGAACTAAGATAAGCTAATTATGCACGCAACAAGGGGGCAGAAAGCTGAGAAGGAATGAAAGGAATAATTCAATCAATGATCCAGAGTTAGTCATGTTACAAACGCACATAAGATTTCGGAGCTGTAACGACCCGAACGGTCGTTTTGAGCTTTTGCACCTTCCCCGTCAGTTCTCAGGCATGACTTTCCCCGTGTGATATCTTATGACTCATGTAAATCGTTGGTTTTGGTTTTCAGGGTAATCAGAATGAAATTGGAAGACCAGTTCTCAGTTTGAAGCTTGAAATTTAAAAGGTTTGACCAAGATATGACTTGTTTGTATATGATCTCGGATCGGAATTTTTATGATTTGGTTAGCTCTGTTAGGTGATTTGGGACTTAGGAGTGTGATCATAATGCATTTTGGAAGTCCGTGGAAGGTTTAGGCTTGAATTGGCGAAATTGAGATTTCGGCGTTTTCCGGTTGATAGGTGAGATTTTGATATAGAGGTAGGAATCAAATTTCGGAAGTTGCAGTAGTTCCTTTGTGTCATTTGGGATGTGCGTGCAAAATTTCAGGTCATTCGAACGTGGTTTGGTTGGGTTTTTGATCAAAAGCAAAATTCGGAGTATTTTAGAAACTTAGGCTTGAATCCGATGTGTTTTGGTTGATTTGATGTTGTTTGAGGTGTTTTGAGTATTGGAACAAGTTTGAATAAGGTTTTAGGATATTTTGGTTCCTTTGGTTGAGGTCCCGGGGGCCTCGGGTGAGTTTCGGATGGTCAATCGGACCATTTCATGCCTTGGAGATGCTACAGAAATTGCACGTTCAGCTGTTGCAGAGTTTTGCCCTTCGCGATCGCGTAGGGAGTCTCGCAATCGCGTAGAAGCTTTTGAGGGGGGCCGTCTAGTTGTTCTTCTCATTCGCAGGGTGGTTGATGCGTTCGCATAGAGTAAATTGTGGAAGCTGAGTTTTTGTGCTTCGCGATCGCGAAGGTTTTCCCGCGATCGCGATGAAGAAAGTAATGCCTGGGCAGAAGGTTTTTAAACTCGTCTTGTCCGCAATTTTGGGGCTTATTTCCTTCATTGCTGATCATTTTTAGAGATTTTTAAAGGGGATTGGAGAGGGATTCAAGGGGAATCACTTGGAGGTAAGATTCTTGGTCTTAAAATTCAATTATTATGTGAATTTCACCTAGTAAATCATGGAAATTAAGCCAAAAATTGAAGAACTAGGGCTTGAAATTGGAGACCTAAAATTTGGGATTTGAAGGCTCATTTGTGGATGTATTTTGATGTTCTTGGTATGTATAGACTCGTGTGAGGACGAGGATTCTATTGATGTAAATTTTGTCGGATTCCGAGACGTAGGCCCGGGGGCCGGGTTTGAGCAATTTCGGGATTTTTGTTGTAAATTGGATATTTTCGAGTGGGCTTTGTTCCCTTAGCATATTTTAAAGATTATGTACTGATTGTGGCTAGATTTGGAGCATCCGGAGGTCGGTTCGTGCGGGCTAGAGTTTGGACCTGATCGAGGTGAGTAATGATTGTAAATGATGTTCTGAGGGTTTGAAACCCCGGATTGCACATCATAGTGCTATATTGAGGTGAGGCACATGCTTGATGACGAGCGTGGGGTAGTGCACTATTGGGGATTGTGACTTGGTCCGTCCCGATTGTTGACTTTTTTGCGTATTTGATTGAAAACTATTTGCTATCATCATTATTTGGGCTGAATGCCATATTTGGGCTTCGTGCAAATTATTTGAACCCTTCGGGGATTTTTTGTTGATATTTCCTCACTGTTTGACTTTATACTTGACCTCAATCATGTTATTTTACACTATTTTCAAAACTCAGCCATGTTCACTCAGTTTTAATACTCAAATGATAGTTAAATGATGTTTTGGGCTGAGAAAACACCATTTTACTGTTGCCCGAGAGGCTTATGTGATTTTTGACTGAGTAAGGCCGAGGGCTTGTGTTGTGAGGATATCTTTTGGGTTGGGCTGCACGCCGCAGCGGTGATACACTGATTTTCATTATGAGGCCGAGGTACTGAGATTTGTACGCCACGAGGTAGCTTGATATTTATATGAGGCCGAGAGCCTGTTTATGATGCAACGAGATGGCTTGATATTGCGCTTGTGCCGTAAGGGGCCCCTCCAGGAGTCTGCACACCCCCACTGAGCGTGGGTACCCATTGTGGTGTGAGATATAGCCCGAGGGGTTAGTATTGTTCTATGTGAATGCCCGAGGGGCTGGTATTGTTCTATGTGATTGCCCGAGGGGCTGGTACTGTTCTGAGATATTGCTCGAGGGGTGGATTTGTTGACATTGTGTCTGAGGGGCGAACCTTATGTGCTTATCTTTCTTATTTGCCTGTCATTTACCTGTTTAACGGTGTAGTTGTGCCCGAGGGGCGGATTTTCTATGCTTATATGCACTAATTGTTTTGCATTCATTTGCGTAACTGTTGAAAATGTCATTGTTAAAGAAGTTTAAACTGAGCTAAGATGTTTTAAGAGATTTTACAGCTTCGTTGCTTCTTACTGGTTTTATACTGCTTCTATACAGAATGTTGATGCATTTTTCGTGATTTCTTACCATTCAGACTTTAGTTATTATTATTACTCACTGAGTTGGAGTACTCACTTTACTCCCTGCACCTTGTGTGCAGATTCAGGTATTTCAGCACCCAGTAGAAGGTATTGGCTGAGCTGAAGCAGAGTCATTGGAGTTTTAGCGAGGTAGCTATCCGACGTCCGCAGCACAACTCTACTCCCTCTTGATGTCATTAGGCTATTCTAGTATATTTTCTAGAATTTCGTTGTATTTTAGACCTTAGTAGATGCTCATGACTAGTGACACCCCGATGTCGGGCTGTATTCATTTCCGCACTTGTTTTGTTTTGCTAAGTTTATACTTGTTGGGGATATGTCCTTAAAAATGACTTAAATTGATTTATTTAACTGTTAAAACTGAATTTAGGAATTGTGTCGGCTGGCCTTCTTCACGAGAGGCTCCATCACGACCGGCTCCGGTTTGGGGTCGTGACAAGTTGGTATCAGAGCCTAGGTTACATAGGTCTCATGAGTCGTGAGGAGGTTTAATAGAGTCTCGCGGATCGGTACAGAGACGTTTGTATTTATCCTCGATAGGCTGCAGAACCTTTAGGAAAAAATTCACATTCTTGAAATTCTTATCGTGCGTCCTTGATTCAGCTTGAAATATAACTCTTTAAATTCCTTCCACGCATTTGTATGCGCGAACGAGCGCTAAGTATCAGATGTGCATCGATGGCTTGTGATTCCCTGATCGAGGGGCGAGATGTGATCTCTATGTGTTTGACGTTGGGCCAGTCTGGAGGACTTGAGGTCGGATTTATACCTATAGCTTGAGCACCGAGGTGTTGATTAAGTGAGCCGTGTTTTTAAACTTATATACTCAGTAGTGCCCCTATTAGTAGAAGTGATGGCTGGATGGCTATGCGATGAGTGTGTTATGACTAAGAGATGTGATCATATGATTTGGAAGCGACGAGAAGGGTCTCCCGGAGGATAGATGAACTATTAGGTGCTTAATTTCCATTGTGATTGGATGTATAGCCCCGAGTTATGGGTGTGTGAAGAATCTTTTCATGTTCCTAATTGGGAGTGAAGTAAATTTCATGTTGCGGTATGAGTTCAGACTCAGGAAGATTAAGTGACTGCGTAATGTTTATGATGGTGGAAGGCATACATAAATGTTAGTTTGAGGCAAAACAGATGGGTTATCTCCTGCGGAGTGTTCTGAAGTTGTGTGATCCTTATGTTGTTTGTTAGAAGATCCCATTTACAAGTGAATATATGTGTTGAAATTTAAATTTGGGTCGCTTAAGAGAGTGGGTTAAATGTTATGAGAGTAAATGCGAGATTTGCAGAAGATTTAAAGTGCTAGATGATCTGTGTTTTCACAAGCTTACCAAGGATTTGAGTTTAATCTCACTATGGTATTATGGCAACAATAGAGTATATGCGTTATGAGTTATTGGGTGCATTTTGATCTACGGCTTTGAGCCAAGTGGGGGAGTCTGCTATTGATTAGTTGATTGCATGGTTATGTGCTATGTCGGTACTAGTTTGAGGCGTTCGGGTGAATCAGTTATGGCCGACGGAGATTGAGACCTAGGATGGCTCGAGTAAAGGAAAATTATTAACAAAGGTTATAGGATACTTCACAGGTATGTGAGAATCACGGGATGTCTTGAGTCGTTGTTGGTAGAGGAGGCTCGGTGCATAGAGCAGGAAGTTGCCTGTAATGGAATGATGTCACATTCTGTGGTGTCAGAGTGCTAATGAGGCACGGGTTGTTCGGTTCGTTTGATCATGCTAATTGCAGTTTGAGTAGAGTGGATGACTCTCGGGAATGGTTCTAATGGGTTCAAGATTTTACATGTAACAATTGGGTATCTTCAAGTTGTATATGTGGCTAGAAATTGAGTTTTTATTGGAAGATGTCAAGACTTGTGGTATTTTCTATATTAATTAGGGGATTCTTATATCGGTATTAGGAAGGTAATGGTTCCAGATTCGCAAGAAGTCTCTTCGGGGTAGGTATTATGAACATGGTGCTTTTGGGAATATTTAAGAGAGTATCCAGCGGCTTATGAGCCTTGGACGGCGTGGTTTTATGTTTGGGTCTCGTGTGGTGAGTCTGGGTTGAGGGATTATGGTGTTATAGCAAGAAGGAGTATCAAGTTGAAGGTAAATTAGAAGGAAACTCGGATAGATGTGATAGCTTGGTAGTTGGCCGAATCGGTATGGTAAGGATATGATTAGTTCTTTGGATGCTTACGAGGTAATGAGTTTATACAGGCATTTTGTGACAATGCTCTTGGGTCTTAATGGCTTACGTAGCCTGGTTGAGTCAGAAGGATTCAGTCCTGACAGTTTAGTTTTGTGCAAGTGGAATACGAAGAGTTCTTGATGGTTTCTACCACGGTTAGAGGTGTATATTTTCGGCGAGCGTGAGAAGCATAGGATGTGTAGTGATTTTCTTCTAGGTGGGATCAATGGAAAGTTCTTGACTAGTTGAGTACGTAGATGTTTGTGGCTCGGAAGGGAGATGAAGTTCTCATGTTATCCTAAGATGGTATGGTATATGCGGTATGTTATGGAGGATTGAGATTTGCGTGTGTAAGGTTACGGTTCAGTTCTGAACTGAAGGTCATAAAAACTCTTAGGCAGCGGGCAGTTTCAGATGATTAAGGAAATGGTATTGCTAATTGGAGGTAATTTGACGAGGGTATATGTTTCAGAAAAAGGCAATGTGATTAAGTTGATGGTACTTCATTAGTATTGCGGCACTTTCTTGTTGGATCGACTGCTGACATTCGGGTTTTCTTGGTGGTACGGAAGAATCATAAGAGTATCTCTCGTGGGGATGATTGGGTATTAGAGGTGTGTTGTATACTCAGATGGTGGAATTGGGATCGGATATAGTGATTCGTGTGCTGTACGGAGTTGGAGACTGGGAGTTCTCATATTCAGGCTATGTTGTGGTTGTGGGTCGTGTGTATCGACACTGTTTAGTGACTATCGGGGTTTGGAGACCCAAGTGGATCTTTTGTTGCATTGTATGTTAGATTTTAGATGTAATATTGGGTATACACTGGTTGTCTTGGTGTTGTGTTATTCTGGACTATTGCGCTAAGGCGGCAATGTTGGCTATGCCGGGAATGCCACGGATTGTGTGGCGAGGTTCGACAGATTATGTTCTTAGGAGGGTGGTTTTATATTTCGAAGACCTAGTTGATGGCTGGGAAGGATTGTCTTTCTTGTTTGGGCTTTCATGATGGATGTTAGTGTAGAGACCCCTACCATTGATTCAGTTCCGGTAGTGAGGGAATCTTTGGATGTGTTCTTGTGGCCGGGCATGTCGCTGGGCAAGGTTGTTGATTTCGGTATTGATTTGATGCCGGGCACCGTATCGTATGGCACCGACAGAGTTAAAGGAGTTGAGGGAGCAGTTCCAAGGTTTCCTTGATAAGGGGTCCGTTGGCAGGCCAATGTGGATATGTGTTCTAACTTGAGTCGACTTGGTTGGCTCCGAGTTGTATTGTTGAGGGATGTGTGATTCGATTGTTATTGAGCCTATTTGTGTTCTGAGAAGATATATGAGTTACCTTTCCGTGTTGTGGGGCATTTGGATTTGTTGGTTATAGGCACATGTAGTGCGGTGTTATTGGGGTCTCTCAGTGGAGCTCGAGCGGGAGGAGTATTGGATATTGCTCGGCGGATGGCGTATCGGTTATGTCCTTTTAGGTTGTGTAGTGTTATGTATTTGCTTTGCTGTGGTTATGATGATTTGCTTTGGTGCTAGACATCAATTGCGCGTGGTCGTCAATTTCGAGCAGAGTGACTTAAGGTGTTCCATGTGGACCACTGTTTGGATAGGGTCACGCATTGCAGCGAAGTTATGTGGAGGTATGACCTTGCATGTTAGATTCATGTGTTCTGTTTCTATGATGTGAGACGGGTTCTCAGCCTTGTGTTGTGGTGGTACTAGTGAGCTTGCGGTACAGCTCTTTCATCTGAATCACTTTCATGATTTGAGTATGGTCGGATTGTTCTTATTGGTGCGCGGATTGCGCAAGTTGCGACTTTAGTCTTCATTGAGGTGTCATGTCACCGGAGTGGTTGTGTTGGATTAGATAAGATCGTTAGGATCTTTAATGAATACGAATGGATTCGATTTCAGCATGTTGGAAGGATAAATATCGAGGTTTGGCTCAGAAATTTGCTATGGTCTTTGCCAAAGGAGAAGTGGCTTCATGAATGGTTGATCTAAGAAATGGTTATGGCGTACTGTGTGTTTTATTTATCATTGGCAGTATATGAAAGTGTTGGGATGAGACTTTAGTTGATAGGAGGTTTTATATCGGTATTCAGTTGTTGTGTGCAGTTGCTGTGATTAGAAGTTATCGCTGCAAGCGTTTGAGTTATGTGGTATATCATGTAATTGCACCTGAGGTTGCAGGTATGGGTTGTTACAGCTTGTTCGGGCTTATTCACAGTATAATGTGGGATTCTGATCGTATTGAAGATTTTAGAAGTGGAAATGTGTTTCTATGGTTTATGGGCTAGATTGGATTGCGAAATTTCTGTTACAATCTGTTATCTGACCTATATGAGATAGGGTGACGTGGGATCACCCCCGGGTATAGGCGTGGTAAGGTTATTCAGCGATTGGTTGGCTTTTGGAACAACTCTGGGTACGTCCGAGGACGAACGTATGTTTAAGTGGGGGAGGATGTAACGACCCGACCGGTCATTTTGAGCTTTTGCACCTTGCTCGTCAGTTCTCGGGCGTGTGATGTATTATGACTCATGTAAATCGTTGGTTTTGGTTTTCAGGGTAATCGGAATGAAATTGGAAGAGCAGTTATCAGTTTGAAGCTTGAAATTTGAAAGGTTTGTCCAAGATTTGAGTTGTTTGTATATGATCTCGGATCGGAATTTTTATGATTTTGTTAGCTTCGTTAGGTGATTTGGGACTTAAGAGCGTGATCAGAATGCATTTTGGAAATCCATCGAAGGTTTAGGCTTGAATTGGCGAAATTGAGATTTCGGCGTTTTCCAGTTGATAGGTGAGATTTTGATATAGAGGTCGGAATGAAATTCCGGAAGTTGCAGTAGTTCCGTTGTGTCATTTGGGATGTGTGTGCAAAATTTCAGGTCATTCGGACGTGGTTTGGTTGGGTTTTTGATCAAAAGCGAAATTCAGAATATTTTAGAAACTTAGGCTTGAATCGATGTGTTTTGGTTGATTTGATGTTATTTGAGGTATTTTGAGGATTGGAACAAGTTTGAATAAGGTTTTAGGATATGTTGGTGCCTTTGGTTGAGGTCCCGGGGGCCTCGGGTGAGTTTCGGATGGTCAATCAGACCATTTCATGCCTTGGAGATGCTGCAGAAATTGCAGGTTCAGCTGTTGCAGAGTTTTGCCCTTCGCGATCACGTAGGGAGTCTCGCGATCGCGTAGAAGCTTTTGAGGGGGCGCCGTCCGGTTGTTCTTCGCGTTCGTGAAGTTTGGCTTGCGATCGCATATAGTGGAGTGGTTGTTGATCGCGAACGCGTGGTGAAGGCTGCATTTACGTATAGTTAAGCGGGCCACGGGTCTTGGTTGGATTTTTGTTCATTGCGAACGCGGGAGGTAGTCCGCGATCGTGTAGAGTTAGTCGCCTGGGCATCGCGTTCGCAGAGTGTTTGATGCGTTCGCATAGAGTAAATTGTGGAAGCTGAGTTTTTGTGCTTCGCGATCGCGAAGGTTTTCCCGCGATCGGTATGAAGAAAAGTATGCCTGGGCAGAAGGTTTTTAAACTCGTCTTGTCCGCGATTTTGGGGCTTATTTCTTCCATAGCTGATCATTTTTAGAGATTTTTGAAGGAGATTGGAGAGGGATTCAAGGGGAATCACTTGGAGGTAAGATTTCTTGGTCTTAATACTCGATTATTATGTGAATTTCACCTAGTAAATCAGGAAATTAAGCCAAAAATTGAAGAACTAGGGCTCAAAATTGGAGACCTAAAATTTAGGATTTGAAGGGTCATTTGTGGATGTATTTTGATGTTCTTGGTATGTATAGACTCGTGTGAGGACGAGGATTCTATTGATGTAACTTCTGTCGGATTCCGAGACGTGGGCCCGGGGGCCGGGTTTGAGCAATTCCGGGATTTTTGTTGTAAATTGGATATTTTCGAGTGGGCTTCGTTCCCTTAGCATATTTTAATGATTATGTACTGATTGTGGCTAGATTTGGAGCATCTGGAGGTCGATTCGTGCGGGCAAAGGCATCGCGGGCTAGAGTTTGGACCGGATCGAGGTGTTTAGTGATTGTAAATGATCTTTTGAGGGTTTGAAACCCCGGATTGCACATCGTAGTGCTATATTGAGGTGAGGCACACGCTTGATGACGAGCGTGGGGTCGTGCACTATTGGGGATTGTGACTTGGTCTATCCCAAATGATGATTTTTCCGCGTATTTGATTGAAAACTATTTGCTATCATCATTATTTGGGTTGAATGCCATATTTGGGCTTCGTGCCAATTATTTGAACCCTTCGGGGATTTTTTGTTGATATTTCCTCACTGTTTTGACTTTCTACTTGAACTCAGTCATTTTATATTCCATTGTTTTCAAAACTAAGCCATGTTCACTCAGTTTTAATACTCAAATGATAGTTAAATGATGTTTTGGGCCGAGAAAACACTGTTTTACTGTTGCTAGAGAGGCTTATGTGATTTTTTGACTGAGTAAGGCCGAGGGCTTATGTTGTGAGGATATCTTTTGGATCGGGCTGCACGCCGCAGCGGTGATACACTGATTTTGATTATGAGGCCGAGGGCCTGGGATTTGTACGCCACGAGGTGGCTTGATATTGATATGAGGCCGAGAGCCTGTTTATGATTCCACGAGATGGCTTGATATTGCGCTTGGGCCGTAAGGGGCCCCTCTAGGAGTCTGCACACCCCCAGTGAGCGTGGGTACCCATTGTGATGTGAGATATAGCCCGGAGGGCTGGTATTGTTCTATGTGATTGCCCGAGGGGCTGGTATTGTTCTATGTGATTACCTGAGGGGCTGGTACTGTTCTGAGATATTGCCCGAGGGGCGGATTTGTTGACATCGTGCCCGAGGGGCGAACCTTATGTGCTTATCTTTCTTATTTGCCTGTCATTTACCTGTTTAACGGTGTAGTTGTCCCCGAGTGGCGGATTTTCTGTGCTTCTCTGCACTAATTGTTTTGCATTCATTTGCGTAACTGTTGAAAAGGTCATTGTTAAAGAAGTTTGAACTGAGCTAAGATGTTTCAAGAGATTTTACAGCTTCGTTGCTTCTTACTGGTTTTGTACTGCTTATGTACAGCATGTTGATGCACTTTTCGCGATTTCTTACCATTCAGACTTTAGTTATGATTATTACTCACTGAGTTGGAGTACTCACTTTACACACTGCTCCTTGTGTGCAGATTCAGGTATTTCAGCACCCGGTAGCGGGTATTGGCTGAGCTGAGGCAGAGTCATTGAAGTTTTAGCGAGGTAGCTGTCCGACGTCCGCATCACAGTTCTACTCTCTCTTGATGTCATTACACTATTCTAGTATATTTTCTAGAATTTCGTTGTATTTTAGACCTTAGTAGATGCTCATAACTAGTGACACCCCGATGTCAGGCAATATTCATTTCCGCACTTGTTTTATTTTGCTAAGTTTATACTTGTTGGGGATTTGTCCTTAAAAATGACTTAAATTGATTTATTTAACTGTTAAAATTGAATTTTGGAATTGTGTCGGCTGGCCTTGTCTTCACGAGAGGCGCCATCACGACCTTGTCCGGTTTGGGGTCATGACAGGAGCATTATCCATGCAGCATATATGCTGACAATCATACAGTCGTAGAAGACTCCGGTATAAGATAAAAGAAAGAATTGTGCCCAGGGAATAGACAAGGGATTGAATTGTTAGAAGATTGTTTCGTGGATATTCCATAAAACCCATGAATGGCTAAAGTAATAACTAATAACATGTGCCGCAGATCGAAAGATAGCTTAAGCCTGCATAAAGGCTTACCAGAAAAAAGAGGAAACTAAAGATTTACATCAAGTAAGTAAATTAGGAATCTAATTATTACACCCAGAAAATTATAGAAATCGTGATTGAGAACATTGCAGGATTACTCTTAATATTATAGGTAAAAGAGAGATAGTACAACATCCATATTCTGTAACGGCTCTACGATAAAGCCAGTTAGAATAGTACCAGCCTCGTAAGAAGTCAGCAAGAAACACCCATCGGATTGTGTATGCACCAGAGGTGCAAATATTATAATAGTCTTCAAGTTATGGACGTGAACTATACCTATGTGGAATGGACGTAATGAAAGAGATAGAAGATACAATGCGAGGTTTTAAGGTAAGTAAGGTAAAGGTGAACAACGTACGAGATACTTAACTGCAGAAGGTTGTGAACAATCCATACTTCAGATAGCAGGCTAGAAGCGTGGGGATTCAGTATCCAGGAACGATAGCGGCATCGTCAATGGCATATTTTCCAGCCTATGGTATCGAGGAGGCTAATTAAGAGAGTATAGAAGAGTTAGAGACGATGTCATGTCTCGCTTGATGTTCGCTACAAGAAAAAGTCTTATTAACGACCAACAATTAGGGATGAGTCAAAAATCTGGTCCTTAAAAGTACACTAATAGGGACAAGATTACTTCCTGGTCCACAAGTTTCAGATTTAACTTGTTGTTCCACGAAGAGATTTAATCGGATCGTTTAAATTATGAATGTACGGTCCATATTGTTCTTAATTATGCGGGAAAAAAGGCTCCACTCCTATTTTACCTCTATCTAAAAACAAAATAAAATAAAAACTTAAAGCACGCAAAACACTCTAATTAAAAAGACGCTGCTTTGTCATAATATCATTCGTCTCTATCGTAGTTGTAAAATCCTAAATCCCTAAATCTCAAAACCTCACTATGCATTTCTCACTCGGCTGTATCCATGTCCTTCGAGAGTGTTGTAGTGAGTTTTGTTCTTCAATCTTTTACTTTCAAAGTCTTTATATTATGTGCAACACTGGATTTTGCTTGATTTCAGATTTTCTTAGTTTTTTTTGGTTTGAATGTCTTTTGAATCGGTTTGGTACTACCTTGTTTTTTTTAAAGCTTTTTCTTTCCTAAATCTTTTTGCGGTCTGACTTTTGCAGATCTAATTTGTTTAAATTTGTTCTAATAGACGAGTTTTGTGATACAATTATTTTATCGTCTTGAATTATCTCCTAGGCTAAAATTGAAAGTTTGGTACAAATTATTTCCTCTGCTGCTAACGTTGGAAGTTTTCCTACTTCTGAATCAACACAGAATTTTTAAATGAAGATTAGCTTCTTCTTTTTTCTTCTCGTAAAGCATAAGAGCACTAACTCAAAATGGTATCCAATTAAAGCATAATGAGTTCATGCTAAAATAATTTGGGGTTATATTATTTTGTGAAATTTGAGAATTTGTGATTTTTTCTTCTGTATGGTATCTTTATTCTCCTGAATTCATGTGAGATTCAGCTTTCAAGAATGTTCAGCAATGTGATGTTCAGCTTCCACCTTCGCCCAACTTGGGAGAATGGACATTAACTTGAGTCACATACAAGTTCGTAAGAATTTACTCGAAGTATTAATTTGTTTTTCTGATTTGAGTGTGCGTAGCTAAATCATTATTTGAGCAAATTATACATTTTGCTATTGTACATTGTGTTGGTTCTGCTTTATTGTTGTGCTTTCTGCAGAGCATGTGATTATAAAAGTTTTCAAGATAGATTACATGGTTAGGCCATGTTGATTGTTGAAGCATAAGCAGCAATAAAGATAGAGAATAAGGAAAGAGGAACTGCCATATTGTTCTTGTGTAAAGATCCCTTCAATTTATACTTTTTTTAATTGTTCTGATACTTGTACCTCATGAAAAAATAATAATAAGAACAAAAATGATTTAGGTAAATACCCAATCCGTTATGTAGCTATAGTCTATATATCAGTATTATCTTTAAGATGTGTACTTCGATGATTTTTCAATAGTTATTGTATATAAGAAGATGATATCTTTGAGAACAATTATCAGTTACCAATATTAGGAATAAAAGTGGAATAATTCACATTCAGATTGATCAATAGCAAGAATGAAGATAGAGTAGTTTCTGTAATTAAACTGTTGCCTAATTGAATATTTTCCTTACATTCTGTTAGGCATAGTTTGGGTTTTTCATTTTTTGTTCTTGGTAGAATGTTGACGTTGATCTGTTGAATGTTGCAAAAGTTTTGGTGTTTAATATTAGCCTAGGAGTTTGTGTTTTTCAAATAAATAACTTTGTTGCCTCCGTTTTATCTAAATGGATTTGCATAACAGACTTAGGCTTTCATAGATTTCAGGCTTTTGGCTCTCTTGAATTTATATAAAGAATAGCCTTACTATCACTCAATTTCATTTTCTCATGAAGGTCTTGATTTAACCACTCCTTCTGTTGTTTCTATCACATTGATAAATCAGTTATGTCTGTTTCACTGTCAGCATTGGTTGGTAGATCTGTTAGAATACTTTTCTTTTAGATCATTTTATTGAGAGCATGAAGAGAATAATAAGTTGATAAAATACTTTTTATGCATTGCTGATATCGGATTGAGTGATTCATGGTTTATATAGAATTATTTTGTTGATAAACATAATATGAATAGATGCAAGAGCCTAAAAAGGGAGATGGCCAAAAAAACAATTGAAATATAATAAGTTGGACGGATCAGTAATATTTTATTCATATCCTGATATAAATTATATTTCTGACTTCTTGATTGGTCTGTTTAATGCAAAATGCCATTATGTGTGCTCCTTCAATTAACTAAATGCATGTTCTGATCTATTTAGAGACTTAAGTAGCATGCTTAAATGTTTTGGTTGTTTCGTACATTGATATCATGACGATCCCATATGCGTTATGAAATATTGTTTAGCTTGATTGAACTTAATTGAAACTTTAGTTATCATGAAAAGAATGTAAAGAGAGTAGGTTATTAGATTCTAAGTAATTAGAGCTTTTGCTGTGTTGCTATCGAAGTAAAAATCGTTGGACTACTCTATTATTTCAACATGTATGTTCAACTTATATGGGAAAGTTTGAAGTATGAGATGGTACTCCAATAAAAGTAGTGATTTATGGAGTGAAGATTTTAAGGATTAGGAACATATGTTGTTTGATGATCCTCAAAAGATGTGTGGGAGCTACTTATAACTATTTAGTATCACAACAATTTAAAAGGTATATGAGAGTCAAGTTGTATGTGACTAGTTGCAGAGAGTACTACTGTCGATCTTTATAGTTTTTTGTTAAGTGAATTTGCTTTATATGTTTTACAGGGTTTGAACACTCGAGTTTACAAGTCAAGATGAGAGGTTCACATGCCTAGCTGACAAGTTGATAATCATTTTTCTAGGATTGTTAAAAAAAGCTATATTGTTTGGCAGCGAATTCAGCTATTTTATTAAAAAATTGTGTAAACAGTACAAGGATTTGTACAATATTGTCATACTCTGTGCACCCAATGGAATGTGAATCCATTTTTTTGTGAATTACTAAATATATACGAAATTAGATATTATTTATAGTCTATATATAATTCCTTTTCTATATTATAAATTGTATAATATATAGGACAAGAAAACATTATATATTTATATTAACAGTATTTTTGTCCGATGACCAGCCATGCTGATTTTTAACGACCAGATTTTAGCCCTTAAAGATTATATCTCTGATAATTAGAAGCTGGTCGATGATATTGTTTAGGGACTAGAAACATGGTCCTTAAAAGTGTTTTAGGGACCAGCATTTTGGCAGTCGCTAAAACTCTTTAGGGACCAGTTAAACAATCTCGTCACAAATGATCTTTAGCGGCGGAGCCTATAGCCTGGTCGCTATTTATCAGTTGGGACCAGAATTGGACTTTTAAGGACCATTTTTCTTGTTGGTAATAAGCATTTTTCTTGTAGTGGTTCCAGAATGACATAAGGAAATCTATGATGCAAGCAAGTTGAAGGAAGTTTGCGAGTAGTATAAATAGATATATGTATGACGCAAGCTAAAGTATGGTAAAGCGACAAGGTCTTAGGAAGACAGGAATAAGGACAAGAAAGGGCGAGTGAGAATGTCACAAGAAACGGATAAGTTCTTGGGATTAAGCCCGTGAAAACAAGAGAGCTGATGAATTCTCGAAGTTATAGAAAGCTTAGTATAGCCTGAATGGACTCAAAGGAGTTACTCATCATAAGTAGCATTTAAAAGAGATGGAATACTACCATCAAAGTAGAATAAGGGTGTAATTATGGTAGATAATGACGTTTGGGTGTTCGATTGAGTAAAGATTTGAAGAAAGAGATTCATGAATTGTACGAGATTAATTTACCCACGTAAGGTGCCACGACGCTATTCCCCGGACCCGGTCGTGATGGCGCCTCTCGTGAAGACAAAGCCAGCCAATTAAACCCAATTCACTTTTTAAACAGTTAAACAACATAAAACAGTCTAAAACATGATTTGATAATACTAAGTAGCGGATAATATCAATAATGTGCGGAAGTATAATCCAACACAGCCCTAACCGGGGTGTCACAAGTCACGAGCATCTAACTACACTGAATACTCAAATGTAACTACAGGGTTTAGTACTGAACTAAGAATATAAAAGGAAAGAGATAGGGAGGAGCTCCGGGCTGCGAATGCCAACAGCTACCTAAAGACTCCTTGAGATCCGCCTGAAGCTGGAATGAATCAGCACTCGGGAGCGGGACCAGCTACGCCTGAATCTTCACACAGGGTGCAGGGAGTAAAGTGAGTACTCCAACTCAGTGAGTAACAAATATAAATAACAAATGTAAATAACAACTGAAAGTAAGAGAACACGTAAGGCACAAAGCATTCTATAATGAAGCAGTAAAATCATTCAAAAGCAGTAAATCAGTGAAGGGTTAAGTAAAATCCTTTCTCAACAAATAAACAGGTAATTGACAGGCAGTTAAGGTAAAGTAAACAAATAGAAGTTCGCCCCTCGGGCACATTATCAACAAATCCGCCCCTCAGGCAACATCTCAGAAACAATACCAGCCCCTCGGGCTCAATCTCACATCACAATGCGTACCCGCGCTCACTGGGGATGTGCAGACTCCTGGAGGGGCCCCTTACGGCCCAAGCGCAATAACAAGCCATCTCGTGGCGTCAAAAACTAGCCCATCGGCCTCATATCAATCAAGCCACCTCGTGGCGTACATATCTCAGGCCCTCGGCCTCAAATCAGTATTAGTGTTTCCTCACAACATAGGCCTTCGGCCTTACTCAGTCATAAATCCTCACAAGCCCCTCGGGCAATAGTAAAACAATATTTCTCAGCCCAAACATCATTTAAAATATCCTTTCAAATCTTAAAACTGAGTAAGCAGGGCTGAGTATGAAAACAGTAGAAAATAACAGGACTGAGTTTAAGTATAAAGTCAAAACAGTGAGGAAATATCAATGAAAAGCCCCGAAGGGTTCAAATAGTTGGCACTAGGCCCAAATATGGCATTCAGCCCAAATAATGATGATAGCAAATAGTTTTCAATCAAATACGCGACAAAATAATCAATCGGGATGGACCAAGTCACAATCCCCAATAGTGCAAGACCCCACGCTCGTCATCAAGCGTGTGTCTCACCTCAACATAACACTACGATGTGCAATCCGGGATTTCAAACCCTCAGGACATCATTTACAATCATTACTCACCTCGAACCGGCTAATTCTCTAGCTCACGACGCCTTTGCCCCTCAAATCGGCCTCCACGCGCGTCGAATCTATCCATAATCCGAACGAGGACGTCAAAATATGCCAAGGGAACAAAGCCCAAGCGAAAACAATCAATAAAGGGCACAAATCCCGAAATTACCAAAATCGGACCCCCGGGCCCAGGTTTTGAATTCAGAAATTTTTACACCAATAGATTCTGTATCTTCCCACGAGTTCATACATATCAAAAGTTTTCAAAACCGACCCCAAATGGTCCTTCAAATCTCCAATCAAAAGTCTAAATTTCCAAGCCCTAGTTCTTCACCTTTTGGCTCGATTTTCATGATTTACTAGGTGGAATTCACATAATAATCGAGTTTTAAGTCCAAGAATCTTACCTCAATGTGATTCCTCTTGAATCCCTCTTCAATTTCCTTCAAAAAGCTCCAAAAACGACCAACGATGGAAGAAATAAACCCACCTCTGCGGACAAAACGACCCTTAAAACATTCTGCCCAGGCCTTAATTTCCTTCTTCGCGAACGCGGTCAAACCCTCGCGTTCGCGAAGCACAAATTTACTTTGACCAACTTTCCTCTTACGCGAACGCGACATGACCACCGCGAACGCGAAGGTTCCTCAGACTTACTCTTCGCGAACGCACTCCCTCTCCCGCGAACACGATGAACAACTTGACCTCAACCCAGCTGACCCAATTCCTCTACGCGATCACGAAGCCCTTCTCGCAAACGCGAAGGCCAAAATTCCACTGGCTTCCTCAGACTCTTCGCGAACGCGGAGACTAAAAACCTGCAACAGCTGAACTTGCAACTTCTGCAATTTTCTTAACTCCAAAATGATCCGTTAAACCACTAGAAACTCACCCGAGGCCCCCGGGACCTCAACCAAAGGCACGAACACATCCTCACCTTATTCAAACTTGTTCCAATCATCAAAACACCTCAAACAACATCAAATCAACCAAAACACATCGGATTCAAGCCTAAGTTTCTAAAATCTTCCAAATTCAGCTTTTGATCAAAAACCTAACCAAACCACGTCTGAATGACCTGAAATTTTGCACACATATCCCAAATGACATGACGAAGCTACTGCAACTCTCGGAATTCCATTCCGACCCCTATAACAAAATCTCGCCTACCAACCGGAAATCGCCAAAATATCAACTTCGCTAATTCAAGCCTAAATCTACTCCAAACCTCCAAAACACATTCCGATCACACTCCTAAGTCATAAATTACCTCCCAAAGCTAACCGAACCATAGGAACTCATATCCGAGCCCTCTAACACATAAGTCAACATCCGGTTGACTTTTCCAACTTAAACCTTCTTAAAAGAGACTAAGTGTCTCAAACTTCACCAAAAGCAATACGGATTCAATCCGACTAACCCGATACCTCAAAACACGGATAAACAAAATATAAAGAAGCAGAAATGGGGGAAGCGGAGCGGTAACTCATGAGACGACTAGCTGGGTCGTCACATCCTCCCCAACTTAAACAAACGTTCGTCCTCGAACGAGTCAAGAAACATACCTGAAGCCTCAAACAGGAGAGGATATCTGCTCCGCATCTCCTGCTCGGTCTCCCAGGTAGCCTCCTCCACGGGCTGACCTCTCCACCGCACTTTCACCGAAGCTATATCTTTTGATCTCAACTTCCGAACCTGACGCTCCAAAATAGCTGCTGGCTCCACATCTTAAGTCAAACCACCCTCCAACTAAACTGTGTAAACACCTCAACGAACTCATGTGGACACTCCTCAGCCCGAGGACAATCTCTCAAATACACATGTTGATGAAATCCAGAACATAAGACGGATCTCCAATATACTTCCGGAGCATGGAAACATGGAACACCGGATGCACACTCGACAAGCTGGGTGGCAAGGCAAGCTCATAAGCCACCTCCCAATCCTCCAAAGTACCTCAAAAGGCCTAATGAACCGCGGACTCAACTTCCCTTTCTTTCCAAACCTCATAACGCCCTTCGTGGGCGAAACCTTCAACAAAACCTTCTCACCAACCATGTAGGGCACATCTCGAACCTTCCTGTCAGCATAACTCTTCTGCCTCGACTGAGCTGTACGAATTCTCTCCTGAATCACCTTCACCTTATTTAAAGCATCCTGCACCAAATCTATCCCCAATAGCCTAGCCTCACCGGGCTCGAACCAACCAACTGGAGATCTACACTGCCTCCCGTACAAAGCCTCATATGGAGCACTTTGAATACTCGATTGGTAGTTATTGTGATAAGCAAACTCTGCAAGCGGTAGAAACTGATCCCATGACCCTCCGAAATCAATAACACAAGCATGTAGCATGTCTTCCAATATCTGAATAGTGCGCTCGAACTGCCCGTCCGTCTGAGGGTGAAAAGCTGTGCTCAACTCCACCTGAGTACCTAACTCCCGCTGAACAGACTTCCAAAACTGGGAAGTAAACCGAGTGCCCCGATCTGAAATGATGGAAACTGGGACACCATGCAACCGAACAATCTCCCGGATATATATCTCTGCTAACCGCTCTGAAGAATAAGTAGTACAGATATGAATGAAGTGCGCGGACTTGGTCAGCCTATCCATAATCACCCAAATAGCATTGAACTTCTTCAAAGTCCGTGGGAGCCCAACTACAAAGTCTATTGTGATCCGCTCCCACTTCCACTATGGAATATCCATCCGCTGAAGCAAGCAACCCGGTCTCTGATGCTCATATTTCACCTGCTGACAATTGAGACACCAAGCTACAAATCCCACAATATCTTTTTTCATTCTCCTCCACCAATAATGCTATCTCAGATCCAGATACATCTTCGCGACTCCTGTATGAATAGAATACCGCAAGCTATGGGCCTCCTCCATAATCAACTCTTGAAAGCCCATCTACATTGGGCACACAAATCCGGCCCTGCATCCTCAACACCCCATCATCTCCAATAGTCACATCTCTGGCATCATCATGCTGAACTCTGTCCCTAAGGACAAGAAAATGTGGATCATCATATTGGCGCTCTCTGATGCGCTCATATGGGGAAGACCGAGAAATCACACAAGCCAATACACGACTGGGCTCTGAAATATCCAACCTCACGAACCGATTGGCAAAAGCCTGAACATCAACCGCAAGAGGTCTCTCCCCAACTGGAATATATGCCAAACTCCCCATACTCACAGCCTTTCGGCTCAAAGCATCGGCCACCACATTGGCCTTCCCCGGATGGTACAATATAGTGATGTCATAAGTAACTCCAACCATCTCCGCTGCCTCAAATTAAGATCCTTTTGCTTGAACAAATGCTGAAGACTGCGATGGTCAGTGAACGCCTCACAAGATACGCCATACAAGTAATGCCTCCAAATCTTCAATGCGTGAACTACGGTAGCCAAATCCAAATAATGAACAAGGTAGTTCTTCTCGTGGGGCTTTAACTGACGAGAAGCATAAGCAATAACTCTACCCTCCTACATCAACACACAACCAATCCCTACTCTCGAAGCATCAAATACATGGTATATGAACCTGAAGCTGATGGCAAAACCAATACTGGAGCTGTGGTCAAGGCTGTCTTGAGCTTCTGAAAGCTCTCCTCACACCCGTCCGACCATACGAATGAAGCACCCTTCTGAGTCAACTTGGTCAAGGGCGATGTGATAGATGAGAATCCCTGAACAAACCGACGATAATAGCCTGCCAAACTAAGAAAGCTGCGAATCTCTGTGGGTGAG
This sequence comes from Nicotiana attenuata, assembly GCF_001879085.1. NCBI lineage: Eukaryota > Viridiplantae > Streptophyta > Magnoliopsida > Solanales > Solanaceae > Nicotiana > Nicotiana attenuata. The sequence goes on along the minus strand of NC_031991.1, from coordinate 22,626,842 downwards.
GACGGTCGGGGCCAACTCTGCACCGCCTCTATCTTCTTTGGGTCAACCTGAATACCCTCACTGGACACCACGTGTCCCAAGAATGCCACTGAACCGAGCCAAAACTCACACTTGGAGAACTTTGCATAAAGCTTCTCATCCCTCAATCTCTGCAACACAACACTCAAATGCTCCGCGTGCTCCTCTTGACTACGCGAATATACCAGAATATCATCAATGAAGACTATGACAAATGAGTCAAAATAAGGTCGGAACACGCTGTTCATCAAATGCATGAACGTTGTTGGGGCATTGGTCAGCCCAAAAGACATAACCAGGAACTCATAGTGACCATATCTGGTCCTCAAGGCCGTCTTAAGAATATCCGAACCCCTGATCTTCAACTGGTGATAACCCGAACGAAGATCAATCTTGGAGAACACTCTCGCTCCCTGAAGCTGGTCGAATAAATCATCAATGCGAGGCAAAGGATACTTGTTCTTAATTGTTACCTTGTTTAATTGCCTATAATCAATGCACATTCTCATAGTGCCATCCTTCTTCTTCACAAACAGAACTGGCGCACCCCAAGGTGACACACTAGGCCGAATGAACCCCTTATCAAGGAGATCCTAAAGCTTCTCCTTCAACTCCTTCAACTCCGCTGGTGCCATACGATACAGCGGAATAGAAATGGGCTGAGTGCCCGGCACCAGGTCAATACCAAAATCAATATCCCTGTCCGATAGCGCGCGTCCTCACCATCTGTGAGAGAATAGAACAACAGAAGTTTAGTACTCGGATCAACAAATTCGCACGATAAGAATTTTAAGAATGTGAAGTTTCCTAAAGGTTCTGGCGCCTCTCGAGGAAAAATACAGATGTCTCCGTACCGATCCGCGATACTCTACTAATCCTGCTCATGACTCGTGAGACCTATCTAACCTAGGCTCTGATACCAACTATCACGACCCTATTCCCCGGACCCGGTCGTGATGGCGCCTCTCGTGAAGACAAATCCAGCCAATTAAACCCAATTCACTTTTTTAAACAGTTAAACAACATAAAACAGTCTAAAACATGATTTGATAATACTAAGTAGCGGATAATATCAATAAAGTGCAGAAATATAACCCAACACAACCCTAACCGGGGTGTCACAAGTCACGAGCATCTAACAACACTGAATACTCAAATGTAATTACAGGGTTTAGTACTGAACTAAGAATATAAAAGGAAAGAGATAGGGAGAAGCTCCGGGCTGCGAATGCCAACAGCTACCTAAAGACTCCTCGAGATCCGCCTGAAGCTGGAATGAATCAGCACTCGGGAGCGGGACCAGCTACGCCTGAATTTGCACACAGGGTGCAGGGAGTAAAGTGAGTACTCCAACTCAGTGAGTAGCAAATGTAAATAACGACTGAAAGTAAGAAAACACGTAAGGCACAAGACATTCTATAATGAAGCAGTAAAACCATTCAAAAGCACTAAATCAGTGAAGGGTTAAGTAAAATCCTTTCTCAACAAATAAACAGGTAATTGACAGGCAGTTAAGGTAAAGTAAACAAATAGAAGTTCGCCCCTCGGGCACAGTATCAACAAATCCGCCCCTCGGGCAACATCTCAGAAACAATACCAGCCCCTCGGGTTCAATCTCACATCACAATGGGTACCCGCGCTCACTGGGGGTGTGCAGACTCCTGGAGGGGCCCCTTACGGCCCAAGCGCAATAACAAGCTATCTCGTGGTATCACAAAATAGGCCCTCGGCCTCATATCAATCAAGTCACCTCGTGGCGTACATATCTCAGGCCCTCGGCCTCAAATCAGTATCAGTTTTTCCTCACAACATAGGCCCTCAGCCTTACTCAGTCAAAAATCCTCTCAAGCCCCTCGGGCAATAGTAAAACAGTATTTCTCAGCCCAAACATCATTTAAAATATCATTTCAAGTCTTAAAACTGAGTAAACAGGGCTGGGTATGAAAATAGTGGAAATTAACAGGACTGAGTTTAAGTATAAAGTCAAAATAGTGAGGAAATATCAATGAAAAGCCTCGAAGGGTTCAAATAGTTGGCACTAGGCCCAAATATGGCATTCAACCCAAATAATGATGATAGCAAATAGTTCTCAATCAAATACGCGGTAAAATTATCAATCTTGACGGACCAAGTCACAATCCCCAATAGTACACGACCCCACGCTCATCATCAAGCGTGTGCCTCACCTCAACATAGCACTACGATGCGCAATCTGGGGTTTCGAACCCTCAGGATATCATTTACAATCATTACTCACCTCGAGCCGGCTAATTCTCTAGCTCACGATGCGTTTGCCCCCACGAATCGGCCTCCACGCGCGTCGAGTCTATCTAAAAACAGAACGAGGACGTTAAAATATGCCAAGGGAACAAAGCCCAAGAGAAAACAATCAATAAAGGGCACAAATCCCGAAATTACCAAAACCCGACCCCCGGGCCCACGTCTCGAAGTTCATAAATTTTTACACCAATAGATTCCCTATCTTCCCACGAGTTCATACATATCAAAAGTTCTCAAATCCAACCCAAATGGTCCTCAAATCCCCAATCAAAAGTCTAAATTTCCAAGCCCTAGTTCTTCACCTTTTGGCTTAATTTTCATGATTTACTAGGTGGAATTCACATAATAATCGAGTTTTAAGTCCAAGAATCATACCTCATAGTGATTCCCCTTGAATCCCTCTTCAATCTCCTTCAAAAAGCACCAAAAACAACCAACAATGGAAGAAATAAACCCACCTTTGCTGACAAAATGACCCTTAAAACATTCTGCCCAGGCCTTATTTTCCTTATTCGCGAACGCGGTCAAACCCTCACATTCGCGAAGCACAAATTTACTTTGACCAACTTTCCTCTTACGCGAACGCGACATGACCACCGCGAACGCGATGGTTCCTCAGACTTACTATTCGCGAACGCACTCCCTCTCCCGCGAACGCGATGAACAACTTGACCTCAACCCAGCTGACCCAATTACTCTACGCGATCGCGAAGCCTTTCTCGCGAATGCGATGCATCACTTCCCAGCCCTCTGCGAACGCGAAGCCCTTCTCGCGAACACGAAGGCCAAAATTCCACTGGCTTCCTCAGATTCTTCGCGAACGCGAGGGTACACTCACGAATGCGGAGAGTAAAAACCTGCAACAGCTGAACCTACAACTTCTGCAATTTTCTTAACTCCAAAATGATCCGTTCAACCCCTCGAAACTTACTCGAGGCCCCCGGGACCTCAACCAAAGGGACGAACACATCCTAATACCTTATCTTGTTCCAATCATCAAAACACCTCAAACAATATCAAATCAACCAAAACACATCGGATTCAAGCCTAAGTTTCTAAAATCTTCCAAATTCCTCTTTTGATCAAAAACCCAACCAAACCACGTCCGAATGACCTGAAATTTTGCAGACACATCCCAAATGACATGACGAAGCTACTGCAACTCTCAGAATAACATTCCGACCCCTATATCAAAATCTCGCGTACCAACTAGAAATCGCCAAAAAATCAATTCGCCAATTCAAGCCTAAATCTACTCCAAACCTCCAAAACCCATTCCGATCACACTCCTAAGTCATAAATCACCTCCCGAAGATTACCGAACCATCGGAACTCACATCCGAGCCCTCTAACACATAATTCAACATCCGGTTGACTTTTCTAACTTAAGCCTTCTTAAAAGAGACTAAGTGTCTCAAACTTCACCAAAACCAATCCGGATTCAATACGACCAACCCGATACCTCAAAACACGGATAAACATAATATAAAGAAGCAGAAATGGGAGAAACGGAGTGGTAACTCATGAGACGGCTGGCCGGGTCGTCACATAAGGTGAATCAACAATGGATGGACAAAAGTCACCAAGTACGAGATGAGATTAGGCCGTCATTATTAAGATGAAAAGTAATGAGGGAGCATTAAAGGACTTGGATTTATACATATGGGATAAGCAACGAAAGTAACCAGGAGTTTGGTAGAAGACCTCATTAAGGATAAATCGAGGTAAGAGTTATGGTATAGTACGACCTATCTAGGTGAAGTAATGTTATACGGATGAATAAACAAAATAAGGTATAACAATATTCGTGAGTTCAACAAAGTACCGAGCGAAGAATTCGATATACCTATAGATGCCCAAATGGATATCTTATCAAGCTATTGGGTAAAGGCTGGAGGATAAAGGAAAGAAGAGTCGCATAGGTGTACATACAAGGAAAAAGTCGTACAGGCTCCATGACAGAAGGTAGCAAGAATTACGAGATTGGAAGAATCCCGACCACATGTTGTGGTGTAAGAAAGAGACCTACAGGTGGGAATACCCTATACTTTGGATTTATTGACAGAACAACTACCTGAGATGGCAAAGGGAGTACTAAAGTATTAGCAATGTCTATAGGCTATGATATTGATAAATACATCAGTCAATATTCGATGACGAATGTTCCAAATGGGAGAATGATGTTACACCCCATGTTTTCGTGCGTTAAAGTTTTGTCATAAGTTAATCGACGTAAGTCTGGGAATGAGATTATTTTGAGATTATAAGTATTATGCTATTTCAAACAAGTGATGAGTAAATTCGTTAAGGTGAGAGGGTAAGTAAATCCAAGACAATGAATTTCGTCGAGGTTTGTCATATTGGGATAAAATACGGCCCGAGCTAAAATACCCGGTATATATGGACTAGTGCCATACAAGGTACCACATGACCATGACAGTATGGTGTATAAGTAGTATTTTAAGTAATTTGAGATGATTCTTAATTATGTGGGTAATTGGTTAATTGTTGGATTAGTGGGAGATTAATTAAGTAATGAATCTAATTAAGAAAATAAATAATTTGGATAAACATAAGGGGGCTTAACGTGGCAGCCCCGAATTTCAACACTATGACTCCTGAATTCATGTAATTAGGTGGCAAATTTAAGGGATTTTGGTGGCAAAGTCATCCCACACAAGTGGGGCCCACAACCAAAGACATAAATGCCTCTCATAATTCACTTTTCATCTCGACAAAGTACAACAACAACAATAACAGCCCAGTGTGGTCCCACAAGTGGGGTCTGGGGAGGGTAGGATATACGCAGCCTTACCCTTACCCTGGAAGGGCAGAGAGACTGTTTCCAATAGACCCTCGGCTAAAGAAGGTGAGAGAAGTCCTGGTAGCAAGTAATAGCGAACAATAATTAGAAAACTAAATCGGAGATAGCAACAGATAATATGAAAGGGGTATTGATAACAAGTAGCAGCAAGATAACATATTTAGAAAACTAATTCCAAGGCATCAAACTACGGAACTACCGATGGCAAGTAACAATGAAACGAGACACGCGAATATGGAAAACTAAGGAGAAAAAGGGTACCGAACTAGCGCTAATACTATCGAGCTAGAGAAGACAAAGGGAGATGCACGACTACCTACTAACCTTCTACCCTAATCTTCAACCTCCACACCCTTCTATCTAGAGTCATGTCCTCGGTTAGCTCAAGTAGCACCATGTCCCGCCTGATCACCTCTCTCCAAGACTTCTTTGGCCTACCTCTACCCCTTCTCACACCTCCTAAGGCCAACCTCTCACATCTCCTGACAGGGGCATCTGCGCTTCTCCTCTTAACATGCCCGAACCACCTCAACCTTGCCTCACGCACCTTTGCCTCCACAGGGGCCACTCCCACCTTGTTTCGAATAACTTCATTCCTAATTCTATCCAACCTATTATGCCCACACATCCATCTCAACATCCTCATTTCCGTTACCGTCATCTGTTGGACATGAGAGGTTTTGACTGGCCAGCACTTAGCCCCATACAACATAGTCGGTCTAACAACTACCTTGAAGAACTTACATTCTGATCACACAAGACACCGGAAGCGAGCCTCCACTTCATCCACCCTGCTCCGATACGGTGTGTGACATCCTCATCTATCTCCCATTCTTCTGGATTATAGATCCCAAATACTTGAAACTCTCTCCTGGAAATGACTTGCGTATCGAGTATCACATCCCCGTCCGCCTCCTGGGTAATGATTAGGTCACGCAGCGAACTCAATCTTAGGAAGAGTGGGCGCTAATACTTTTATCCAATAGTGGTATTGGGGTCAATTTCCACAGGGAGCTAGAAAGGGAGTTGGATATTTGTTTAGCCTAGAAATACGTGTTTGCTTCTAATTGATCTTCTATCATTTTTGGGTTTTTATGATTATCAACTACAATTTAACAACTACTAATTATAACTAAATTATGCTAAGAGATTAATTCTAGGTTGTATGCAAGATAGAGAAAGGCACTAGGGTCGTGGCATTTACCTAGGTGGTCAACTAACGGGTAGAGATGCCTAATACAAGAATGATGATTATGGGGCTTATGCTATAACCGTTGCACGATTGCACTCACTCTCACACCTCTCAGTAGAAAGAGTGATTTTGCCCAATTGACTCTCTCGAGACCAATGGGTAGGCTAACAAGCAGAGCAACTTATGGTTCAAGTTGGGTAATTACTCTCTCGAGGTTTTACCCGTTAATTGGGACTACCATTCTCATGGGTCCATCCCAATTCCTTGTTGGGTTAACTTTGGAGTCATAGACACTCTTTCTCAAGAAGAGTCAAGACTCACTAAGCTAGACTTAGTGTTTGCAACCACCAAATCCTAGTTAAAACATAAAATTAACCCAAATATCAAACACCCAACATCATTCAAGCACTAAACAATCACACCCATTAATTACCCACACTAGGGTTGAGCCACAACCCTAGCTAATGGGTTTAGCTAGCCATAATAGCAACACAAATTGAAGAAGAAATAGATAAAATCAACATATTAATTAACTAGGAAGTTAATCTACACGAATCCACGTTAAAACAAGATTAAAATGCCCAAAATAGGCTAAAACTTGAGTCTCACGAGTGCTGCTGCTATCTGATGTCTAAAACTTCACCTAGAAATAATAAAATATTCTATTTATGCTATGCCAGAAAAATCGGAAAAAAATACCCCTGCAGGGCTGGCGCGGACAGCGCAGAAATGCAGCGCGGCCGCGTAGGGGTCTTGGCCTTCGATCATTCACTTCTGAAGCTAGGGAGCGGACCGCACAAAGAGGTAGTGCGGCCGCGCAGGCTAATGAGCGGGGACCGCACAACAATGAAGCGCGACCGCGTAGACACCAGCGCTGACCGCATAGAAAAGAGCGCTGACCGCGCTTGGAGACTCCTGAAATGGGTGCTCTCTGAATCTCCTAGCGCGGCCACGCAGCAAATCAGTGCGGTCCACGCTAGGTCCTCCCGTCCCTACTTCAATGATTTTTGATACTTGAGCAGGTTTCACTCCGTTTCAAGCCGATTTTTGACTTTCCTCATCTTGTCGCTCAAACCTGCAATCAAGCGCACTTTGTAAGCATTCTGGGTCTATTTTATGACAATTCATACATAAGGCATAGGCAAGTATGGGCATAAAACGTGTTAAAATCACAGTTATCAGGTAACACTGCTGAACTTGCACTCCAAGTATTCTGTCTTGGTCCTGCTCAACTTGAAACCCTTAGACTCCAGGGTATGTCTCCAGACCTCTAGCCTCTCGTTACGCCACCTCGCGTCTCATCAATCAGAACTATGTCATCCGCAAATAGCAAGCACCAAGGCACCTCCCCCCTGAATGTGATGTGTCAAAGAATCCAACACCAGGGAAAACAAAAACGAGCTAAGTGCTGATCCCTCATGCAACCCCATCTCAATCGGAAAGAAATCCGAGTCTCCACCTGCTGTCCTAACCCGTGTCTTAGCTCCATCATACATGTCCTGAATCACTCTAATATATGCTATAGGCACTCCTCTAGCCTCCAAACATCTCCATAGAACCTCTCTGGGGACTTTGTCATAGGCCTTCTCCAGGTCAATGAACACCATGTGCAAATCCTTCTTCACCGCCATATACTGCTCCACCAATCTCCTCATAATATGAATGGCCTCAGTGGTCGACCGTCCCGGCATGAAACCAAGCTGGTTCTTGGAAATGGACACACACCTCCTCAGCCTCCCTTCAATCACCCTCTCCCACACTTTCATCGTATGGCTTAAAAACTTGATATCCCTATAGTTGTTGCAGTTTTGAACATCCCCCTTATTCTTGTACAGCGGGATCATCGTGCTCCACCTCCATTCTTCGGGCATCTTTTTCGTCCTAAAAATGACGTTAAACAACCCAGCAAGCCATTCCAAGCCCTCCTTACCCACGCTCTTCCAGAATTCTATCAGGTTCTTGTCCGGCCCCGTCGCTCTACCCCTACTCATCCTTCGCATAGCCCCTACAACCTTCCCCACTCGAATACGTCTATAGTACCCAAAATCTCGCTGCCGCTCCGAGTGCTCCAACTCCCCCAGCACAATGCCCCTATCTCCCTCTTCATTCAAGAGCCTATGAAAGTAAGACTGCCATCTCTGCCTAATCTGAGCCCCCTCCAATAAAACTCTTCCCTCCTCATCTTTTATGCATCTCACTTGGTCCAGATCCCGGGCCTTCCGCTCCCTCACCTTCGCTAGTCTGTACAACTTCATGTCCCCGCCTTTATCCCCAATTTCTTCGTATAGACGACTAAACGCGGCGGTCTTAGTCGCAGTAACTGCCAACTTCGCCTCCTTCCTGGCCTTCTTATACCCCTCCCTATTAGCACTCTTCTGCCCCTCATCGATACTCTCTACGAGCTTCAAATATGCCGCTTTCTTGGCTTTTACTTTCCTCCGAACCTCTTCGTTCCACCACCAGTCCCCTTTATGGCCACCAGAAAAACCCTTTGAGACCCCTAACACCTTTCTCGTTGCCTCTCTAATGCAATTTGCTGTTATAGACCACATACAACTCGCATCCCTGCTACTCCTCCAAGCCCCCATAGCCAGCAACTTCTCCCCCAACTCCTGGGCCTTGTCCTTAGTCAATGCACCCCACCTGACCCTAGGTATACTTGATATAGCCCTCTTCTTCCTCGTCCACCTGATCTCTAAGTCCATAATCAAAAGCATATGCAGGGTCGTAAGATTCTCACTCGGGATGACCTTGCAATCCGTGCATAAACCTCAATCACATTTTTGGAGAAGTAGATAATCAATCCGGGTCTTGGCCACCGCACTCCGAAATGTTATCAAGTGCTCCGCCTTCTTCTGGTAATACGAGTCAGCGATCACCATCTCAAAAGCTTTGGCGTACTCCAACAGCGAAGTACCTCCACCATTTCTATCTCCAAAACCGAAGCCACCATGCACATCATCATATCCCCCAGGCGACCTCTCAATGTGGCCGTTAAAATCACCCACTATAATAAGCTTCTCGGAGGACGATATACCCCGCACCAACCCATCCAAATCTTCACAGAAGCGTCTTTTAACCTCCTCGCCCAAACCCACCTGAAGCGCGTAAGCACTAAATACGTTCAGAGCATACCCTCCCACGACTATCTTAATGGCCATCAACCTGTCATTCACCATCTTAACCTCAACCACTAGCTCCCTTAGATCCTTATCAACTAAAATGCCTACCCCGTTCTTTCCTCTCACCCTCCCTGAATACCACAACTTAAAACCAACCACCTTCCGAGCCTTGTTCCCCACCCATTTAGTCTCCTGGACACAAGCTATGTTGATCTTCCTCTTATGGAGTATCCTTGCTAACTCTATAGACTTTCCCGTTAGAGTCCCTATGTCCCATGACCCCACTCTCAGCCTAGAAGGTGCCTTACCCCCCTCCCCCCCTCCGCCACCCTTACTCCCTACCCCGCGCTCCGCTCGCTCCGCCCGAGGACATGCCCTCACTCTATCATAACTTGGCGCGGACACTAGACCAGCACAAAGATACAAAAGGATAGACTAGACAGGAATAAACTCAATAGAAACCTACCGGTACACAAGGTGCTAATAAAGGATCCGACTAAGCAGGGACCAACTATGTATCGGCTATAACACCAAGGATAAAGACAGAGACCGATATAAGCAGACAATCTAACTAAATAAATTAAACAAGAAACTATGGATGTCAAGGATACCGGCAAGTAAAAATGAAAAAATAAAATATATAAAAATATAAACTACAAAATAAACTAAAGAGAAACCTACAGGTACACAAGGTACTAATAAGGGATCCGACTAAGCAGGGACCAACTATGTATCGGTTATAACACTAAGGGGAAAGACAGAGACCGAATAAGCAGACAAGTCTAACTAAATATAATTTAAACAAGATACTATGGATGTCAATACCGGCAAGCAAAAATGAAAAAATAACAATTAAAAAAAACCATATATATATATATATATACTAACAATAATAATAAAATAAAATACCAATATCACGGATACCAGCTAGAACGAAAGAACCTGGACCAAGTTTTCCTGAAGTTTATCAGAACTGGTAGTTCTGCTGCGTCCCGCCGGAAAGCTGAACGGGAGACACCGGAAGTAATGTAACTTGCCGGAAATCCTTGCCGGAAAAATATTGCACCTGTCCAAAAAATAGAACAACACCCACACACACAAGGCGGAAGAGAGAAAGGGAAAAAAAGAGAGAGCGAGGATGAAGAAGAAGACGGAGCAGGGGTCGCCGAAAAATGCAGAACGGGAAGAGTCGCTGGAAAACAAGGGTCGCCGGATTTGATGCAACTCTCCTGCACATGCACGTCCCGACCCCGGTAGCGAGAGGGCCAGAAGCTACCGTAAAAGAAGATAAAGAAAAAAGAGGGGAGAGAAAGAGAAAGAGAGGGAGAGAGAGGGGACGAAAGAGAGAAGGGAACTTACCTGTTCCCGCACCTGCGGCAGCGACGGCGACGGCGAAGCAGCAAGATGCCTGAGTAGCGCTGCTATGTTACCGTCGTGGGGGGGGGCATGAGGCGTGGGCGAGGGGATTGGAACATTTAGGAGACGTTAGAAGGGGAGAGAGAAAAGTCGAGGAGAGAGAAAGTCGGGGAGTCCGCTCTTCATCTCGACAAAGTAATAGACTAAATTTAGCAAAGTATCCAACAAGACTTCTCAAATGAAAAGTACGATATCACATAAATTGAATGGCAATGAAAGTTACTGCAACAATTCATACGAGATTGTATCTTAGCCATGTGAGATTGTGCAATATTAAGGAAGTACGGTGAAATATTTCTCAAGAATATCATATGGATTTTTCCCTACTTCGATGCGCCGTTACGTGGTGCCGCAATTGACGTATGTTAGAGGAATTTTCAAGAGAATCGGCACAAGTATGTTAAGGCTATCCCTTCTTTCTTTTTGGAATGATCTATATGACATGAACGACACGAGAAAAATGCACAACTTCCATAATTGACTCTATTCATAGAAATACTAGAGATGCTTATCTTCTTGATTCCCTATGTGTCATATTATTCTATCATTTGTTCATGGGTCTCAAAAATACGTAAGTTTGTAAATTTTACTTCATGATATTAATCAGAGGCATAATGGTCTTATGACGTACCGAAAGATTTTATTAACGTATTTTCATATGCATTTCATGCATTTATATATACACATTGACCCATGACCAGATGATGTTATATACGCGTATATATATATATATATATATATATATATGGAAAAGGTTATGGCCTTATATACGCACCATGTTAGAAACTATACGTCCACCAGACTATATAAAGAACCGGGTTGTCTATGAGTTTCCACTGAAAATAAAACTGTATAACGATCTGATCCTATATCAGTTCCCACAGTGCTAACTACTGAACCAGTATGTAAATGAGACACAGGATAAGTTCCCACTGTATAGAGAACCAGATTCTCTATAAGTTCCCACACAGAGGATTTTTACGTGAAAGAATCCTAACTCAAGGGGACAAAAACCACGGCCTACACTTGTAGGCTTTCAACTTCACTAACTTGTAAACCCCTATTACAAGCCACTTTGTAATGACTCTATTACAAAGGATTCAACTAAACTAACTTATGGTACTCTCACTACAAGCCACTTTGTGACTCTCTAGTTACAAAGACTTTGACTAACTTTTGATACTCTCACCACAACACTTTGTAATAACTCTATTACAAAGACTTCAATCACTCTAACTTGTAATAACATTATTACAAGCCACTTTATAACTCTGTAGTTACAAAGACTTTAACTTATGACTAAACCTAGTCACAACATAAACTGGAGAGTTTACTGATTTTGGGTTTCCTAAAAACTGCTTCTAAAAAGCTAGATAGGAGTTACAATGAAGAACAAATAACAAAGACTCAACAAACCTAAGGACTTAAGATATCTTCAATCTTGGATCCGGTCCTTGAGGTTGAAGCAACTTTTTTCTTGGGAGAGATTGTTGCAAGTACTTGAGAGAGTATTTTGTTTTTGATTTTGCAAGTCTTGAACCTGAATCTTGTGCCTTGCATAAGGTTTATACTACAAAAGACTTCACCTTAGTGATGTCAAATCTTGGTTAGTACATGCCTCTTCTCAATGGGAAGTGACCGCTGCACTGTATGCTGCACTGTTGCTGGCAGTCACTTTCTATAGTTGCTTTCCAGCTGTACAGTTGACCTATACTTCTGTCACGGGAACACCAAGGGATCAAGTCCCTAATCTGGTTCCTGTGAATCTAAAGCACGCTGCCCAGATTATCTTGAGTCGATTAACTTGAATGATTGTACCAGGCATGCTTCAGGTCCTTTATCTGGTTCTCTTATGAAGTAAGTTGTTTTACCTTCCTTGATGGTATTTATACGTGTGTGACATCACTTACAATGACGTAAGCAAGGTAGGTAAAAAGCCTTCCATAGAAAGTTAACTGCTGCACTGTTCCTGTACATTAGCGTGTGAAGGCAGTAACTTTCCTGCTGGAGAGTTGACTTCATATAGTCTCCTCGGGAACTGGTAGGGACTTGTTTCCTCAGCTGTTCCTTCCACTCTGAAGAGTTGAGTTATATCCCACGCTAGATCCCAACTTGGAACTTTGTGATCTCAAGGTCTTGTAGATGTGTAACATGTTTTTTATTTGGTTCTGGATGGTAAGTTTGTTAGATCATCAAAACATAAAGTAAAGAACTTATGCCCAAGGTACTTGTATCCTATCACACCACCACCTGATCAGCTGGTATACGTTGATGATTTTCTCCACAATGGGAGAGATGATATGATGGGATGCCCTCAGAGGCCTGATGATGTTATGAAACATGTACGTATGCACGACATGACATTCATACACATATGCATGACACTATAATTATTTCATGATTTATAGAGTTATTCAAACTTACTGGTTGAGTCATTTACTCTATATTTCTTCCATGTATGTTATGTAATTATTTATGTGTCTTACATACTCGGTAGATTATTCGTACTGACGTTCTTTTCGCCTTGGGACGCTGCATTTCATGCCTGTGGTCCCGATAGACAGGTCGAGAGCCCTCTGAGTAGGCTATCAACTCAGCAGAAAATGTTGGTGCGCTCTATTTGCTTCGGAGTTGCTTGTTTGGTTAGTATGATTTAGACATGTACTGCTTGGTATGGTGGGACTCTGTCCTGACCTTTATGAAAATTATGTATTCTTAGAGGCTTGTAGACAGATGTCATGTACGTAAAAGACTGTATGGCCTTGTCGGCCTATGTTTAGTATACGAGTGGTTATTTTGGTCTTATAGGACTGTATGTCTTATGTATGAGTTGGTATCACATGTTGTTTTCTACTTATCTCACGGTAGCCTTCTGGCTCAGTTATCTATGATAGAATAAGATAAAAAGATACTTTATGTTGGTACTTAGTTGAGTAAGGTACCGGGTGCCCGTCACGGCCCATCAGTTTGGGTCGGTCACCAAATACACAAAAGAACACACCTCATTGCTATTTGGTTGCCGCATAGACTTACACACATGGAATACCACTTATTCATCACCAATCTTGAAAGTGAGTTCTCTGGCTTCCACATCATAAAGAGCCTTACCTGTAGCAAGGAAAAGTCTCCCAAGAATGATAGGTACTTCTTAATCAGCTTCACAATCAAGAATAACAAAGTCTTCCGGTACAATGAACTTATCAACCTGGACCAAAACATCCTCAATCACTCCCAACGGCCTCTTTATGGTATGATCGGTCATTTGCAACCTCATAGATGTGGTTCTAGGTTGCCAATTCCCAAAGTTTTGAAAACCAAATAGGACAATAAATTAATACTCGACCCATTATCACAAAAAGCTTTAGCATACTCGACATTTCCAATTGTACAAGGAATCGTGAAAGCACAGGGATACTCCAACTTAGGAGCCATGGAATGAACAATTGCACGCACTTGATGGGTGGCCTTGATGGTTTCAAAATTCATTCACCTCTTTTTGGTCACAATATCTCTCATAAGCTTTGCATAACTGGGCATTTGTTCCAAAGCCTCTACCAATGGCACATTAATTGAGAGACTCTTCATCATTCGAATGAACTTCTTGAATTGATTCTCACCATTTTGCGTGGAAAGTCTTTGAGGATGGGTAAGTGGAGGCTTAGGCAATAGTGCCATAGCCTTTTGCACTACCAGCTCCGGTATGTCAGGGATGTGATCCCTAGACGGGTTCACCTCCTGTTGAGTCTCTTCAACACTATCATCAATGTCAATCAGAACCTCATCATTTGCTTGAACAACATTGTTTGTGATCTCCTCCTCTTATACCATTTGGTCATCATCTACAAGTCCCCTTTCACTTGAGGTGGGTGCATTCTCGCCTCGTCAACTTCTTGTGATAACCACCATAGCATGCCCCATATTGTTACCACCATTTGAGTTCACCACCGTTTCACTTGGTAGTGCACCATTAGGACGAGAATTTAGAGATTGAGAGATTTGTCCCATTTGAACTTTAAGATAACGGATTGATGTGTTGTGTGAGGCAAGTTGGGCATCTGAATCGGCATTCTTTTCCATCGTTTGCTTAAACATATTCTCAATACGACCCATCTCATTGTTTTAAGAACTTGAACCATGGGAAGGATAAGGAGGTGGGTTGCTCGATTGTTGATGTATTGGGGGCCTTTGAGAACCTGACCCCCAGTTGGCTTGATTGTTTCCCCCAACCACCTTGATTGTGGCCTCCCCAGTTTCCTTGGTTTTTTCCACTCCAATTTTCTTGATTGCTGTTATTATGCCAATTTTCTTGATTGATAGAACTCCAATTGCCTTGGTTATCTTGCGGTGACCATTGTCGTTGATTGGAAGTTGTTTCCAATCCGCACTCAATAATGAGTGAAAATGGTCGTTGGAAGAATAGTACCCAACAAGAGCCGGGGTCAATTTCTACAGGGAGTTTAATATGGGTGTTAAGGTGTACACTTTATGAGAGTAAAGGAAATAGCTTAATTGCGCTTCCAAACAAGGGATTTTGTTGTCTACTTCTAAAAGTAACACTAACAATTGTAAACTAATGAGAAGAAACTATAAAGGGAATAATTGTTTTAGTTGTTTTTATCAAATGGGTAAAATGCCTAGCGATGTAACCTTCACCTAGGATCTAACCGAATGGTTAAATCACGTTAATGCTTGTTTTAGTAACCGGGGTGTATTATAACTCTCAACTCTAAATTACCCACTCAATACCTATCGATTATAAAGTGATTTTTCACAAATTGACTTCACTCATCAAGGATTCTCGTTCTATCATGTAGAGCATGGTGACCACAAACCGCATCTGGCCACACGACCTGCATCTGCCATAACACAGAAGCGCATACTCATCCGCAGAAGCAAACACTGACCTGGAGCCTCAATCCCCCATCTGTGATCAAACATCCGTGGATACGACCTCGCACCTGCATTCCATAACCCACAAAAGCGGAACACCTAAGTATTCCACGACCTCATCGAAGCGACTCAAACATTGCAGGAGCGGATCCACTTTTGTGCTCCAAGATGCGCAAATGTGACACACCAGAACCAGGTCTGCCTAATAACATGGAAATGATCTGAAAACTCATTCGAAGATCACTCAAGCCCCTATGGACCCCGTACGAACATACGAACAAGTCCCGAAACATAAAACGGACCAAGTCGAGGCATCAAATTGCACATAATAATGTCAAAACCATGAATCCTACCTAAAATAAAACATAATGAACTTTCAACTTCAAAAACTCGTGCCGAACCACATTAAATCAACTCAGGATGACCTCAAATTTTCCACACAAGTTCCAAATGACATAAAGAACCTATTCCAACTCCCGGAACAACAATCCAAACCTGATATCATCAAAGTCAACTCACGGTCAACCTTATGAATATTCCAAACCTTCAAATTGCCAACTTCCACCAAATAGTGTCAAAGCCTTCTAGAAACATCTAAATGCAAATTCGGGTACATGACAAAGTCCAAAATCATCATCCAGACCTAACGAAACCATAAAAACTTTGATCCGAGATCAAATGAAGGAAAGTCAAACTCTACAGCGAAATAGGCACAAGGAAAGAGCAATTGACTAGACCAGCCTACAAAAATGAAACGGTCCCTCTGTAACCAGTCATCCATAATATCAAGGGATATAGTCATAGTGATCCTTCTATTCAAATACTTCGACCATTTCCGAGCACCTCATATCTTTTTCCGGGCATCCGAAGATTCGATCATTTTTGTATGGTTTCTCTTGCGCTGCCCTTTCCAATGGGCTTCGAAGATAAAAATCCTTCATTTATTAGCACATAAACTGACCTAGGAAAATCCATGAACTCCATTGGATTATTCCTTCTAACTAAGTATATGAACTATGCATTGTCATAATAAGACAATTCAATCAATCCTTTGTTTTCAAAGAACTCTTCAAGGACCAAGCAATCTATTTTCTTCATACATCATATAAATAAATCTAAAACCCCTAAGTATATCTTTCCACTGACCGAAGGGAAAAAGAAAGTTCAATAGAATAATTATTTTTAGATTCTTTTATCTGTTAGAAAAAGAGATAATCTGCTATTTTCCCTTAGGTAGGGAACGACATCTAGAAAAGGCTACAGGATAAGGAGAAAAAGGAGGAATCCACCCGAGGAGGGGCTCACGTCTTATTAGCTAGTTGGTGAGGCAATATTTTACGAAGATGGTGATCAGTAGCTAGTCCGAGAGCTGATCAACCATATTGGGACTGAGACACGACCCATACTCCTACGGTAGTTAGCAATAGGGAATTTCTGCAGTAGGTAAAAGCCTAACAAAGCTATGCCACATGGAGGTAGAAGGCCCACGGGTCATAACTTCTTTTCCTCCAGAAGAATCAATGATGGTATCTAGGGAATAAGCATCGCTATCTTTGTGCCAGCAGCCGCGGTAATACAGAGGATGCAAGCATTATCCAGAATTATTGGGAGTAATGCGTATGTAGGTGGCTTTTTATGTCCGCCGTCAAATTTCAGGGCTCAACCCTAGACAGGCGGTGGAAATGAGCAAGCTGGAGTACAGTAAGGGAATAGGGAATTTCCGGGGGAGAGCTTGATCAGTGAGCTATTATACACTCTTTTAAGGGTGGCTACTTCTAGGCAAATGTAAGGCTCCGTAAAATGTTACCTAGAATACGGGGTTTCTTGGTGACAAGGTATGCTAATATGTTCGAAGATTGTAGAAAACGATCCGCGTACGGACTTTTTGGGTTGTACAATGCATAGTGGAGTTGGTAGAAGAATTTGCAGAAAATGACAATTCTGTGGTCTATTATGCTATAGCGGATCTGTTCTGCTCACCATGAAATGACTAGATAATGAACCAGAAGCATCTCAAATTTTGAAAACTATTTTTGCTGGCCACATAATGATTCTACTGGCCGCATAATAATTATGCTATTATGAAATTGCATCGCGGAATGGGCCAGACACAACCTAGAATTTGAAAATTATTTGGTGGCTATTTTGCTGGCTGCATAATCATTTTGCTATCGCAAAAGTGCATCACGAAATTGACATCACATTTTTTGGCCATTATGTTGGCCACATATCCGTTCTGCTTCCACATAATTGCACCACGTAATTTGACTCCTGGGGTTATTTTTGAAATTTTTCTTATACGACCCTATTTTGATATAAGGCCTTTGGGGGTCATTTTATAAGATATAACTTGATATTTTAGAGTGAGGGTATCAACTTAGAGAGAGAGGGATAAGCTCTATCAAATTTTACTCTCCAATTCTTGCTCAAATATTGGGAATTCAAGAGGGAAACTCACAAGTCCTTGTACTTACAAGGTAAGAATTCATCCCTAGCTCTAATAAAATGTTTAATAATAGGATTAGGAAAAATGTTATTGTGGTGGGGATTGTGGTACGGTGACCGGAAGCCATATGCCCTCAATCTCAAATTTGGGAGTATGTGAAGCCTAGGAAATGTGATTTTGGTGAGTTTGAAGCAAATGTTTGGGCATTCATATGATTAACGATGGTTGATGGGTGTTGTAGGGATATTGTATATTGGTTGGCTGATTGAAAATTCATGGTGAGGGTAG
The DNA here is from genome assembly GCF_001879085.1 of Nicotiana attenuata. NCBI lineage: Eukaryota > Viridiplantae > Streptophyta > Magnoliopsida > Solanales > Solanaceae > Nicotiana > Nicotiana attenuata. The sequence goes on along the minus strand of NC_031991.1, from coordinate 22,608,366 downwards.
AGGAATTTTTATTATGGGACCTTGTAATCGATTTTGCATATTAGGTATTCGATGAAATGTCAGAATAGGCTAAATCTAAGAACACCTTCATAACTCTAGTTAAATTTTGTAATGTTTTTATAGATTGAGGTTTCTAGGAGGGTGGAACATTGTAGTAATCTAAGGAAAGCTCAATCAAGTTATGTTTTCAAAACTTCTCCACTAGAATCGGATTCCATGATATCCTCGTAAGTTTTAAATGTGGTTGGCCCAAGTTCCTAGTTCCCATATTATGAGTTATTCTTCATAAATTTTACTATTCCAAATAAGCTTGTGTTGAAAGATATGTAATAGAAATGTGTACCGAATGCTCCTGTCGTATTGTTATGACGACCCGACCGGTTGTTTTAAGAATTTACGTCCCGATCCCCCATTAACTGCTTTCCCCATGTTTATTTCTGCTATTTTGATTTGCCGTGATGTTCGGTTTTAAGTTTCGGAGAGTTTTGGGACACTTAGTCCCTAAATGAGAGCTTAAGTGTTGGAAATTTGACCGTAGTCAGAACAGTGTGAAGACGGGCTCGGAATAGAAATCTGATGGTTCTGTTAGCTCCGTTGGGTGATCTAGGAGCGTGTTCGGAGTGCGTTTTGGAGGTCCGTAGCTAATTTAGGCTTGGAATGCCGAAAGTTGAATTTTTGAAGTTTCCGGTTCGATAGTGAGATTTTGATCCGAGGGTCGGAATGAAATTACAAAAGTTGGAGTAGCTCCGTAGTGATGAATGTGACGTGTGTGCAAAATTTCAGGTAATTCGGACGAGGTTTGATAGACTTTTTGATCGAAAGCGTATTTTTAGAGTTTTTGGAATTCTTAGGCTTGAATCCGATGAAAAATATGTGTTTTGATGGTGTTTTGAGCATTCCGAAGGTTGGAACAAGTTTGAAAGAAGTTATGGAATATGTTGGTAGGTTTGGTTGAGGTCCCAGGGGCCTCAGGATGATTTCGGATGGTTGACGGGAGGTTTTGGAATTGTTTTAAGCAGCTCAAGCTGCTGATATTTGTCATAACCGTACCAGCGGTTTGGTTTCCACAGGTGCAGAGCCGCAAAAGTGGTGGATCAACTACAGAAGTGGAAATGGGGAAGTTAGGCAGGGACCGCAAAAGCGGTAGAAATTCCGCAAGAGCGGTACCGCATCTGCGGATGGGGAGTCGCAGATGCGAAAAATGAGTTTTAAGTGAGGGTCGCAGATGCGACAATTGTTCCGCAAAAGCGGGACCGCAGATGCAGAAATAGCTGGTCAGAAATATGAAATTTTGAGGGTTTAGTTTCAAAAGTTGGAAATTCAATTTGGAGCTCGGGAGAGGGCGATTCTGGGAGAAAATTGAAGAGGAGATTAGTGGGCAACAATTCTTTAACCCTTTCTAGTTATATTGCATCAATCTATAGTTAGTTTCATCATTTAAATTCGGATTGAAGATGAAAATTGGGGAAAAGTTGGAAGAAAGTTCTTAGACCTTAAATTTGACTTTTGATTGGGGATTTGACCTAAGATTTGGATAATTTTGGTATGCATGAACTTGTGAGAGTATGAGGATTCTGAAAATATAAATTTTACCCGATTCCGAGACGTGGGCCCGAGGGGCATTTTGGTCATTTTACCTAATTTCGCGTAGTAGCTTAGAATTTAATTGTAGAATCAGTTATTTGAAGTGTTATTTACAATATGCAATTGAATTGAATAGATTTGGGCCATTTGGAGTCGAGTACTCGTGGCAAAGACGTGGTTTCGGGTTGATTTTGAGCTGGTTCGAGGTATGTGGCTTGCCTAACCTTGTGTGGTGGACCTTCCCCTTAGAATTTGATATATTTGATAATTGAAATGCCTGGTACGTGACGTGACGACTGCGTACTTGAGCTAATTGTTGAAAAATCCGGTTTTCTTTAAGTAATTTAAATTGTGTTCCTTATTCCTGTTTCAATTTACTTGCAAATTAAATCAGCTGTTAGCTTTGGAAAAGCATGTCTAATTGACTTAACTGCTTATTTGCTTAAACTGCCATAGTTAAATTACGTGAAGCATGTTAGGTTAGAATTTCCTGTTTAATTGGTACGAAGTTGAGCTTAATTGAGTATTTCTTATGTTGCTGCTGTGTGTTTTACTTTGCGACTACGGGACGGCATCCAGGGAGATCATCTGTACGTATTCGTGATTTTAATTGAGGTGCGGGATACCAAGAGATCCCTGGCACGTATATTGACGATACCAAGAGACCCTCGGGATACCAAGAGATCCCTAGCATATATTGAGGATACCAAGAGATCCTCGGGATACCAAGAGATCCCTCGTATACATTGAGGATAACAAGAGATCCTCAGGATGCCAAGAGATCCCCAGCATATATATTGAGGATACTGAGAGATCCCACGGTTATCATCCTTGTTATGATTGGTATTTCCTTGTGTTTTGTCTTTATCTCTGTTTTTGTTATTGAATTCCTTAATATCCTGTATTAGATACTTACTGTAGATTCTCAATTGAACTGTTTATCTTTTTCCGTCATTTCTATATTTATTTAACCTCAGTAGGGCCCTGACCTTCCTTGTCACTACCCAACCGAGGTTAGGTTTGGTACTTACTGAGTATCAATGTGGTGTACTCATGCCCTTTCTGCGCATGTTTTTCATGTATAGATCCAGGTACTTTGACTCAGACTTACCATCCTTGAGGTGAGGCGACCATTCGGAGACTTTGAGGTATATCTGTCGCGTCCGCAGATCGAGGAGTCTCTCTTCATTCTCTCTTATAGTTATAGCCATTCTATATTTATTCTGTTTAGACTATTCTGGAGTTAGAGCACTATGTAGTAATCCTTAGCTTGTGATTCATGGGTTTCCGGGTTTTGGGAGTATGTATTAGTTTTTGAGAGTTAACGTTGTGTATGCCGAGCGACACTTTTAAACGTTGTTTTATTACTCTATCTCTATTTTAACTTGTTTTCTTCCGCAATTTAGTTTATTTTTCCGCATTTAAGCTTATCTAGTCATGGAAGACTAGGTGCCGTCACGATGGTTCACGGAGGGCGAACCGGGGTCATGACAAGTTGGTATCAGAGCTCTAGGTTCATAGGAGTCATGAATCACAAGCCGGTTTATCAGAGTCTCGCTGATCGGTACGGAGAGGTCTGTACTTATCTACGAGAGGCTATGTAACTATTAGGAAAATTCCATTTCATTTGATTTCCTTGTCGTTCAAGATTTTGACATCACAGTTCTAAGCATTTGTCTTCTATTCTCTCACAGATGGTGAGGACATGTGCTACCCGAGATGATCAGGCACCCGCGCCCCTACTACAGCCGTTAGAGGCCGGGGCCGGGGTAGAGGCCGAGGGCGCGCACGCGGTGCAGCCAGAGCACCTGCGCGAGCTGCCACCGAGGAGCCACCAGCAGTGCTAGTCGAAGTCCGGGCACCTGACACGCCTACTGCTACTACCACGCCAGCACTTCAGGAGACTCTAACACAGTTCATGAGCATGTACACGACTTTGGCTCAAGAAGGGTTGCTTCCCCTTGCTGCAGCTACATCCCAGGCCGAGGGAGGAGCACACACTCCCACCGCCCGCACTCTTGAGCAGCGAGTGCATGTTGATCAGGTCCCAGAGATTATTCCTGTACAGCTTGTAGCCCCAGGCCATCCCGAGGACAGGGTAGCGGAGACTTGAGAGGTTCAAAAAGTATGATCCTCCTGTGCTCAGTGGGTTAGCATTAGAGGATCCCTTGGAATTTTTGGAGGAGTGCTACCGTATTCTCCGTACCATGGGTATATCGGGATCGAGCGGGGTTTCCTTGACTACTTTCCAGCTTCGAGGAGCCGCCTATGAGTGGTGGCGCACCTATGAGTTAGACAGTCCGGACTAGGCTGCTTCGCTGTCTTGGACCCGGTTTTCAGATCTATTCCTCAGAGCCTCAGAGATGCATGGCGTGCCGAGTTTGAGAATTTGCGCCAGGGTGATATGATTGTCTCAGAGTATGCTGTCTGTTACACTAGATTGGCTAGACATGCACCAGCCTTGGTTTCTACTGTTCGCGAGTGGGTTCGCCGGTTTATTGAGGGGCTTATTCCCAGCATCAGGTCTAGCATGGCTCGTGAGTTGGAGATGGATATTCCTATCAGCATGTGGTGAGCATTGCTAGGAGGATTGAGGGTATGCATGCTAGGGAGAGAGAGAGAGGAGAGGGAGGCCAAGAGGTCTCGAGAGTCGGGCCATTATTCTGGTGCCCGTGCACCAGCTCCAGGTCGTCATGGTAGGGTTTATATGAGTCGCTCTGTTCATTCAGCTCTTCCAGCAGCCAATAGTGCTCCAGCTCCTCCTAGGCCTCAGGAGCCTTATTATGCACCTCCGATTTCTAGCGTGCCTCCTGCGCGGGGTGCTTTCAGAGGTCAGTCTAGCAGACCTGGCCCGAGCCAGTCGCAGCCACCACACCCTCCCAGAGCTTGTTTTGAGTGTGGTGACACCCGCCATGTGGTGAAGGATCTCCCCAGACATGGGAGGGGTGCACCTCCACAGACTTCTCAGCCACAACGTGCCCCACAGTGTTCTCAAGCAATGGTTACAGCTCCAGTTGCTACCCCACCTACTCAGCCAGCTAGAGGTGGAGGTCGGGGAGGTAGAGGTCGCCCTAGAGGGGGAGGCCAGGCCCGATGCTATGCCCTTCCTGCCCGTACCAAGGCTGTTACCTCTGATTCTGTCATCACAGGTATTATATTGGTTTGTCACAGAGATGCATTGGTTCTATTCGATCCAGGCTCCACTTATTCTTATGTGTCTTCTTATTTTGCTCCGTATTTGGGTGTATCTCGGGATTCTTTGAGATCCCCTGTGTATGTTTCCACTCCTATGGGAGATTCTATTATTGTGGACCGCGTTTATCGGTCGTATTTGGTTACTCTCCGTGGTTTTGAGACCAGAGCCGATTTATTGTTACTCAACATGGTAGATTTTGATATTATCTTGGGCATGGACTGGTTGTCTCCCCATTATGCTAATCTTGATTGTCACGCCAAAATCGTGACGCTGGCTATGCCAGGTATGCCGCGTGTTGAGTGGAGAGTTACTTTAGGTCACACTCCCGGTAGAGTTATTTCTTTCCTTAAAGCTCAGCGTATGATTGAGAAGGGGTGTGACGCGTTCTTAGCTAATGTGAGAGATGTCAGTATTGATACCGCTTCAGTTGATTCAGTTCCCGTAGTATAGGACTTTCCCGATGTGTTTCTAGCTGATCTTCCAGGCATACCGCCTGATAGAGATATTGATTTTGGCATTGATCTGTTGCCGGGCACTCAGCCCATATCTATTCCTCCGTATCGTATGGCTCCTCCTGAGTTGAAGGATCAGTTACAGGAAATGCTTGATAAGGGCTTTATTCGACCCATTGTATCGCCTTGGGGTGCTCATGTCTTGTTTGTGAATAAAAAGGATGGTTCTATGCGTATGTGTATTGATTATCGCCAGTTGAACAAGGTTACAGTGAAGAACCGTTATCCTTTGCCTCGTATTGATGATCTGTTTGACCAGCTTCAGGGCGCACGGGTGTTTTCTAAGATTGACTTGCACTCAGGTTACCATTAGTTGAAGATTCGGGAGACAGATATCCCGAAGACTGCTGTCAGGACTCGGTATGGTCACTACGAGTTCCTTGTTCTAACATTTGGGCTGACAAATGCCCCAGCAGCCGTTATGCATTTGATGCACAGAGTATTCCAGCCATATCTAGACTCTTTTGTCATTGTCTTTATTGATGACATTCTGGTGTATTCCCGGAGTCGGGAAGATCATGAGCAGCACCTGAGGACAGTGCTTCAGACTCTGAGGGAAAAGAAGTTATATGCAAAGTTCTAAAAATGTGAGTTTTAGTTGGATTCCGTGGAATTCCTAGGCCACGTGGTATCAAGTGAGGGTATTCAGGTGGATCCGAAGAAGGTAGAGGCAGTGCAGAGTTGGCCCAGATCATCCTCAGCTATAGATATCCGCAGTTTTCTCGATTTGGCAGGTTACTACCGTCGTTTTGTGGAGGGGTTTTCATCGATTGCAGCCCCTATGACCAGACTAACTCAGAAGGGTGCTCCGTTCCAGTGGACGGAAGAGTGTGAGACGAGCTTTCAAAAGCTCAAGACAGCTTTGACTACAGCCCCAGTTTTGATACTGCCTACAGGTTCAGGGTTTTACACTGTCTATTATGATGCCTCGAGGATTGGCCTCGGAGCGGTGTTGATGCAGGACGGTAGGGTGATTGCCTACGCATCCAGACAGTTGAAGGTACATGAGAAGAATTACCCGATCTACGACCTTGAGTTAGCTGCCATTGTTCACGCCCTGAAGATTTGGCACCATTATTTATACGGTGTGCCTTGTGAGATTTATACTGGCCATCGGAGCATGCAACACCTGTTCAAGCAAAAGGATCTAAATTTGTGCCAGAGGAGGTGGTTGGAGTTGCTAAAGGACTATGATATCACTATTCTGTATCACCCGGGCAAGGCCAATCTGGTGGCCGATGCTTTGAGTCATCGGGCAGAGAGTTTAGGGAGTTTGGCTTATCTACCAGCATCAGAGAGGCCTATGGCGATGGATGTTCAAGCGTTAGCCAGCCAGTTTGTGAGATTGGATCGTTCGGAGCCCAGTCGGGTTCTAGCATGCGTGGTTTCTCGATCTTCCATATTTGATCGTATCAGGGAGCGTCAGTATGTGTTATACCCCATTCTAACACGAGTAAATCTAGAGTATAACATATTGGTAATTTTGAGGTTTAATTATGATGTTCTAAACATCAATACCACACAAGAGGAGGGGGGGTGATTTGTGTGGTACCCAATTTTCGCTCTAGAAGAACCTGGTTCTTCTAGGTGTTCTAACTATTGCAGTTTGTGGAATAATAAATGCATAAACTAAAGAACACAGAGATTTTTACGTGGAAAACACCTGGCTCAAAAGGTGAAAAAACCACGACCTACTACTCAGTAGGATTTTCCCAAACTTCCACTAAAATCACTGAGCCAAAACAACATTTACAAAAACTCTTTGTAAACCTAAGGATTAACTCTAATCTCAGTGTGGCACACAGCCTTAACTGTTGCGACACTTTCAAGTTAACTCTAACTTGAATACTCAAAGTACCTAATACAATTGCTTCTAAATAAGCTGAAAGGTACAAACAGAAATTCCTACTACAATTGAACTAGAATAAGAATAAACACAATGGAACTGGTTCTTCTCTCTCGTTCAAGTAGCTTCAGGAGTGCACACTTATATCTCACATATATTGCTTTCAAAACAGACTTGCTATTTGCTCTCAATTATGTTTTACTTCTGCGTATGTGCAATACCTGTAAAAGAGAACAAACTCAATTATTTATTGAGTTAGTAATTTAGAGTTTGATTGAGACTCTATTGCTTATCCTTAGACGATTTTGAGTCCTTGACCAATACAAACACCAACCCTTATCCTAGATTAGGATTGTGTTCTCTCCTCATAAGGAGACTGTTCTCCTTATCCCAATTGCAATCTTTTCGATTTAGTTCAGAAGATATTGTTGCTTGATCTCTACGGTATATCTTCCTCACGTGCATCTCATATGCAATGGTTGATAAACACTGTGTTTCACCAGATGGACCAGGTCCATTACTGAGTTCATTTGTCAATCTTCAAAACTTTAACTGAACTTGGACCAACAAATTCCCCCTTTTTGATGATGACAAACTCTGTGCTTTTACTGATCAGAGAACCTGCGGAACTCAGCTGAAATATCAACACTTAAAATTTTAACTTATCATTAAGGGCCAGATTTAATTAGGTCATAAACATCACTGTGCAGATAATAGAGTTTAAGCACAATATCTTCCCCCTTTTGGCATCATCGAAAAGTTGCATAAATAATGTGAATCCTAGAATGTTAATTAGTACTCATGGCCACTGGGGCAACTGCAAGTGAAAGCATGCTTTAGTTAATCAAAAATCATCTTGAAAAAAAATAACAATAAAGATCAGAATTAACATAAAGCAAGAGAAATGCACATTGTCATTGATAAGCAGTGCTTCTACATAACAGTCCACAAAAAGAAAGAACAAAAACTACCAACCATGAGCAAAAACAAAAGAAAGTCCCGAATCTGGGTCACTGGGGGGTTTTCTAGACTGGTTTAGAACAGGACAAGCAAACCTAAGGCTTTGAGGAGCTAGAGGATTGGGTTTGTAGCAGATTAAGCATGGTTTGGAGCATTCCTTCACTCTTTTCTTTTTCCTTTGCAAATTCAGCTCTTAACCCATGCCTCTTTTCTTCCAGTTCAACAACTCGAGCTTGAAGCCTTGCAATCTCAGCATCCTTTGTCCCTACCTCCTGAACCAAAGCTCTGATCTTGCTATTTACTGGAGTCTTCACTGATGAACCAGGTTCAACAGGGCCTACACTGAGGAAATAATCACAGGCCTGAAGAGTCTTGAGGCCAAAATGCTCTTTGCTGGAAGCCATCTCCCATTTCTTCAAGGGAACGTTCAGCTTGTCCAGCACAGTTGTCAGAATAAACCCATAAGGGATGGCATGAGCCTTTGAACCATTGAGAACCCTGTCTAGCAGCTTAACAATGAAAGCAGGCCAGTTGATCTGCTTTCCTTCCACCAAGCACTGCATGAGGACCAGGTCCATGTAGTTTGCTGTGTGCCTCCTTTCTTGTCTAGGCAGCAGGCATTTGTTTACAAATTCAAAGAGCACTTTATGCTTTGGCCTCATCTCACTCTTTTGAACAGCCCTTGCTTCAGGAACCTCCTCAGCATCTGTAGTGTCACAGAAGTTCCTAGTGATTAGAAGTTCAGTAGGCAGACCATCCAGGCAAGGCCACTTTTGCCTTGTGTAATCATCTCACTTGGAATGTTCAAGATTCTACCCATCTTAGGTGCATCAAATTTCACCTTCACCCCCTTCACTATACTGGTTACCAGCCCATTCTGCACAGTCCCATTAGCCATGAATTCAACAAGTTCTTTTCTGGCCAATCTTCCATCCATCTGAAGGACCATGTCCTTCCATCCTTGTGCCTCCAGTGAAGTCAACAATCTTACCATACCTGGCTCCTCCAGGTCTTTGAGCAATCTACCTTTCAGAATTTTTCGTTTGCCACACTTCATCCTCTTCTTCCTCAACTTGCACTTGTTTTCCCTTTGCAGCTGACCTAGTTCTTTTAGCTAGAGAGGATTCAGCAGGTACAGACTTGGAGGGCTTCTTTGCAGAAGACCTGGTTCTCTTTGATTTGGCAGTGGGAACTTCTACAGTCATACTTCTCTCTTTATGGACCAGTTCCATCTCATCCTCTTCCTCTTCTACAGCAGCCTCAGAACTTTCAACCACTTTTGCTTTTACCTTTTCTTTCTTCTTTTTCTTACTCTCCTCTAGTGCCTTTTGCAGTTCTGCTTCACTTTGCCTCACCCTACTTCTTGTGGCTCTACCCCTAGGTGCAGCAGACTTAGGTGATGAAACTTTGCTCTTCTTAGTTGGTTTGGACGCAACATGGGTCCTTTGTGAGGAGGCCTTGCGTTTCTTTGGATCATAACTGGCTTCAACTTTCTTTAGCATATCTGCCAAAGTCTCCTCCACAGATGAACCAGGTTCATCTGGTTGTTCACTCAAATTTATCAGACCCTCAGCAGCTTCACCTGACCCATTTCCCCTGACTTCATGCCTCCCTCTTCTCCACTACCACATATAGCTAAAAGTTTCCCTTTCTTTTTCTTTCTTATTTTATAGATTCAGCCCCTTCAACATTTTTAGCAGTCCCTACCAGAACAAACCTATTATCCTCCCTTTCTAATACATCAGAAAACAATAAGCAAGTGTTTACCTCTCCTGGGGTTTCTTGACTCTTGTCAGTGTTAGAAGACCCAGGTTCTTCTCCTTTACTAGCAGAGATAAATTTCTCAGATTCAGAGCTTGAGTCGCTTTCTTTGGTTGTAACTTCCTTCCTTTGACTAGCCTGTAGTTTTTCGTTCAAGACTTTCCTCAAAGAACCAGATGCAACTATTTTTCTAGCTAACATTTTCTGGCGACAAAATTTGGGTTTTGGGGGTTCACTAGGAGGAGTTGAAGATGAGGTGTTGGGGGAGACTGGTGGGGGAGTTTCGGGGTTGTCTTGGGGATTAGTCATGGCGGAGAATTTCTGGGGATTTTGGGGATTTTTGGAGAAGAAGGCAGATGATCAGAAATTTTAGAATTAGAGTGACGGTTATGAGTGATTTGGTGGGTTTTTAAAGAGAGGTCATGATTAGGGCAGTAATGGCAGCCTTTTTAGAGGTCAAGTAGGAGTCTAATCAAGTTAGAGTTCCGGTCTCCTAAGTGATTAATGAAAATCGCTAGATTTTAGGGAAGAGACCCGTTATAGTTAAACTCCTAGTTTAATAAAACTGGTTCAATTGCTCAACGGATAAATTTTCTGGACGTTTGGTGTAACAAGGACTTCTGCTCATGATTGATAATTTCATCTTTCTAATTGTGCAAAGTATAGAAACATACCTGATCATTCTCATGAGCATATATTGATGAACCAGGTTCTTCAAGTAGAACTTCTCTTGATTATGCCTCAAATGTCAGAATAGAAAACTTTGTAAGAGATCAGTGAGCCATATAAACACATGTCACATGAGTATACTAGTTAAAGTATGAGACTGAGTAAGAATTAGTATAGATATTTACATGAATTAAGAACTCCTAACCCAAAAAAAAAATTTCATTTTTTTTCATTTTTTTTTCATTTTTTTTCATATATTTTTCATTGTGCATTCTGAACAGGACCTTTTAGGTGATCTTAATCATCCCTAATTCCAACCCGTTCCTTTCAAAGTTTTCTCTACTTAATGCCTTAGTGAAGATGTCAGCTATTTGCTTATCAGTAGCAGAAAATTCTATGGAGATTAACCCTTTCTCATAGTTATCTCTTAAGAAGTGGTGCCTAACATTTATGTGCTTAGTCCTTTTATGATGAACATGATTCTTTGTCATACTTATAGCACTAGTGTTATCACAGAATATTGGTATGCACCCCACTTCAATTCCAAAATCTACCAGTTGTTGCTTAATCCACAGCAATTGAGCACAACATGAAGCAGCAACAACATATTCAGCTTCAGCAGTAGAGAGAGCTACTGAATTCTGCTTTTTGGTAGCCCATGATACAAGACAAGAACCCAAGAAGTGTGCCATACCTGAGGTGCTCTTCCTATCCACTAGAAAACCTGCATAATCAGCATCAGCGTATCTAATTAAGTCAAAATTACTACCTTTGGGATACCAAAGACACAAATCAGTGGTGGCTTTCAAATATCTCAATATCCTTTTCACAGCTGTCAAGTGTGACTCCTTTGGATTTGCCTGGAAATGAGCATAAAGCCCTACACTGAAAACAATGTCAGGTCTGCTGGCAGTAAGATACAAAAGTGAACCAATCATACCCCTATACTCCTTCTGATCAACTGATGAACCAGGTTCATCAATATCTAACTTAGTGGCAGTAACAATAGGTGTATCTATTTCTTTGGATTCATCCATTTTAAACTTTTTGATTAGTTCTTTTGTGTACTTCTGCTGATGGATCATAGTTCCATTTGAACTTTGTTTGATCTGCAAGCCTAAGAAGAAGTTGAGTTCACCCATCATACTCATTTCAAACTCACTTCCCATTAGTTTTGCAAAGTCTTTACTCAACCTTTCTGTAGTGGCCCCAAATATTATGTCATCAACATATATTTGTACAACAAGAAGATCTTTACCTTTTTCCCTTAGGAACAAAGTGCTGTCAATTTTACCTCTTTTGTACCCATGCTCCAGTAGAAATTTTGACAATCTTTCATACCAAGCTCTTGGGGCCTGCTTGAGACCGTATAGAGCCTTATCTAGCTTGTACACATGTTCAGGACAATCCTTGCTTTCAAATCCTGGAGGTTGATTCACAAACACTTCTTCCTTGAGGTAGCCATTTAGGAAGGCACTTTTGACATCCATCTGATGAAGAGTGAATTCCGTATGTGCTGCAAAGGCTATGAGGAGTCTAATTGCTTCAAGTCTAGCAACTGCAGCAAAGGTCTCATCATAGTCAATACCTTCCTCTTGACTGTAGCCTTGAACCACCAGCCTTGCCTTGTTTCTTGTAACTGTTCCATCTTCATCTAGTTTGTTCCTGAAGACCCATTTTGTGCCAATGACTGATCTGTCCTTGGGTCTTGGAACCAAATGCCAGACTTGACTTCTCTCAAATTGATTGAGTTCATCCTGCATAGCATTGACCCAATCTGCATCCTACAAAGCTTCAACATTATTTTTGGGTTCAATGATGGACAAAAAAGCATCAAATGCACACAGATTCTTCAGTTGAGATCTAGTTTTGACTCCAGATGTTGGATCATTGATGATGTTCTCAATGGATGAGAGCTCAGGTACTTGTAGGATTTCCCTGCCAGCTCGTTCTTGCTAGATGCTTCTTTATTGTTCTGTTGCTGAGGAGCAGGTTCAAGTACAGGTTCCTTTGGAGAGTTTTGATCAATTTCTCTCAGATTAGTTCCCCCTGTCAGGTTGCCCTTATTTGAAGGACCTGTTCCATCACCTGTTCCTTCCTTTGATGCCACTTTGACTTGAGCTGTGGCTTCAGTCAATTGTTTCACCAGTCCAATGGCTTCATCTTCATGTTCCTGTCTCTCAGAAAGAATGTTAGATTCATCAAATACAACATGTATACTTTCTTCTACACACAAAGTTATTTTATTAAACACTTTATATGCTTTTCTATGTGAAGAATATCCCAAGAATACTCCCTCATCACTTCTGGGATCAAACTTACCTAGGGAGTCTTTGCCATTATTGTGCACATAGCACTTGCAACCAAAAGCCCTAAGATGGGATATGTTTGGTTTTCTCCCTTTAAGTAACTCATAGGGAGTTTTCTCTACAAGAGGTCTAGTCATGCATCTATTGATTATGTAGCATGCAGTGTTTATAGCCTCTGCCCAGAAGTTGTGAGGTAGTTTACTGGAAAGAAGCATGGTCCTTGCCATATGCTCAAGGGTGTTGTTCTTCCTTTTAACTACCCCATATTGGTGAGGGGTCCTAGGAGCAGAGAAATTATGATCTATTCCATTTTCATCACAAATTCACCAAACTTTGCATTTTCAAATTCAGTTCCATGATCAGACTTAATGGATGCAAGTTGATTTCCTAACTGTTTCTGAGTTTTTCTAACAAAAGCAGTGAACATTTCAAATGCTTCATCTTTAGAGGTTAGAAACAGCACCCAGGTAAATCTAGAGTAATCATCAACAAGCACCATTACATATCTCTTTCCACCTCTGCTCATGGTTCTCATTGGACCGCAGAGATCCATATGAACCAGTTCCAACGTCTTGGACGTACTTACCATTTTCTTGTATTTAAAGGATGACCTTACCTGCTTCCCCCTTGCACATGCCTCACAAACTTTGTCTTCCTTAAACTTGATATTAGGTAACCCTATCACCAAGTCTTTGGAGACTAATTTGTTCAATTGATTTAGACTGGCATGACCAAGTCTTTTGTGCCAAAGGAGGGGATCATTAATTAACACACTTAGGCAAGTGAGTTCATTTTCAGAGAGAGTTGACAAATCTACAATGTAAATATTATTAACTCTCTTTCCCTGCAAAACAATCTTGTCAGTAGTAAGGTTAATCACAAAGCATTTGGTAGAGGTGAAAGCTACAAGATTACCTCTGTCACACAGTTGTGACACACTTATCAGGCTATATTTTAAGCCATCTATCAAATAGACATTCTCGATGGAATGAGAGTCTGTCTTTCCTACCTTTCCAACCCCAATGATCTCACATTTCTTTCCATTTCCAAAGGAGACATTACCTCCTTTTAGGTTCTCAAGTGAAAGGAACTGGTCCTTGTTCCCAGTCATATGTTTTGAGCAGCCACTATCCATGTACCATATTTGGCTACTCCCCTTCACTTGGACCTGCAAAATGAAATCATGGGTTAGTCTTAGGAACCCAAACTAGTTTGGGTCCCTTTCTATGGGCAAAAGGATGAATTAAATTTTTCTTTGCCCAACCAGGCAGTTTGTGTTTTTCTTGAACAAAGGCTTTGTTCTTTTGACTGGCCTTTTCTTTTGCATTGCATTCATTTTTGTAATGGCCAGTCTTACCACAGTGTGTGCAGATCTTATTTTCAGGAAGTGTGAGGTACTTGTTTTTGGGATCCCATTTTGGAGCTTGTGTCCCAAACCCAAGTCCTCTCTTGTTGCTGCTGTGATGTTCTTGCAGCCAGGAGAGTGCATCAGAAGCCTTGTTCCATTTGCATGTTCTGTCTAGTTCATGCTTTACCTTTCCTAAATCTTCCTTTAGGGCCTTAATCAATTCATCTTTCTTATATAGTTCATCTTTCATTTTTCCTAGATTTTCTTCTAGTGTGAGAAATGATTGATCAACCATTTTCTTTCCTGTCCCTAATTTCAGTTTAATATTTTCAGATCTGAGTTCTAGGACATTATTTTCAAGTTCATGAACCTGGTTCTTCAACTCAGCATTTGTGTTGTCACTCTCATCAGCCCTAGACTCTATCTTTTTGCATTTTGCTTCTAGGATAACACATTCCCTAGACAGAACATCTTTCTCACTGTTTATTATTACAGACTCATCAATGAAGTCCAATAATAGCTCAACCAACCTTTCTTTAGACAAAATTTAATCTTTTCTTTAAGATGCAGGATACTTACCTCCTGTTCATCCTCTGATTCTCCGATGGCCATGAGAGCTTTCTCATCTTCAGCTTCATCTTCTGAGCCCTCATCTGAGGTTTCTCCCCATGCAGCAACCATAGCTTTAGTTGAACCTTTGTTCCTTTTTGGTTGGACCTGTTCCTTCTTCCTGTTTCTCCGTTCAGCTCTTTCTTTCTTCCACTCAATCTCCCATTGAGGGCAATTCTTGATCATGTGATCTGTCTTACCACACTTATAGCAAACATCATTAGTCTGCTTCTCAGGAGCCCGAGATTTGTTGGAGGTTATTCCTCTTGAAGGATCCCTGGTTATCATAGCCATCTCATCATCTTCAAGATCCGATCCTTTTGAAATTCTGAGAGCCAGACTTCTTTCTTTCTTTGGAGCATCCAACTTCATAATCTGCCTTCTCAATTCATAGGCAGTCAGATTTCCAATCAGTTCATCCAATTTTAGGGTAGCAATATTCTTGGATTCCTGAATGGCTGTGATTTTGCTTTCCCAGGAAATTGGCAGAACTCTAGTTAAGATCTTCTCAACCTTGTCTTTTTCCAGGATAAACTTCCAAGAGACTCAAGTTCATTTGTCAGTGTAGTGAACCTGGTATACATCTCTTGGATGGTTTCTCCATCCTTCATAGTAAAATTCTCATATTGAGAATATAGCAGTGTTCCTCTTGACCTCTTCACTTGAGGTGTTCCTTCGTGGGCCACTTGTAAGGTGTCCCAAATTTCCTTGGCAGTGGTACAGATTTGGATCCTGCTGTACTCATCTGGACCAAGTCCACATACTAGCCACTTCTTGGCCTTAGCATTCTTTTCGCACTTCTTTAAGTCTTCTGCGGTGCAATCAGATCTTGTCTTTGGAACATCCAATCCATCAGTAGTTTTCTTTGTTGTGGCTAGAGGACCATCAGTGACGATGTCCCAGAGCTCATAGTCTTCTCCAATGATGTGATCTCTCATTCTATTCTTCCACCAGGAGTAGTAGAGACCATTGAAAAGTGGAGGCCTAGCAGTGGATTGCCCTTCCCAGTTTCCAGGTGGTGCACTCATGTTGATCTTTCCTAAGGTGTTAACCTCTTTAAGGATAACCCGCTCTGATACTAATTGATGTTCTAAACGTCAATACCACACAAGAGGAGGGGTGATTTGTGTGGTACCCAATTTTCGCTCTAGAAGAACTTGGTTCTTCTAAGTGTTCTAACTATTGCAGTTTGCGGAATAATAAATGCATAAACTAAAGAACACATAGATTTTTACGTGGAAAACACCTGGCTCAAAAGGTGAAAAAATCACGACCTACTACTCAGTAGGATTTTCCCAAACTTCCACTAATATCACTAAGCCAAAACAGCATTTACAAAAACTCTTTGTAAACCTAAGGATTAACTCTAATCCCAGTGTGGCACACAGCCTCAACTGTTGCGACACATTCAAGTTAACTCTAACTTGAATACTCAAAGTACCTAATACAATTGCTTCTAAATAAGCTGAAAGGTACAAACAGAAATTCCTACCACAATTGAACTAGAATAAGAATAAACACAATGGAACTGGTTCTTCTCTCTCGTTCAAGTAGCTTCAGGAGTGCACACTTATATCTCACATATATTGCTTTCAAAACAGACTTGCTCTTTTGCTCTCAATTATGTTTTACTTCTGCGTATGTGAAATGCCTGTAAAAGAGAACAAACTCAGTTATTTATTGAGTTAGTAATTAGAGTTTGATTGAGACTCTATTGCTTATCCTTAGACGATTTTGAGTCCTTGACCAATACAAACTCCAACCCTTATCCTAGATTAGGATTGTGTTCTCTCCTCATAAGGAGACTGTTCTCCTTATCCCAACTGCAATCTTTTCGATTTAGTTCAGAAGATATTGTTGCTTGATCTCTACGGTATATCTTCCTCACGTGCATCTCATATGCAATGGTTGATAAACACTGTGTTTCACCAGATGGACCAGGTCCATTACTGAGTTCATTTGTCAATCTTCAAAACTTCAACTGAACTTGGACCAACAAATTAATTTTAAGAGAGTCGCCACCTAATTATTTTAACAGTGAATTAGGACACCAATTTTAACGAAGTAGTGATTAAAGTTAACTCTGTTTTATGGTCTACTTAACTTTAGAAATTCTCGATAAGTGTTCTAATTAATCCTATTGGGAAGGTTATGAAGGCAGCTTATATAATCCGTTAACTACGGTTAACTGACCGAACTTAGATTAATTAATAAAAGACTTATAAAAAAATTGATTTAGTATGTTGAAAGTATTTGGAGGAAAGAACGCATAACTAAAATATTTAATCAAATGATATCTACAAAAAACAGTAGCTAATCTTTGATTGTAAAAATGAATTCATCAGTCACAAAACAAACATCTAACAAACATCTTTTGTGTTTTAGAAATACTATTAGCTTCAGTTCTTTAAAAATCACAAAAGCAGAGTTGTCAATTTTACAAAATGGGTAAAGTGGAGAGAAGAAGTTTAAAAGACATCGTTGATTTTATAATACCTTAGCAGACCTAACACTTAGTATTCTAAAAGAGTTTAAATTAGGTGTAAGTACTATGTGATAAATGAGTACTTTCATTACAATATAAAATAAAATCTGCACCACTAAGACTATGATTATATAGTAAATTTACATCTTAATGGCCGATCACACAACTAAAGGATAAAATTAGTTAATAACACAACTAAAGGATAAAACTAGTTAATCACACAACGAATAAGCAAATAAGTGAAGCAGAAAGGAAGATTCAAAAGCCATGTGCAGCTCCCAGAAGATTTTCTGTTCTGTATTTATGGGCATATGATGTAAGAACTGGAAAAGATGAGGATGTGCAGTCTCTATGCATCAGCGGCATCGTTGAGTCTCATCATGAAACGCTTCGGCTCCGATGTTCATGCAAGACAAAGAAAATAAAATGGAGATGAATAGGAAGAAGATCCGAATATTAAACACTTCAAAAAAAGATAAAGAAGAAAGCAGAAGTTACAATAAAGAATACATAAACCATAAGCTTATGCTAAAACTAGTACTTATACATAACGTACTAATAAGGCACATAAAGCGACTAAATTTATCAATTTGAAAGATTCTTAAGGAAGTGTTAGAGATGAACAATTACATTCCCTTTTAAGGCAATGATCCTAATGTGTACTTTGAGAGACGTTTAAACTAACTCAAATTAACACATCAGAGAAATATATGTTTAGGTCATGAGTTATGGAAGAGGCGAGTCTATACCAAATTATCAGCATTACATAATACATCATTCCAAAGCACATTTCAAGTCCACACAACTTTTAATCATAGCCGAAAATCTTTTAAAACTGGCGCCTCTAAAACATGTAGAGAAGGAAATATCCTAATTCATGGAATCTATTTTATCGTTATCATAATGTAGAATGCATTTAATCACAATGAAAGATTGAAAAGAGCACAATTTGTTTTGCTTATTTAGCTACTGGTTTATGAGAGTGCTTCTTAAAAAGGAGATTCATACTGAAGTTCTATTTCACAAGACTTGGAATATTTAGATGAACAATTTAATAATTCATAGGCATGCTTTCTAATATCCAAAAGTAAATATAAGTATATCAACCTACTAACAGGATATGATCTCTAAGTAACTGAACCTGAAACAATACGTAGAAGTGAACACTTAAATCAGGCTACACTTCCCATCAACATGGTATTTATAACAAAGAGCAACTCAGTCAAGACTAGCATAGAACAAACATGAATAAAGTATTTTCCTACAGGCATTTTGTCAAATATTTATAAATATGATATGCAACCAGAACACCAAAAACATATAAGAGTATAATTTCTAGGCAAACATACTACTTTAAATTAATGAGAAAAATTAAAACATGGTCAATAGGCATAAATAGAAGAAAACTAGAATCATGATTCCTACATAATTGGAGTAGTGATCCACACTTAACGACAAAGTACGTTTATTTGAACTACACTACACCCAAAACTTAAAGAGTCAGCACCTAAACATAGCAGGGGAACATGATTCGCTAGCAGATTCCTAAAGACAATTTAATTATCTTAAGGCACAGTTTTATTCACATGGTATCAATATCACCTTCAATGATTTAAAACACTAGTAGCTAGTTATGCAATTTAATCATGAAATTCCAACTAGAAAAATCAAATATAAAGGATCCTAAAACGTAAAACGTAGCTTTTATCACATTATATTTGTACCAGAATTTATGGATTCATTACATATACGACTAAAGACAAAAATGGGAAGAAAAATGAAACGCAATTTTCTAAATTAATACAACATATTGTCAGCGAAATAGAACAACTAAGGTTGGATATTACTTGTTTTTGGGCAGTGAACTCGGGGCGTCGGTCTCGAACCTACTCTCTTGTCATGAAAAGATTCGAACTAAAATCAAGCAAACTCGAATCACTCTATGATTAAAGTCAATAGAGACAGAAATATTTTAAAAAAACGCTGTGGCAAATGAGTTGTATGTGGCAGTGTCTGAGGGTATTTCCATACCAAATCAGATGGAGGGTTAGAGATGTATTTATAGGCCAAGATAAATGACTATGTTCTATAGGCGGGCAGATTTTGAATTCGGATTTCAAAACAAGTGTTCAAATTCGAACGTTGGAGTTTGGCAGGGCTTCACGTGATTTGGTCAAAATTCTGAGATCGAAATAGTGCAACACTCTTGTTGAAGTCTGAAGAGATTTTTGTCCTTTTTCAAAAATGGGAAGGGGACAAGAAAAGGGGCAGCAGCAACGCATAGAGAGAGAGGGATTAGGGTGAAATGAATCCTAATTCTGTTTAAAGGCTTTGGGGCCGATTGGGCTATATTTATTGGGTTTGGGCTTGAGATTGTCCTGAAATTTCTTTCTTCCTTTTATTTGTTGAGCTTCTAAATAAAACAATATTCTCATAACTTAATTAAAGTAAATTTTTAAAAAAAAAAGCATTAGCGAGATTATAATTTATGGCAACTCAATATAATAGTTGTGAAATACTACAAAATAACTATTATATGAAATGTCATAATATTGTTGAGTTTTATTCCGTTGATTTACTTATATTAACTGGTAAATTGTTAAAAGATAAAAGGAAAAAACGGTGAAATAAATTGTAAGGTTTGCTTGCCTAGCGAGTACAATGTTAGGCGCTATCACGATCCCGACGGTGGGAAATTTGGGTCGTGACAGGTTACCATTATCGAAATGGATTTACATGATTTAATAAGAATTGAGATGCCCTTTATTATTTTGAAAATGCTTTCTTATGAATATTTACTGGTTACAAGAAAAANAATAATAGTAACAAATAAGTCAATTTGTGTTGAAAATAATAAAATGCCTATTTTTATATTATTAGTAATATTAGAAGCTTAAGGATATAGTTTGGAAGAAAGGAGGGACAAAATTAGATGTCAACAGCTGCCCCTTTTTGACCGGAGGCGATGAAAGAGTTTTCGGGCAAAGAAATTGACTTAGTAGCCAATTTTGTTCCGACCAACAAGTACGAATTTTGAAAGGATTGAAGAGGTTATAGAGAAGTTACGGAAAAGTTATGGCCGAACCCCGGTTTCGAGTTGCCTACATATCTCAGGTTTCACGAGAATCAGGCCATATGTAGTTCGAGACTTATGGTACCCTGGAGTAGGACTCAACCATTGATGTGTCACGATACAATTTCCCCTCCATTGGGTTTCGTGATGGCACCTAGTCTTAAGGACTAGGTAAGCCTAATAATTGCAGAATAACAACAATGAATAATAACATCTAAAATTCTTCTGAAATAAATCCCTTATACAATGAACATCTTCCCAAAACCCGGTAGTACAAGTCATAAGCTCTACAGAGTTTTGCTACCATTTCTAAACACAACTGTATGGAAATAAGTACAGTAGTGAGAATGTAAAATAGGAAGGTGACTCTTAAGCCTGCGAACGCAGCATCAGGGCTACCTTGAGTCTCCTCGGCAAGAATCCGCACAGCTGCTAGTGAACAATACCTAGATCTGCACAAAAAGATGTGCAGAAGTGTAGTATGAGTACACCGCAGCGGTGCCCAGTAAGTATCAAGACTAACCTCGGTGGGTAGTGACGAGGAACAGTCAAGACACCTACTGATCAAATGGAATAATAGGATATGATAATAAAATATCGAGATAAAGATAACGAGGTAATATCAAAAGCGGAGAGAAATCAAAATACAAACAGTAGGAACAATAAAGGAAGAACACGGGTAGTAACGAACGACACCAAGTAAATCAGATAACCAAGTAAATCAACACTGACATAACAGGAACAAAGACAAGTAAGAATGTATCCAAATAAAGAAAACAATGCAAACTCAATCACTCACATCATGTCTAATACACCATCCCGACTATCTCAATCCTCGGTTTCTCACATCATAATCTCAACTGCCGAACCCTCAACACGCATGCACCTTGTGCTCCCATATTTTCCATCTCACTCTTAACAAAAGAAATCCACATGCTATACAATACATAATGTCCGTACAAATGCACTCAAGATGTT
The DNA here is from genome assembly GCF_001879085.1 of Nicotiana attenuata. Lineage (NCBI taxonomy): Eukaryota > Viridiplantae > Streptophyta > Magnoliopsida > Solanales > Solanaceae > Nicotiana > Nicotiana attenuata. The sequence goes on along the minus strand of NC_031991.1, from coordinate 22,587,036 downwards.
CAAGATGTTCAAGAAGTCTCATTTACCTAATATAAGTAGATTACAAATTCTAAACAAATTAGGAAAGCCAGCGAGAAAAGATGAAGTTATTTTTTTGAAATCATTTGAATAAATAAAGTACCATTTTAATTAGAATACAACATCGAATGAATTATTACCTTTACCATGGGATTTAATAATTTATAACTTAGTAGAAGTTCCTTTTAAGTAGAATACAACCTCAGACGATTTNTTATATATATATATATATATATATATATATATATATATATATATATATACACACACATATACGGCGAGGTATTGACAACACTATAGGTTCCAACACAAAGAATCACAGTAGTAAGGGAATCTAATCCGTTAAAACACTTGAACTGATGACGACAAATATGCACAGCAAACAGAAAGTGCACGACATACGTGCTGGGGATCTCTTGGTATCCCGAGGATCTCTTGGTATCCTCAATATTTATGCTGGGGATCTCTTGGTATCTCGAGGATCTCTTGGTATCCTCAATATACGTGTTGGGGATCTCTTGGTATCTCGAGGATCTCCTGGTATCCTCAATATTTATGCTGGGGATCTCTTGGTATCCCGAGGATCTCTTGGTTTCCTCAATATACGTGCTGGGTATCTCTTGGTATCCCGAGCCAACAAATATGAAAAATAGCATCCTGGCAAGGGAATCAACAATATGAACAAATAACACCCTGCAAGGGAATCAACAATATAAACAATACATCCCGGCAAGGGAATCAACAACAATCTAACAATCCAATCACAAGGAAGTTCCACCACCAAGAGTATGATTACATAGCAACAAGAGAATCACGGAGAAACTATGAAAACACAATAACCTTAACAAAACAACAAAATAACAGCTAATTCAATTAAGGCAATTAAGGCCAAGTAACAAGTAAGAGTCAGAGGAAAGCTACCAACATCGTAAAGAACATATAGAGGTAAATTATGCAATTATATAACTTAATCATAACAGAATACTTCCCATATAATGAACATAAGGACCTAAGAACCCTAAAGGCAATTTTACCACAAATAAGCCCGAGCACACACTCGTCACCTCGCGTGCACGAACTACAATTAGCATGGAAGACTCAAATCCTAAGGGGAAGTCCCCTACACAAGGTTAGGCAAGATACTTACCTCAAAGATGACAAACCGATACTCTAAAATGCACTTCTCGGGTGAAAAGACCTCCGGACGGCTCAAATCTAACCAAATTAATTTCAAAGCACAAATAAAACACATAAGAAACTATTCCGGATCATAAAGTTTCAATCTTTAACAAAATCTAAAAATTGGTCCAAAAGTTGACCCTCGGGCCCACACCTTGGAACCCGACAAATTTTACGAAATCCGAATACCCATTCCAATATGAGTTCAACCATACAAAAATCATCAAATTCCGATACCATTTCGTCCCTCAAATCATGAAATTTCGTTTTGAAAACCTTCTTCAAAAACAAACATTTTCCCTAACTAAAAACACAATTTAAATGATAAAAATAAGGACTAATTCATGTAATATATTTAAGTCTCAGTGAAGAACACTTACCCAATCGATTTGTATGAAAACCCCTCAAAGAATCGCTCAAAATCGAGCTCCACAAGTCAAAATGTGATAAAAATGGTAAAACCCTCGATTTGGAAATTATATTCTGTCCGACCAGATTTTGTGCATCGCGAATGCGGAAGGACAATCACGTTCGCGAAGAAGAGTAACTGAAGCTGCCAAGAAAAGCCTACGCGAACGCGAGATATGGGATGCGAACGCGGAGAGTAAAGAACAGAGGCTTACGCGAACGCGGAGGCTGTGACGCGAACACGAAGAAGGAGAAAGGCAAACCTTCGCGAACGCGAGATGTTAACCGTGAAGGCGTAGAACAATAAATTCCTCCTCCAAGATTACTCTTCGCGAACGCGGAGGAGCAAACGTGAACGCGGAGAGGGAAACCAGCTGACAGATATCAGCAGTTCATAATAGGAGGAAAAAGACTCGTAGCCCACCCGGAACAGACCCGAGGCCCTCGGGACCTCAACCAAACATGCCAACATATCCCATAATATCATTCAAACTTGTTCCAACCTTTGGAACGCTCAAAAAAAAATATCAAAATACCAATTTAACATCAGATTCAAGCCTAAGAACTCCAAAAACTCTCAATTTATGCTTTCGATCAAAAAGTCTATCAAACCTCGTCCGAATGGCCTGAAATTTTGCACACACGCCACATTCAACACTACGGAGCTACTCCAACATACGTAATTCCTTTCCGACCCTCGGATCAAAATCTCACTATCGAGCAGGAAACTTCAAAAGTTTAACTTTCGGCATTTCAAGCCTAAATTGGCTACGGACCTCCAAAACACAATCCGAACGCACGCCTAAGTCCAAAATCACCATACGAAGCTGTTGGAATCATCGAAAATTCATTCCGAGGCCGTTTACTCAGAAGTCCAATTCCAGTCAAATTCCCACCGCTTAAACTCCTGAAACTAGATTCCTTCTTCCAATTTGACTCTGCATCATCCATTAACTTAATTCAACCATGCATGCAAGTCGATACTCGTATTATGAAGATATTCCAGACCTTACGTTGCTGAATGGAGCTTAAATTCTCAAAACGACCGGTCGGGTCGTTACATCCTCCCCCTCTTAAAACCAACGTTCGTCCTCGAACGTGCCAAGATTCGCCTCGAAGTTCTTAATTCATTGAATGCACACTTCCAGCATATACCCGCGGGTGATCCCACGTCACCCTAATCCACATAAACCTGAGGACACCATCTCAACTGAAATTTAGCCTTTCTAGCAATACCAACAAGCCTTAGATCCCAACTCCCCATCTCTCATTCATTTCCAAGGGACCTGATTCTAAATCCACATCTAGTTTCAGTCTCAACTAGCTGCAATCACTTATGCCTACACCCACAAAGTACATCCACACAACATACACACCACACATAGGCTTATAATAACATTCCTGATCACAATATTTGCCAGAACCAATCCTGCACCGGCCATAAGCCTCAAATTCGATAGGAACCCTTTTGAAACCTCCACAACACTGACGATGGTACAATAGCCACGAAAACCACATAACTAATACCCGAATCACCCAATCACAACTAATACCAACAGGCACACACTCCACAAGCTAGAACTCAAGAAGCACCAAACGAAAATGACTGAATATGGAAAGGAAACACATAAAGGAACTATCAAACAAGTCCGTCAAGCACAAATTTTTCTATCAGAACTAATTTACAACTCAATCTAACAAGAAAGAATTAAAGCATATAAAAGAATCAAAAGGATCTCATACTTATATAACTCCACCGCGGTACAAAGCCCGGTCTCAACACATCAAATCACATGAAACAACGAGGGTCCTGCCCTCAACTCTGGATCTCAAGTAGGATAGATACTAAACCCGCTGGAAACTTTCACTAGAACAATTTCCGTCAAAAATTACAACAAGTACTGGCTCCCACACCGGTGGAGCATATAATCACGGCTCGTAGCCAAAAATGCTCATAAATCACATCAAGCCTACCGAAAAGGACAACAGAAATTTACTACTAGTCTCATAACTCTCTCGATGATAAACAAAAACAGAAGATAGCCACGGCTATCACTCATAGAGCCTTCCAACAGGGATACACATAAACAGAGTGTAAATCATGAAACACACCCATAAGTGGGGCAACAAATAAGGGAAATCACCCTGATAAGCAGAGCTGTAATGAACTACGGATGGTGCTCTGCTATAACAAATCAAAATCATACCCGAATGACATCATCTGGCGCACCGGCCTTAAGCCTACTATATGAAACACATCAACGGGCTGGGCCTTCCCCTCTTGGGCGCCCTCTACTCACCTGAATACCTTGCTGTGACACATCTGCCCGAAATCTGGGAAAATCTCTCACCATGTCGTACCCTGCCTCCAGAATAAGGGCCAGCAGATCTCTCCGGTCTATGAGGCCTCCTCTTCTCCTTGTACTTTCTCTCTCCAGATCTCGTCTGTCCTCTCGCTCCTGGTCCCATATGTCCTCTAACCGGCGAGCGATCCCTACCACCTACTAAAATAAAACATCTGACTCCAACTCTCAAGCCATGCTGAACCAAAGTGACTGAGGTACAAACTCTCTCAAAACATCTCTAAAAACTGAACCCATGTAAGTGAAACTGCATCGGCCGATTACCCAACTCATATGTCCACGACAACTGATAAGCCGCTCCGTCAAGCTGGAACGTAGTAAAAACAACCCCACTCGTCTATGCAATACCCATAGTGCTGATAATGCGATGGCACTCCTCTATGAAACCCATTGTGCTCTCTTAAGCCAAACCGCTGAATGTAGGAGGGTCACTCTTTCTTGAACCTCGCAAATTCTAAGTTGCTCTCCCGCGGATGCTGCTACCCTGACCATGGGCTGAACTGGAACCACAAATTATGTCGCCATGATGCCTGGAACCTGACCAACGGAAACTCGCTGCTCTGAGTGTGGTCTAGCTGCGGCACATCCTCCTCGTCGGTCTCTGCCTCTAGCGATACCTGCTCCGGAAGCAGCAACATCGATAACCGTAGCTCGTGTCCTTACCGTCGGTGAGAGAATGGAAGGATGAAAGTTCAAACTCCAAGATCAATAAGCTCGAACGGTAAGAATGAAGGAAGTGAGATTGTCCTAATAGTTTCGTAGCCTCTCGAAGATAAGTACAGACGTCTCCGTACCGATCCGCAAGACTCTACTAAACTCGCTTATGACTCATAGCACCTATGAACCTAGAGCTCTGATACCAACCTGTCACGACCCAATTTCCCCTCCGTTGGTTTCATGATGGCACCTAGTCTTAAAGACTAGGTATGCCTAATAATTGCAGAATAACAACAATGAATAATAACATCTAAAATTCTTTTGAAATAAATCCCTTATAGAATGAACATCTTCCCAAAACCCGGTAGTACGAGTCATAAGCTCTACAGAGTTTTGCTACCATTTCTAAACACAACCGTATGGAAATAAGTACAACAGTGAGAATGTAAAATAGGAAGGTGACTCTTAAGCCTGCGAACGCAGCAGCAGGGCTACCTTGAGTCTCCTCGACAAGAATCCGCACGCTACAAGAGAACAATACCTGGATCTGTACAAAAAGATATACAAAACAACAAAAGAACAGCTAATTCAATTAAGGCAATTAAGGCCAAGTAACAGGTAAGAGTCAGAGGAAAGCTAACAACATCGTATAGAACATATAGAGGTAAATTATGCAACTATATAACTCAATCATAACAGAATACTTCCCATATAATGAACATAAGAACCTAAGAATCCTAAAGGCAATTTTACCACAAATAAGCCCGAGCACACACTCGTCACCTCGCGTGCACGAACTACAATTAGCATGGAAGACTCAAATCCTAAGGAAAAGTCCCCCACACAAGGTTAGGAAAGATAATTACCTCAAAGATGACAAACCGATACTCTAAAATGCACTTCTCGGGTGAAAAGACCTCCAGACGACTCAAATCTAACCAAACTAACTTCAAAGCACAAATAAAACACATAAGAAACTATTCCGGATCATAAAGTTTCAATATTTGACAAAATCTAAAAATTGGTCCAAAAGTGGACCCTCGGGCCCGCACCTCGGAACCCGACAAATTTTACAAAATCCGAATACCTATTCCAATATGAGTTCAACCATACAGTAATCATCAAATCCGATACCATTTCGTCCCGCAAATCATGAAATTTCGTTTTGAAAACCTTCTTTAAAACCCAACATTTTCCCTAACTAAAAAGAAATTTAAATGATAAAAATAAGGACTAATTCATGTAATATATTTAAGTCTCAGTGAAGAACACTTACCCAATCGATTTGTATGAAAACCGCTCAAAGAATCGCTCAAAATCGAGCTCCACAAGTCAAAATGTGATAAAAATGGTAAAACCCTCGATTTGGAAATTATATTCTGTACGCCCAGATTTTGTGCATCGCGAACGCGGAAGGACAATCGCATTCGCGAAGAAGGGTAACTGAAGGTGCCAAGAAAATCCTACGCGAACGCGAGATATGGGACGCGAACGCGGAGAGTAAAGAACAGAGGCTTACGCGAACGCGGAGGCTGTGACGCGAACGCAAAGAAGGAGAAAGGCAAACCTTCGCGAACGCGAGATGTTAACCGTGAAGGCGTAGAACAATAAATTCCTCCTCCAAGATTACTCTTCGCGAACGCGGAGGAGCAAACGTGAACGCGGAGAGGGAAACCAGCTGACAGATATCAGCAGTTCATAATAGGAGGAAAAAGACTCGTAGCCTACCCGGAACAGACCCGAGGCCCTCGGGACCTCAACCAAACATGCCAACATATCCCATAACATCATTCAAACTTGTTCCAACCTTTGGAACGCTCAAAAAAAAATATCAAAATACCAATTTAACATCAGATTCAAGCCTAAGAACTCCAAAAACTCTCAATTTATGCTTTCGATCAAAAAGTCTATCAAACCTCGTCCGAATGGCCTGAAATTTTGCACACACGCCACATTCAACACTACGGAGCTACTCCAACATCCGTAATTCCTTTCCGACCCTCGGATCAAAATCTCACTATCGAGCAGGAAACTTCAAAAGTTTAACTTTCGGCATTTCAAGCCTAAATTGGCTACGGACCTCCAAAACACAATCCGAACGCACGCCTAAGTCAAAAATCACCATATGAAGCTGTTGGAATCATCAAAAATTCATTCTGAGGCCGTTTACTTCAAATTCCCACCGCTTAAACTCCCAAAACTAGATTCCTTCTTCCAATTTGACTCTGCATCATCCGTTATCTGAATTCAACCATGCATGCAAGTCGATACTCGTATTATGAAGATGTTCCAGACCTTACGCTGCTGAATGGAGCTTAAATTCTCAAAACGACCAGCCGGGTCGTTACATGTTGCGGATCTTAAAATGCTGCTCCAGGTCGAATAATAGAGACACTAGGTAACATGATTGAAAGAAAGATGTTTGGAAATAAGAATTTTATTATGAATTTTGAGAGTCGAGCCGAGCGTAGTTCGATGTCCTTTGCCGGAGAGTTTGGTATTCCTCCCCAACAAACTCCCCCAGTTCACTGCTAAGATATAGTTCCACGTTGCGCTATATTTCCTGCAAAGCTTAACAATACTAAAAAAAATCGTTTGGAAATAAGATGCAATGTAAAGCCCCAGAAAATTACGCTAAGAAATCAATGATTTCGTGGTGCCAAGATAGGCTAATTATTTTATCTTGTGTGCAAGTGAGGGTTCATGATAGAATGGATATCAATTGGATATGTTAATAAGCTTATAAGTCATACTATAAGTGAATTGGGGTCTAAGGAGAGGCCTAAGTCTAAGCCAAGTTGGAAAAATAGCATAATAGTCTAAAGTTGTAAATGAATGCGCACAAGACCTCACTTTGGACAAGCGTATCTCCAGTTATATAAGGTGTTGTGTGATGCACAACCTATCAAGTTAAATCTCTTTGAGTCTAGTTTCCAACTCATCAAACCGTTCATCATTTGGAGGTGTATACAGAAAGTTATGACCATTTTACCGGACCTGTGTCAAACGCGCGGCCGCGGCGCGACCGCGGGAAAACTGGGTGTTTCTGCCTCCGAGCGTGGCAAACCGCGGTAAGACCGCGGCCACCGCATCCCGGCGCGGTTTGACCGCGGTCGCGCTCCTAGCAGCCCTATAAATACCCCAAGACCGGGCATGGGGCGTCCCTAAGTCATTTTTTTTGAGCTAGGGCAAGTTTTATCAAGGGGAATCCGTCCCATGCTTCCCTCCTAAATTGATCAGGAACTCTACAAGTGGGGATTCTCAAAACTCTTACTACAAGAGGTATGTCTATCGTCTCTAACTACTCTATGGTGATTATTTATGTATGATATATACATTAGAACTCATGGGATGGTGATTGGAAGCCATAGGTGCCTAACCTAGGTTGTGTTGGTGTTGTAGAGATTGTGAGATGGGTTATTGAGGTATGATTCTTGGGTGTAATAGTATTATGTGTACATGCATGTACAAATTAGGTTTGTGGGAAGATTGTTGAACATAAATAAGTAAAGATTGTGTTGGGGAATGAAGGAAATCTTGTAAAAGAGATTTGAAATCAAGATGCTCAACTAGTATTTGATAAAATGCTCAAATGAGCTGAAACCATGAATACCTTCCTAGTTTGTGTTCAATTTCGTTATGTCTCAAGTAGATTGGGATTGCTAGAATTTCCGGAACATCGTAGCAATTTAAGGAAAGCTCAATCGAGGTATGTAGGCTAAACTTTCTCTCTCGGAAGTGAACTCCATATTGTCTTAGTAAGTTTGAGTGTGGTTTGTCTACCAAAATGGTATAGCCTTGAGTCACTTTAAATGAAAGTTAGTATCTTAATTGGGTGAGAAGAACTCAATTTGTTTAATTCCCCTAGTTGCCCTTATGTGTACTAAATGCCTTGATTGAATGTGTCTATTCAAATTGTGAAATAAGCCTCGACCCAACTGTTATCAACTAGCTTCAAAAATAGAATAACCTAAAGGTCTTGTACCCGAACTAAACCCATAAATGGTTGTTCTAGATATTACCTTGCCCTTTTAAATACATACATTACAATGCGAGTCCTTATATATTCCGATGTTAAAATTGTACAATTCATAAAATGGAAAAGGAATAATTTAAGGATAGCTGAGGTGATTGCTTGCTTATAATTCCAATGTGTATTTCAATTGTTGGTTGACATGTCCCTCTTTGGTCTAGATGATTCTATTACTATTGAATTCGAATATATATAATCTGCGGATTATTTAGTAAATTGATATTGGTTAGCGGTCCTTGGAAATAAAGGAGATGAAAGTGTGGAAAACGATATGCGGCCTTCGTGCCATGAGAAGATAAACCTTGTGAAAGGCCAAAGGGCCAAAAGAGACCCTGTTATCGAAAAAGATTGAGAACATTAATAAAAATTATAAAATATGAAAGGTATTGAGGTAAGCATGGTTGCATTTATGCTATATTTGTATACTTATATTTATACTACAGTTGTGTGCAATATTAAATCGAATCAAAATGTTTTTGGGAGTATCATTAGTAATACCGAGGAAGGGTGGGACATAAGGCCCACACCTGAAACTACACGTGCCGGTGTAGGGGTGGAATGTGACTTGGGTTGAAACTGAAATATTGGTGAAATTGTGACTATTTCCCCCAAAGTGGAATGACACTAATACTTGTGAATTGGAAAAGAGAAAGCCAACCCACACGGCATACGTGGGAAGGCAGCTTAGCCGATCGGGCCGTGATCGGACGCCATGCCACACACATGGTGGTATTGTGCTGGGAATCATAAAAATTGGAAATTTGTTGTTGTGGTACATGTCTCTAAAGGGACGAACTAGCCGATCGGGTCGCGATCGGACTCCGTGCTAACAAAGACGGTGGTATAACTTATATCGGTGCTAGTGATCTCCCAACCAAAAATTATATACATTATTTTCATAAACTAGAAGATTTACATGTTTCAAGTTGGATGCTAGTATATTGTTGACTTTGGCTAACTGCTTTGTGTTTTCTATGCTTGTATGGTTATTCTATTCTGAAAGAGGATTTTTAGCCTTACATACTAGTGCTATTCGACGGCACTAACGTCCCTTTTGCCGGGGGCGCTGTATCGTTTATGATACAGGTTGTTCCATAGCAAGCGGCATCAGCCAGTGATAGCAGTACTCTCTTTCCAGCAGACTTGGTGAGCCCCACTCTATCCCGGGGTCATGTCATGTATCTTTTGTTCATTTTCTCATCATGTTTTGAGGTATAGCCGGAGCCTTGTTGCCGGCATTTCCCTATTTCTCTTCTATTGTACTTAGAGGCTCCGTAGACTATTTGTGGGTGGTGGTTGATGTTGGGAGTCCGGACTAGAAAAGTTTGTACTTGATAAACATGTTTTCATTAAGCTTGCAAACCTGTAATATTTTGTAAACTATGAATGAAGTCATAAACAGAAATCAAATGAAAGTCGCTAATGGAAGATTGCCTAGTGTTTGATAAGATAGGATAACATTCCCTCTTTGTTCATGATTAGTTTGGGTAGAAGGAAACCTAACAGGCTTCCTCAGTTGAGTTTACTCAGTTGAGCGCCGGTCGTGCTCCTCGGATTTTGGGGCGTGACAAACTTGGTATCAGAGCCTAAGGTTTTAAAGTGTCATAGGATGTCTCGAAACCGTGTCTAATAGAGTCCTTCTTATCGGTGTGTTGTCGACCACATCTATAAGTTGGAGGATATTTGGACATTTAGGAATTCCACCCTTCATTGATATTCCGGATCGTGCCATAGAGCTCAAGGTACAGATCTAATTTCCTTGTTATGTCCTATTTTCCTGATGAGTAATGCACGAGTCCGAAGCAGAGAGGAAGGAATAACCTTGCCATTGAATTTGGGGGAGATTGCGCATGAGTTCGTAGGGAGGATGTGTCAAGCTGTGGAAGGATTGGAAGAACTTGTTGCTAAGGAAAGTGTCCTTGTCCCTGCTAATATCGCCGCACCACCAGAGTGTGTAGTGAGAGCATCTAAGAAACAAAAGTGGGTTGCGAGTGCTAATGAGCCAAATTGTTCAGTTTGCAAGAAGCATCACTTGGGGAGATGTTGGATGACTCTCGAGATATGTTACGGTTGTGGAAAGAGGGGGCACAAGAAGAATAAATGCCCTAGGTTGGGTACACCTATCCCGGCCTGCCTGGTATGTGGGAAGGAACATTTGGCGGAGTGTTGTGGGTATGCCCAGCAACATGCTTGGGGTAGTAGATCATGGCAATTCCATGGGCCCGCACAGCAAACCAATAGTGAAATTGTTACTCCCGCATTGGATGCTTGGAGGAAGGATAAGGGGGATGTTTATACTGTATGCAAAAATGGTGAGTATCAGGTCGGTGGGGCGAGTAAGTTTAGTGGACCTCATCCCCCTTGTGTGAAATATGGGAAATATCATCCAGGAGTATGTCGCTATGGTACCAACGTATGCTACAGGTGTGGGATGTCAGGTCACCTTCAGAGAGATTGTCATTCATCTCGCCGGATCATGGGCAGGGGTTTGGCGCAGCCAGCCAGTTCTACAGTTACTTCATCTATAGTGCCTCCAGGACGTGGAGCAGCCGGGGGTGGTATCCAGAGCTCGGGAGGGCCCAGCAGGTTTTATGTTATGGGGAAGCATCAAGGGTTGGAAGCTTTTTCAAATATGGTTACAGGTACGTTGACTTTTCAATATCATGATGAGTATGCCCTCATTGACTCTGTCTCCGCTTTGTCATATGTCAATCCTAATATTGCTATGGAATTTGGGATAGAGTCAGGACAACCTTACAGTCTATTCTGTGTATCTACTCTTTGAACGAGATGAATTATTAGTGAAGCCTCTTTATCACAATTATCTTACTTGCAACCCCTTGTGGAATTGAGTTCTACAATGATTTCCTGAATTGAGTCAGAATACGAGGGTAGTTATTCCCCACTTGCTTTCCTAGAACCTCACTAAGGAACTATATCTGATAAATTCCTTACAAGTTGTTTTATTCAAATAGATAGCATCTACTCACTTGTGCTTGTGCATGAACGGTCGTAAAACTTGCCTATATGGTGCCAAATTCAATGTAAAGTAGCTCGGTTTGGTGACCCTTCTTGAGTCGCTCTTTTCTCCCTGGTGTAAATGGCTTCGATGGTTTCAATGATCACTTTGCTCCTTCGTCAATATTCTCATGAAGTATTTCCACTATCTGGAAACATGAGAGCCTATCTCATCTCCTATCATATATATGCATACCAATTGAAGTAGATCATTTGCCTGTATAAGTTTCTGAGAAATTAGAGGTTTTCACAAATCCTCCACAAGAAGATCTCTTCCTTGCCCATTGTAATATGACTTTCGTGCTCACCTAAATCGTTCTGCAATAAGTAGGTCACTTTATTCTTGAAATGAAGTTGCCCGTGAAGTGGCCAAGTATCGCAGTCGGAGAATTATGATAACAGAACCGTGTCAACCTCATAAGGAAAGAGTTTATTCCCTCTCTAGCCAGCACATGACCCCCTCTATATTTTCAATAAGTCCTAGCAATGTGGAGTCAATCGTGAAAGGCTCATACTAGATGTTTCGGATTTGGCACATATCATATTAATTTTAAAGACAAGTCGTCGTATCTTTAGTATTCTCGTATAGGATCAGCTATCGGGGAGGGTTGAGTTGTTTGAATTATAGTAATCTCACAAGTGTTTAACTTCTATTTCACTCTCATGGGACTTGTGGCACAGATTCCTTGTGTCAATTAATATTAGGAATGTAATTCGACTTCATATTCTGGAGCCCCTATCTCATTCAACGTGCCAGAGTATTCTCGTTCTTGATAATTGATCTTTCCTACACTCTAGGAGACGACCGGTGGCACGTACTCGAATATTCCTCCGTAAATGATCCCTATTGCCGAGGTGTTATCTAAACTCTATGCCTCATTGTTTCAAACCAATGATTTCATCGCAATGATCAATCGTGCCATCATGATCCATAGTAAGCTTCATGTTTCCTAAAATAATATAACTTCATAAGACACCCTGCTCAACACATCTACCTTGATGGATTCTTGAGATATTTCCAGTCCAATCTCGAACCTCGTTGTTCTTATGTATGGTAAACCTATTAAGGGTACGGGTTCAAACATGTCAAAAGGTAGCGTCATTCCATGGCTAATCATGTCGGGTAGGAACTCTATGGTCGTATTCATTCTAGCCCCTTACAGAGTAATGGTTAAAAGACGCAAATTGATTCAACTCGGGTGTCCGGCATAAAGGTTTAGAGTTAAAGAAAGTAAGCAAGCTGTCCTCAAGGTTTTCTCTAGAGAGACACTATGAGAATTATTCCTAAAGGTAGAGTAGGTGTAGTGCACTTCAGAGTTTAGGGAACCTGAAAAGGGATAGGTCGAGTTATGGGTATGATATTTCCCTATCGTATCGTTGCCCTCCATGGGTCTGGTGTTCCATGTATCTATGTCTAAGAAGGTAATTGGGAATTATTGGTATATTATTCCGGTGAAAATTATTGAAGGTGAAGTTAATGGATAGTTAGCTTATGCGAGGTATCTAGCTGTCATTCTTGTTAGATGAGATTGGAGGTTGGGGTTGCTTCCGTAAATGTGTTATGGAAAAGCTTGTAAGTCGAGGAGGCCACCTTGGAGGCCGAAAGCGTCGTGGAAAGAAAATATTTTTGCTTGAATGTATAACAATTGGTTTTAATTTGAGAGGTACCTTATAGGTGTTGTGATTTAAAAATGTGCAGCCCATTCAGGCATCATTATGATAACGTAGTGGTTGTATTTGCGAAATAGTATTGTTGATATATGCAGTTTGATGCTTGTCTCGTTGTGGATGATTTGTTAGGATGTTTTGGTGATTCTCTGACAGGTGGATAGGTCTAGTTACAAAGGAAACTCTGGCGAAATTTTCGGAAACTTAAGGAGTGAGCCAAATTCGGGGCTGTTGATATATTTCATGATGCGAACAAGCTGAAGCTACATAAGGATGGCTAATGAATGAACCTTGATCCTCATTCGAGGACGAATGATCCTAAGCGGGGGAGAATGTAAAGCCCCAGAAAATTTTGCTAAGAAATCTAAGATTTCGTGGTGCCAAGATAGGCTAATTATTTTATCTTGTGTGCAAGTGAGGGTTCACGACAGAATGGATATCAATTGGATATGGTAATAAGCGTATAAGTCACACTATAAGTTAATTGGGGTCTAAGGAGAGGCCTAAGTCTAAGCCAAGTTGGAAAAATTGCATAATAGTCTAAAGTTGTAAATGAATGCGCACAAGACCTCACACTGGACAAACATATCTCCAGTTATATAAGGTGTTGTGTGATGCACAACCTATCAAGTTAAATCTCTTTGAGTCTAGTTTCCAACTCATCAAACCTTTCATCATTTGGAGGTGTATACAGAAAGTTATGACCATTTTACCGGACCTGTGTCAAACGCGCGTCCGCGGCCGACCGCGGGAAAACTGGGTGTTTCTGCCTCCGAGCGCGGCAACTGCAGTAAGACCGCGGCCACCGCGTCCCGGCACGGTTTGACAGCGGTCGCGCGCCTAGCAGCCCTATAAATACCCCAAGACCGGGCATGGGGCGTCCCTAAGTAATTTTTTTGAGCTAGGGCATGTTTTATCAAGGGGAATCCGTCCCATACTTCCCTCCTATGATCCAAGGTAATGTTTTTGGAGTATTTTGAGTTGATTACTACTCAACAAGGATTAATCTTGAAAATCCATAGATCCCCATTCAAATCCCTAAATTGATCAAGAACTCTACAAGTGGGGATTCTCAAAATTCTTACTACAAGTGGTATGTCTATCATCTCTAACTACTCTATGGTGATCATTTATGTATGATATATACATTAGAACTCATGGGATGGTGATTGGAAGCTATAGGTGCCTAACCTAGGTTGTGTTGGTGTTGTACATATTGTGAGATGGGTTATTGAGGTATGATTCTTGGGTGTAATAGTATTATGTGTACATGCATGTACAAATTAGGTTAGTGGGAAGATTGTTGAACATAAATAAGTAAAGATTGGGTTGGGGAATGAAGGAAACCTTGTAAAAGAGAGTTAAAATCAAGATGCTCAACTAGTATTTGATAAAAATGCTCAAATGAGCTGAAACCATGAATACCTTCCTAATTTGTGTTCAATTTTGTTATGTCTCAAGTAGATTGGGATTGCTAGAATTTCCGAAACATCGTAGTAATTTAAGGAAAGCTCAATCGAGGTATGTTGGCTAAACTTTCTCTCTCAGAAGTGAATTCCATATTGTCTTAGTAAGTTTGAGTGTGGTTTGTCTACCAAAATGGTATAGCCTTGAGTCACTTTAAATGAAGGTTAGTATCTTAATTGGGTGAGAAGAACTGAATTTGTTTAATGCCCCTAGTTGCCCTTATGTGTACTAAATGTCTTGATTGAATGTGTCTATTTGCTGAGAAATTGTAAAGATGTTTGGAAATGCATCGAATGGGAAAATGTGAAACAAATTGTGAAATAAGCCTCGACCCAACTGTTATGAACTAGCTTCAAAAATAGAATGACCTAAAGGTCTTGTACCCGAACTAAACCCATAAATGGTTGTTCTAGATATTACCTTGCCCTTTTAAATACATACATTACAATGCGAGTCCTTACACATTCCGATGTTGGAATTGTACAATTCTTAAAATAGAAAAGGAATAATTTAAGGATAACGATTGCTTGCTTATAATTCCAATGTGTATTTCAATTGTTTGTTGACATGTTCCTCTTTGGGAAGAATCCTTTGTGCTAGATGATTCCATTACTATTGAATTTGAATATATATAATCTCCGGATTATTTAGTACATTGATATTGGTTAGCGCTCCTTGGAAATAAAGGAGATGAAAGTGTGGAAAACCATATGCGGCCTTCGTGCCATGAGAAGGTAAACCTTGTGAAAGGCCAAAGGGCCAAAAGAGACCCTGTTATCGAGAAAGATTGAGAACATTAATAAAAACTATAAAATATGAAAGGTATTGAGGTAAGCATGGTTGCATTTATGCTATATTTGTATACTTGTATTTATACTATAGTTGTGCGCAATATTAAATTGAATCAAATTGTTTTTGGGAGTATCATTAGTAATACCGAGGAAGGGTGGGACATAAGACCCACACCTGAAACTACACATGCCGGTGTAGGGGTGGAGTGTGACTTGGGATGAAACTGAAATATTGGTGAAATTGTGACTATTTCCCCCAAAGTGGGATGACACTAATACCTGTGAATTGGAAAAGAGAAAGCCAACCCACACGGCATACGTGGGAAGGCAGCTTAGCCGATCGGGCCGTGATCGGATGCCATGCCGCACACATGGTGGTATTGTGTTGGGAATCATAAAAACTGGAAATTTGTTGTTGCGGTACATGTCTCTAAAGGGAAGACCTAGCCGATCGGATCGTGATCGGACTCCGTGCTAACAAAGACGGTGGTATAACTTATATCAATGCTAGTGATCTCCCAACCAAAAATTATATATATTATTTTCATAAACTAGAAGATTTACATGTTTCAAGTTGGATGCTAGTATATTGTTGACTTTGGCTAACTGCTTTGTGTTTTCTTTGCTTGTATGGTTATTCTATGCTGAAAGAGGATTTTTAGCCTTATATACTAGTGCTATTCGACGACACTAACGTCCCTTTTGCCGGTGGCGCTGTATCATTTTATGATACAGGTTGTTCCACAGCGAGCGGCATCGGCCAGTGATAGCAGTACTCTCTTCCCAGCAGACTTGGTGAGCCCCACTCTATCCCGGGGTCATGTCATGTATCTTTTGTTCATTTTCTCATCATGTTTTGAGGTATAGCCGGAGCTTTGTTGCCGCCATTTCCCTATTTTTCTTCTATTGTACTTAGAGGCTCCGTAGACTACTTGAGGGTGTTGGTTGATGTTGGGAGTCCAGACTAGAAAAGTTTTTACTTGATAAACATGTTTTCATTAAGCTTGTAAACCTGTAATATTTTGTAAACTATGAATGAAGTCACTAACAGAAATGAAATGAAAGTCGCTAATGGAAGATTTCCTAGTGTTTGATAAGATAGATTAACATTCCCTCTTTGTTCATGATTAGTTTGGGTAGAAGGAAACCTAACAGGCTTGCTCAGTCGGGTTTACTCGGTTGAGCACCGGTCTCGCTCCTTGGATTTTGGGGCGTGACAAACTTGGTATCAGAGCCTAAGGTTTTAAACTGTCCTAGGATGTCTCAGAACCGTGTCTAATAAAGTCCTTCTTATCGGTGTGTTGTC
This sequence comes from Nicotiana attenuata, assembly GCF_001879085.1. NCBI lineage: Eukaryota > Viridiplantae > Streptophyta > Magnoliopsida > Solanales > Solanaceae > Nicotiana > Nicotiana attenuata. The sequence continues at coordinate 22,570,128 of NC_031991.1, read as the reverse complement.
GACCACATCTATAAGTTGGAGGATATTTGGACATTTAGGAATTCCACCCTTCTTTGATACTCCAGATCGTGCCAATTCTTCCTGAAATTTTAATAACTTCTGTTCGAGCTGGGAGGCACTTTCCGTGGAAACCTCAATACCCTGAGAAGTCTCTACCCTTTCAACTGAGCTCTCCTTTCTGATGTTGCTCAAATCTTCCATCTTTCCTTTGTTCTTGTTCTTGATAGGACTCGGAGGAGGAGGAGGAGGAGGACCCTTGGATCTTGTGGAATATGATGACGATGCCAGAGTGCACGAACTAACCTTTCGGGAGGGGAATAAACAAAAGTAAAAACAAAAGGTAACAAGTTAGTAGTGTTCGTGAGAAGAAAAAGTTGCAATATTTAAACACATAGTGTAAGAATATAAATCGTGTCCTAAATTTGGAGCCTCGTTGTGCCCGAGGTAGGCCTAGCGACAAGTAAATTTGGAGAACTTAGAATGCTAAATGCCTCATTTTACTGATGAAAAATAAGACGAATCCCAAAACGAAACTAAATAACAGGAAATAAAAGTGTCACTAGTGGCCATAGGCCCTATTACATTTGTAAAGCAAAAAATAAACTCCTATCTACTTGGTCCCAGAAGGACCTTCCCCAGACTCGGCATGTTGGCTCCCTCGTACAGTTGTCCTAGCTCGCGCAATCCTAGCAACAAGTAGGCCCTCGCCAGATGTCCGCCTTCATTTCCATCAGCAACCCGGCAATCTTCAATCCTCTTCAGGAACTTCTTTTCCAGCTCCACTATGCCCCGCTCCAAACAGATAAGTCGTTTGTTGGCGCTGACAGCGATACCTTTCCATTCTCTAATTAGCTTTTGATTGGCTTCTTGTATTTCGTGGTGCTCATTTTCACATTCCCGCATCCTCTTGCGCAATTGGTTGTACTTAACCTGTACTTCAGCCTTTTCGTCGATGACCCTATGACCTCAAACAAGCCCGGGTTGTCCTAACCCACTATGATCGTCCTCCAACCAACTTGGATAGTATGGAGTATAACCAGCGTGGTACCTGTCTGGTTCTATGGAATCCTTTCCCAAGATGATTTTGCAGTGCCACATATGCTGATCTTGACACTTGTACGGACTATCGTCAACCTGGAAGTCAGCCCGGAAATGACTCATCTTGTCGACCCTAGGTATAACCTGCTTCCTACCTGCCTGTCTCATAACCTGGATAGGGACATATGGGTAGGTCCCTCTTAAACCGATCAGTATCAGAAATGGAGCATCCCTAGACCGTATGATGAATTCTTCAGTAGGGAACCACTCAAACATCCATTGCACCCGGTCTTCAGTAAGATTGTCGAAGAGCTCGTCCCACTCTCTAGCATTCTCTGGTTGGGCGAACATGTTGGGCATATAATTTATCCGCTTTGGGTGATGAAAAGCGATATGATCTTCCCAGTCTCTACAATGGATTTCCTGCCGGGACTCACCCCTTTGGAGGTTCTCCATGAGCCATAGTTGGAGTAGCAAATTAAATCCCTCGAAATGTTTGGCCCCTTGTTGACATCTTTTTAGGGCTCGGTATATTTCTGCAACTATCATTGGCACAAGGCTGAATGGCTGCCCGTTAATTCCTTCCATCGAAGTCTTGGTGACCATGGCCAGTCTGGTATGGATTCTTGCTTTCTTTATCGGAAAAACTATCATCCCCAAGAAAAAGAACATAAACACAAATACCCTTCGGTGGATATGCCCCAATGAGGTGATGGCGAACTCGTCCGGATAGGTACTGTATGATTTGCTATGGCCGTACCTTTCAAACAAATGGTCAAAAGGAATGTAAGAATTCTCCAAACATGTCAAGCCGGGATTCTTCTTTAGACCCATCATCTTAAGAAAACTCCTACCCTTACGATTTTCTGGCATTAGCAAACCCGGAGTTTCCCATTGTATCCCAACCAGTCCTCCTATCTCCTCAAGCAAAGGTGTCATCTCAATGTCTCAGAAGCGGAATACCGACCTATCACATTCCCAAAACAGAGTTGCAGCTTCTATGATTTTGTTGTTGGGTTGAATGTCTAGGAGAGAAGGCAGGTTTCCTAGATACTTCCGGACAAGAGTCTAATCGCTGGAATGAAGATCCTTCCACCAGCTTAGCAATTTGGGTAGAATGTGGGTGACCATTTCGGCCTTATTTCTGCAAAACAAAAGGTTGGGCCCCTTTCCCCCACCGGACTCGACTATTTAACATCAATAATCAGCATAAGAAGCATTTAGTTCTCCAAATTAATGTACAGAACGTGGTAAGGTCCGTTTGGGTTTCAAGGAAACCCAGTGGACTTTGGACAAGGCTATTTTTAAGAGTCATTATGCGGATAACATAACTGACTCGGCTAGGTTTGACCATGATGCATGCACAATTAAATAGAGTAGGGTTTCTATAGGGTTTTAGACTGGTACCCTTTAGCGGACAACTCAAGAGGGAAAGGCGCGGAATCGTCGACTACACCGTTGATCGACTAGTTTTACCGCAAATATGCCTTTGCCGGATTTAGGGCCTGATAATATCGGAAGAGCGCAACCACTCATTATAAGCGTTGCTATGGTCTTTTGTTTGGCACGAGTGGAATATGATGTCGAAAAAAAAATGCAATACAATAATTAACAAATTGTCATGTACTTTCACGTTCATAAAGTAACGGTTACAATAATTGCTCGTAATTACAATAGTATTGAAGGAAAGCGGTAAAAGAAAGCATTAAAGAAAAGAAACAAAGAACCAAGTCAGTTTCGTAATAGAAAAGATATAAAGACATTAAATAAAGGCAATAAAGAAGCAGTAAAGTCACAAGCAACATGAAATGGTAAAAGCCTAATGAAATCCCCAGCAGAGTCGCCATGCTGTCGATGCCCCCTTTTTCTAAAGGCGAAATCGGGTTTACGACATTTGGGCGGACAACTCTTTTCCTTTTGGGAATTGGGTTTGAGATTTAGAAGAGTCGCCACCTAATGATTAAGTGCATTAGGACACTAAGAAGGAAATGAAAAGAAGTAGAACCAAAGAATGGGTAAGGGCTTGAAATTATCTCGGGGGGAAGGTGTTAGGCACCCCCCAAGATCCACTAGTGTGGTTCCCGGCCATGCTGTAATTGTGACTTTAAATACAAACAACATACAAGACAATTCTCACATAACGATTGCAAGTAGGGGAAGTATAAAAGTTAAATAAACGAGCTGAAATTTGGGACTAGGCAATTTCATAATTTATTTAAAGAATATACAAGTGCGGAAAATGGGTGGTCAAATAATTGATACAAATAATCAAACAAAGGGATGAAATGGGGCAGAAAATTGGGAGAGAAAAACAGTACTGGGAATTTAAAGAGATTTTTAAATGAGTAAAGCAAAGGATGAGGTTTAAAAGAACTGAAAACTGACAATTTTAAAAATTCTGAAAGAAAGAAGTAAACACATAAAGAGGGAGGGGGTCCTAGGCTTATAAATAACATGGATCACCCACGCAACACCCAGTAACCAATTATACACGTGGTGTTATCGCGTGATCATCATATCCATGTCTACCCTTACCCACCCCGTTAAGGTACTAAAGCGCGGAATGGTCTCGTTACTTATTGCATGCTACTACCCGCCCCGATCCTATCAGTCCCGGAGGCAGTTGGGACTACTAATCCTAGAGGGAAGGGATATTGGCTTTTGAAGTTTAAAAAGGACAAAATCTAGTGCGACAAACAAAACACATAAGAGCAGTTAAGGGGAAAACACATAGCAGTTAAGGCTCAAATAGGCCTCCTCATTCAAAGCTGAAATTGTTTAGCATGACTTACAAGTACTGGTTAGGTCTTTAATTAAATTTACGTAAAGGGAGTGGCTGATTTATTACATATTTTCAGATAAGAAGTCCGAATTAGGCCTTCCTGCCGATTGTAATTATTAAAGACTGGTATAATCAATTGATTACCTAATGGTTTGCCTAGGTGAAACCTATAGGCATGATATCTAACAAGGTCAAACATACTGCTTTTAAAGAAGATTACTGACTTTAGAAATAAACCAATTCTGCGAATATTAACAACATTATTACTGATTTTAGACTTTGCGGATGAATCAGATTTAAACGATTGCTCCTATAGGCATGAATTCTAAGCGTTACTGATTTTACAATGGTTATGTAAGTGCAGCAATCCTATGAGCATGGTATCTAGGATGCAATTGATTATTCCTTAACCTATGGATTGTTTGCCTAATGACATGTGTATATGCAGAAGTGCAGAAAACTTATAATCATGATTTCTATATGCAGAAATGCAGAAACTAATAGACATGATTTCTATATGTAGATGCATAAGCGAAAAACAGGTTGTGATTGCAGAAATAAATACCTAAAGCATGATGTCTACCCACATGCATAACATGAGTGACCCTCCCCTTTTCACTATACACCCCATAAGTTATTACAAATTATTACAACCCGAATGAATCAAGAAAAATAAAAAAATTACATCAGATATTAAAGTCCCAACCAAGGAGAGCCTAATTTAGACTCCTAGTCTGAAACATGAAATAAACCAACTTCCAGAGATCGGATTTCCAAAGCCTTTCTCATCCTTTGGGTGTGTCAAAGTTCCAAGAAGCTTCATGAACTCTAGGCAGTGCTTACACCCAATTACATTTGCAGGATCAGATTATAGTGCAGTGTGGAAGGGCCAGCCCTCAAATGTCCAAGTTCAGAGGGAACTCAAGGTCCCCAAGGCAGGGCTCATAGGAGGGGGGCAGAACTTAGAGTCTAAGAATAAGTGTAAGTGCAATAGAGGGGCAATTAGGGAAAACCATGACAAAACTAGTGGTCATGCCCATTAATTAGGATGCTGGCACACCCCTGACCAGCCTGTCAGCTTGAATTTGGGAGTTAGGACCTATTGAAGGTCATGCTCAAACCTGGGTAGTAATTTGGATACTGCCAGGCCACGAACTGTAACTCAGCACACAAAAGGGAATGGGGGTATGGGGGACTTATAACAAGCAGTAAACATAAAAGTGGGTAATATACAGAACACGAGCAACAAGGTAGACAGGAATAGAGCAACTGTAAAGTAAACACATAGGGAAAGAGCTGAAATCAAAATTGAGACATACCAGTTTCAGGGAAAACAAATAAGTAAAAACAGCAGTCTTGAAAAGCCAAGTTGCAAGCAAAGCAGTACAAAAGTCTCAGCAGAGAGTAGAGAGTTTGAAAGAGTATTGTGATTGAGAGTATGTGTGTGAGAGTATGAGTATTGGACTTTAGGATTCAGAAGTTCAAAGTTCTAAAGTTGTAATGTTTTCAAAGCTTAAAAGCATGTTCAATGCAGAAGGGTCGAGCCCCTTTTATAGTGCAGCAAATAAGCAAGAAAAAGGTAAGGAAATAACATTGTAGTTAGTCTCCCTTTAGTTAAGGGATTCTGATTTCAAACGGGTAAAAACAATTAAGGAAAGGGGTTTAAAAAATATTTTCCTAGCAGTATAATAGAGAGTAGGTACATAGAAGCTATTTAAGGCAACAAACTAATAGTACACGGTTTGTAAAAAAAAGGAAAGGGAATCAACCAGTAAAATCAAAATTTTAGCCTTTTACTTGAATGAATCAAGTCAGGAAAGGGGTAAAGAAAGGTTCAAGTAGGGAAAATCAGTAACAATCAAGTGAACACAATTAAGGGAATTCAGAATCAATTAGTAGTTGGCAAAACCTTTTTGAAAGAAGAGTTCTCATATATAAAAATACACAAATACGTAAATCAAGAAAGGACTGTCAAGTTATTTAGAAGAGAGTTTAATCAAAGAAAAGTTCAGAATCATAAGCAAAGAGATACATGTTCAATTTGCAGACCCATAGTGGGTCTGAGAGTCCAGGGTACCCAAAGTGGAACCCTAACTCAAACATAAAATCAAAAACGCCAAGGGAAACCCCCAAATCCTAGGGTTTCACAATTGAGTCAGACATGGAGGTGAGAAAGCAAGCCATTTGTTTCAGAGCCTTAGCAAAACAGATATGATAGCATGCTTGAACGACAAAGGAAGAAAAAACAATGAAGAACATATTTTAGAAAACTCAGAACCTAAACAAGTTCAAAAAGGGGGAGATAATACAAACTTGAACACAAGTAGATGAAGCATGTAAGAACATGAACAGAATCCAGTAAACAAAATCAAATAACTTAACGGTAGACACATATAGTAAAAGAGTAAAGAAAACATAGCAAAGATTAACAGGAGTAACATGTATAGTAGAAAAGAAAAGGTAAGAGACAGTACATGCGTAAAATAAAAGAAATCACACGAGCAGGGTATAGATAAACACACATAAAGCAAAGAAGAAGAAAAAATCAAAATGATTTTTCCCAAAAATCCTTTCAGAAACCCTAAAATCGGAGAGAAGCGATTTTGACAAAACTTTTGGGGAAAACACTTTAGATGGCAAGAAAAGCATAGATACAGTATAGATCTAACCAAATAATGGTGAAAGAACCTCGAATAGCTTAGGGTTTCGGAGAAACCCTAGAAATGAGAAAGGCTTGGAAACAAGTCCGATCTTGAGTCGGAGAGGTCAAGAATCAGGTTCCTAAGCCTTGAATCTGCCGGAGCATGGCCGGAGATGCCATAGAATCAAAGATCGGAGAAGATCGGAGGGAGAACCACCAAAGTCAGCCTTCCAGACTTCGAACATTTAAGGTCTAATGGTTGAGAGGGTGGGTAGAGACCATCCATGGCCTGGAAAGCCATGGATTCCGGTGAAAAATACGGTGAAGGAAGGTGGGAGGAGGCTAGGATTCCGAAGAACTGATGAGAGGATTTGAGAGTGTTTTGGGATTCCAGGGCGGCGGGTCAGGTGAGAATGAGGGGGATTCAGGCAGGTCATTTAGTTTAATTATGGAAGGGCGAGTTTTGGCCGTTGATCTTGAGTGATCAACGGTCCAGATTTAGACGGGTAGGTGGGGAACGGGTTGGGTCGTTTGGAATTGGGTCGATTAATTGGGTAGAATTGGGTCAATTTAGGGGCCAAAATTGAAATAAAATGGGGCTGTAATTGAAATAGAAATGGGGCTAAATATTAAATAGCTAATTTCCTCTTTTATTTATAAAAAATAGTAAAGATGATTTTAGAAGTAAATTAAAAATACTGGAACAACTAATAGTGTATAAATATTAATTTAAAAATACTGGGACCAATTTTATAATAAAAAATGCTATTAATCTTAGAATAGGCTAAAATTACAATTGTATGCAATTTAACCTTTTAAATACCAAATAAATTTGTAAAAAAATATATGAAAAATCACCCTAGCTATATTTTGGTATAAATACGAAAATAAAATAAAGTATTCACCAAAATTGATAGTTTTGGGAATAATTTTTGATTTTTTATTGCTAAAATGGACGACAAATTGATTTTAAAAATCTTTAAAAATTAGGAAAAATACCAAAACACTTGGGTATGCTTATATATGCGTATATATGCTATTTTGAAAGTACTTTGGATATAAAAAATTACATAGGGAAAAATTGGAAATCAACAGCGGGCGTTAGAGATGGCATGATTTCGCAAAAGCTGGTGATTATGATGGCATTCCGGTTGATGCATAGTCATGGCAACTGAGGCATTTTTCTTCTCTTTACTTTTCTGATTTTTCAGCATCTCGGGTTGTAAAGCATGATTGATAGTTTGCATGCTAACCTTTCCTTCTTTGATGCCACTTTCTAGGAAGTCCCCGACTCTAATTAGGTCTGAGAAATTACGCACGTTCGCAGTAGCCAGCTTTTCATAATATATGCCATTTTGTATGTCAATGAAGGTTGAGATCAACTCTTTCTCAGATAGCGGAGGGTGCACCTTCGAAGCTTCAACTCTCCACCGAATTGCATAATCCTGAAAAGATTCATGTGGCATTTTCTCCATTTTGTACAGGCTATGCATGTCTGGATCAGGTCCAAGGTTGAAATCATATTGCTTTACAAAATTGTGAGCCATATCATCCCACGTGCGCCATTTGCTAAAATCTTGTTTTGTGTACCAAACAAGTGCAGGTCCCGATAAGCTTTGAATAAATAATTTCATCCAAATGGACTCGTTGTGTCCTATGCCAATTAACCTGCTACAATAGTCTTTCAAATGAGCAACGGGATTTCCCTTCCCGTTGAAAGTATTAAACTTTTGCATCTGGTACCCAGGTGGGAGTTCTACATCTGGCTGCAGGAATAAGTCTTCATATCGTAGACTTTGATAATTTCTTGATTGCAATTCTTCTCCAATGGCTTTCTTCAAATCACGGAGTTCTTTATCCAAATCTTTATGGCAAATTTGTTGGGTTTCCTTTTCAGGTCTCTTATACAGGTATACTGCAAGTTGGTTGTGCTTGTCATCCTTAAATGGAGTTATGGTTATGGGAAGTCGAGTATTAGGCATTATCACGACTTGATTGGGATTGCAGGTTGTTGACAATTGTGGAGAGATTATATAAGTAGGAGTTGGGCAAGGAGATATGGTTAAGCAAATATTTTTGGTAGAGCTGAAAGCGGAGGTTGTATTTGGAAGAAGGTTGAAAGTGCTTCCCAGATTGACCAACACTTTCCTTTGCACCACATTCACCTTGGTGCCATCATTCTGTGATTGCAATAGTCCCATACCGGTACTGAATTCTTCAAAATGATCTGCCATTATAGCCCGTCTTTTATGCAGATTCGCAGCCAAAACAGTGTTTAATGCTAGGCAACCTTTCAAGGAAAAAGAAAACTTTACAAAATAAAAGTAAAGTGTTAGCCTATTTATCATAATCAAATAAATGCACAAAGTAATAAAGTGTGTAATTAGATTGAATAATTTATGATATGGTTAAGTCGGAGCCCTAAACTGAAAATGATGGCCTAAGTTGCAAAATGGATGGACGAGAATGAATTGTTATCTAGAGGGCTCTAATGCATGAGACTTGTTGACATGGAAGCAGAATGATTTGAAGTTTTGTGAAGGGCTGACTTATGTCGAACATCAAAGCTTTAGCTCTAGCACAAGTCCTTTTCCTTGCATGACTTTGGAATTTTATTTTAAAAAATTGCCCCGATCTTTAGGAAGTTTTTGATTATTACTCCATGGCATGATGTCCCTTTCGAGCATACTCAACCTGCATGCTAAAATCTGCCCCAGTTTCTTTGCTATAATGAGGCTAAGCCTTACATAGGTTGCATGTGTATCCTAAATAAGGGAAGGTGGGTGGGGAATGATAATCTTTTAAATTCTGTGATAGAGTCCTTGTTAATCATGTTTCTTCTTCATACATTGTTGGCAGCTTAGAATGCCCTTTCTAGCAAGACAAAGTGCAGATTATAAAAACTGGCTATTACACTCATAAGTGGGAGATGAAGCTGTGCAAAATAGAGAGTAGCTTCTTCGTTGGATGAGTTCTTAAGAACGGCTATCACTTCCTTGCACCATCAATTTCTTGCTTCATTTGTTACTTTTGCTTCAAGCTTAGCAATCTTATCTTGGTATGACTATGTTTTCTCGCTAGCAGCTTCGTCTTCAACTAAGTCATTCACTACGATTTGGTCAGCCATATAGTCCTTGAAGTTTGCTTTGATGTTCAACTTAAGTCAACCTTTTTTGAAAAAAAGGTATGTCTAGTCACTATGGAGTAGAAAAATATTGAAGGCTAAGGGTAGAGTATTTGGGAATGTGTTCCTAAGAAACCGACGGGATCGGATCTTTTAATATATGTGTCACGACCCCAGTTCGCCCTCCGTGAACATGTCGTGATGGCACCTAGTCCCTACGACTAGGTAAGCCTAACAATGCGAAAGATAACCATAAATTGCGGAAGAATAATTTAAAACTGATTTAGTAAAATAAACATGTATTTAAGGTGTCGCTCGGCACATACATTAACGACTCTCGAAGCTAACAACATTCCCCAAAACCTGGAATCTCACAAATCACAAGCTAAGGGATACATGAGAGGCTCTGACTCAAGAATATCTATACAAAAGGAGAAATATTGAAAAAGCTATACTTATTACAGAAAACTGGAAAGGGACTCCTCGTTCTGCGGACGTAGCAGATATACCTCGAAGTCTCTACCGATATGCCTCCTTCTAAGGATGATAGAACTGAGCGGGAGTACCCGTATCTGCACAAAAAAAATGTACAGAAGAGTAGCATGAGCCCACCACGGCGGTGCCCAGTAAGTATCAAGAACAACCTCGATGGAGTAGTGACGAGGGACAGTCAAGACACCTACCGGTCAATAAACAGTATAATCATCGGAATAGAGGAAACGATTTATAAATATGTAAAGACTGCATTAATGACCAAAAACGCTACATGTCATAGCTAGGGAAAAAGGCAACAAGTATCAGTGAGAATATAATAGGTGATGATATGAAATGACAGCAGAATCACAATCCAAATCCTAAGGTCACAACACAGCAAGGGCAACTAGTCAATAACTCATATCCTACAATGATGTTCACATAAGGTCTTATTCAACTCTTTCCACAATTTTCCCAAGTCTCGGACGAAACCACAGCTCACGGAACCCCAACATCTGAAATCTAACACTTGGCATCCTGTGCCCCCATCAATCTCACGGTCATGCTGACAACTAACTGGTTAAGTAGGGCCACTCTCACATATATAATGGACCAACGAGGGCGTATCTCCACCCTTAGTAAAAAAAATCAGAAGGAATTTACTTCTAATGGGGATGTCCAACTACGTGTATGCTTGTGCAAGTGTTTTTAACAAGAATTTTACCACTAGTAAACATGAAAAGGAGAACGGAGCGCCCGTACGATGTTTCCTCACAACTTCCAAGCGATAAAGCTCATACAGGTAAGAAACCTACAATCACAATACTAAACAAATAGGAATGCTTCCACGGGCCGTCACAATTCTTTACAATCAATCTCTGACATAGCCCACCTTATTTCACCACGTGTGCAAATAATAATATGATAAGCACCGCCTTATTTCACCACACGTGCATCACAATATTCCTACCTTATTCCGCCACATGCGCAACCCACATATAAGCATATAACATATCCCGCCTTATTACGCCGCATGTGCAGCACATCAATAGCAAAAATAGCACGGCAAAGACCTCGTCCAACCCTTCAACAACAACCGCACGGCAGAGACCTCGTGCATCACATTAAAAACAGTCGCACGGCAGAAACCTCGTGCATCACAGTATCAACAACCGCACGGCAGAAACCTCGTGCATCGCAGTCTCAAGTACAACACAACAAATGACAATATGTATAGGAACAAAGCAAGAGAATCAACTCAGGTACTTCCGTTCATCAAAAGATGGTACAACTAACTCACAAGGAATAACCGTAACAGAGAAATACTAAGCGCGATAAGAACAACCCAACAAGGGAGAAATAATATGAAACAACGATTTCATAATACTAAGTTCAACAACAAGGAAGCTAACATGAATCGAATAAATTACAATTTAAGGAAATATCAATTAAACATAGGATATCTAACTTCTTTCCAATTAAGACCAATTAATTACACGAGAGATAGAAAATAATGCTTCCAAATAAAGACAAGTAGTTAGGAGTGATAATGTGACTATAGAAGGGTAGTGTCTACAGTAAAACAAGTAAAAGTCAATTAGGCAACAATAATAAGCCAAAAAGGGCGAATAAATTCCAGGTAAGACATGTAAAGGTGAAGCTAATAACAGGGAACTCAATCGCATCAAGAACAACTTCATATTCGGTGATTACAAGGATCTAGGAGCCAAAAAGGGACAATTTTCCACAAATAAATCCGAGCACGCACTCGTCACCTCGCGTACAAGGAATACAATCAACAAAGAAGACTCAAATCCTAAAGGGAAGTCCCCCACACAAGGTTAGGCAAGATACTTACCTCGAACCGGCTAAAATCAACTAGCAACCACGTTCTTGTCACGAGTACTCGACTCCAAATGGCCCAAATCTATTCAATTAAATCACACATTGTAAATAACATCTCAAGCACTAGAGTCTACTATTTAATTCAAAGCTAGAGCGCGAAATTAGGCAAAATGACCAAAATGCCCCTCGGACCCACGTCTCGGAATCGGGTAAAATTTATATTTTCAGAAACCTCGCACTCTCACGAGTCTAACCATACCAAAATTATCGAAATCCCATAACATTTCGACCCTCAAATCCGTGATTCTATCCAGGAGGGTTTTCCAAAATTTTCCAACAAAATTCATAGATTAAATGCTAAAACTAGTAATAGATTCGAGTAATCTAACCAAAATTAAGTTAAGAGCACTTACCCCGTTGTTCTCTCTGAAAATCTCCCAAAAATCGCCTCTCCCCGAGCTCCAAATCGTCAAAATGGAAAATGGGAACGAAGTCCAATTTTCAGAACTTAACATTCTGCCCAGCTACAGTGTTTTTCGCAATTCCCTACAAAACTTTGCAATTGCGAAGCTACAGTGTTTTCGCAATTACCAGCAAAAATTCGCATTTGCGGAGCTACAGTGTTTTTCCGCAATTCCCGACAAAACTTCGCAATTGCGAAGCTACAGTGTTTTCGCAATTCCCAGCAAAAATTTGCATTTGCGAAGCTACAGTGTCACACCAGAACCAGCAATATCAAACTTCTCCAAAATGATCCGAAACCAACCCGAAACTCACCCGAGGCCCCCGGGATCTCAACCAAAAACACCAACACATCCTAAAACATAATTCAAACTTGTTCCAATTATCAAAACACCTCAAACAACACCAAAACCATCAAATTACATCGAATTCAAGCCTAAGTTCTTCTAAAACTTCCGAAACACGCATTCGATTAAAAACCTAACCAAACCTCGTCCAAATGACCTGAAATATTGTACCCACATCCCAAATGACATGACGGAGCTACTGCAACTTCCGGAATTCTATTCCGACCCTCGGATCAAAATCTCACTATCGGGCCGAAAACTTCAAAAATTCAAACTTCGGCATTTCAAGCTTAAATTAGCTACGGACTTCCAAAAGTTATTCCGAACGCGCTCCCAACCCCGAAATCACCTAACGGAGCTAACGGAACCATCGGATTTCCATTCCGAGGCCGTCTTCACACTATTCCGACTACTGACCATTTTCCAACACTTAAGCTCTCATTTAGGGACTAAGTGTCCCAAAACTCTCCGAAACTCAACACCGTACGTCCCGGCAAACCAAAATAGCAGAAATGAACTTAGGGGAAGCAGTTAATAGGGGGTCGGGGCATAAATTCTAAAAACGACCGGTCGGGTCGTTACATCCTCCCACACTTAAACATTCGTTCGTCCTCGAACGAGCATAGAGAACATACCTGAAGTCCTCAAGTCACTGAGTGCGCACTTCCAACAAACACCCACGGGTGATCCCACGTCACCCCAATCCACTTAAGTCTGATGACACCATCTCAACTGAAATTTAACCTTTCTAGCAATACCAATAGGCCTTCAAGCTAGAATTCTCACCTTCCATCCGTTTCCAAAAAGGCCCGATCCTAAATCCATATCCAGTATGAGTCTCAACCAGCTACTTCAATACAAGCCAACACACACAGGGTATAACCACACAATATGACACATCACACATAGGCCCACAATAACATTCCTGATAGCAATACTTGCCTGAGATCAAATCCGTACCGGCCATAAGTCTCATATTCAATAGGAACTCTTTTCAAACCTCCACAACACTGACGATGATACAATAACCACAAAAACCGCATAAGATAACACCCGAATAACCAAATCTCAGCCAACACCAACGGGTACACACCCCACAAGCTAAAACTCAAGAAGCATAGAACGAAAATGACTGATTATGAGAAAGGAAAGACATAAGGGAACTAACAAACAAATCAAACTAGCACAAATTCTTCTAAAGCACAAATCGACAAAAACATCTAACAAGGAGGAATGAAATCATATAAAAGACTTACAAGGATCTTATACTGATATGACTCTCACTGCAGTACACAGCCCGGTCTCAACATATCAAACCACCTGAAATCACGAGGGTCCCGCCCTCAATACTGAATCACAGGTGGGGCATACATCAGCCCATCTAGAAACTCACACTAGATCAATTCCGTCTACAATTTACAACACAGAGTGGCTCCCACACCGGTGGAGCATAGAAATCACAGCTTGTACCCAAGAATACTCAGAAATCACATCAAACCTATCGAAACGGACAACAAGAATTCACTACTAGCCTCATAACCCTCGGCAACAGCTAGAAACATACGATAGACACGGCTATCACTCGTAGAACCTCTCTACAGAATAATCACGTAAACAAAGTGCAACTCATGAAGCGCTCCCATAAATGGAACAACAAACAAGGAAACTCACCCCGATAAGCAAAACTGTGATGAACTGCAGATAGTGCCCCTCTATAACCAACTGAATTCGTACCTGGATGACATTAGCTGGCGCACCGGCCTCATGTCTACTATATGAAACACATCAACGAGCCGGGCCTCCCCATCTTGGGCGCTCCCTACCTACCTGAATACCTCGCTGGGACACACCGGTCCGAAGTCTGGGACAATCTCTCACCATGTGGCTAGTATCTCCACACTCAAAGCACCCTCTCTGCTGGCGAGGCGGTGGGAACTGTGCGATACGGGTACTCCGAGACCCATGGACACATGAGTCACCATGCAAATCCTGAAGCGCGAACTGAACTGGCTGACCCGCAAAACCTCTACCATGACGCACCCTGCCTCCAAAATAAGGACCAGTATATCTCACCGGTCTATGAGGCCTCCTCGCCTCCTCAAGCTCTCCCTCCTGATCTCGTCTGCTCTCTCTCTCATGACCCTGCCTGCCCTCTCTCTCTCTAGCATGCATACCCTCTATCCTCCTAGCAATGTTCACCACCTGCTGATACGGAATATCCATCTCCAACTCACGGGCCATGCTGGACTTGATGCTAGGAATAAGCCCCTCAATGAACCGGCGAACCTTTTCGCGAACAGTAGAAACCAAAGCTGAGACATGTCTAGCCAAACTGGTGTAAGGGACAGCATACTCCGAGACGGTCATAGCACCCTAACGCAAATGCTCAAACTCCGCGCGCCATGCATCCCCGAGGCTCGGAGGAACAAACTCTCTCAGAAACATATCTGAAAACTGGGTCCAAGTCAGTAAAGCTGCCTCGTCTGGGCTGTCTAACTCATAGGTGCGCCACCAATCATAGGCGGCTCCTCGAAGCTGAAAAGTAGTGAAAGAAACCCCGCTCGATCCAGAGATACCCATAGTACGGAAAATACGGTAACACTCATCAAGAAACCCCAAGGCATCGTCTGATGCTAATCCATTGAACACCGGAGGGTCATACTTCTTGAACCTTTCTAGTCTCATCTGCTCCTGCTCGGGAGCCGCTGCCATGCCCTCGGGCTGAACTGGTGCCGCAGGCGGCGCAGGAATAATCTTTGGAACCTGCTCAACATGCGCTTGCTGCTCAAGAGTGCGGGCGATGGGAGTTATGCTCCTCCCCTGGCTTGGGATGTGGCTGCAGCAAGAGGAAGCAATCCTGCCTGAGCCAAAGTGGTGTACATACTCATGAACTGTGCCAAAGTCTCCTGAAGGGCTGGAGTAGTAGTAGCTGTAAGCGTGTCAGGAGCCTGGACTCTAGCTGGATCTGCTGGTGGTACCTCGGCGGCAGCTCGCGCAGGTGCTCTCGCTGCACCACGTACGCGTCCTCGAACTCTACCCCGGCCCCGACCTCCGACGGCTGCAGCAGGGGGCGCGGGTGCCTGATCACCTCGGGTAGAACGTGTCCTCACCATCTGTGAGAGAGTAGAAGACAGAGGTTTTAGGATTGTAAATGTCAAAATCTTGCACGACAGGAGAATCAAATGAAGTGGAATTTTCCTAACCGTTACATAGCCTCTCGCAGATAAGTACAGACGTCTCCGTACCGATCCACGAGACTCTAATAAACCGGCTTGTGATTCGTGACTCCAATGAACCTAGAGCTCTAATACCAACTTGTCACGACCCCAGTTCGCCCTCCGTGAACATGTCGTGATGGCACCTAGTCCCTACGACTAGGTAAGCCTAACAATGCGGAAGATAACCATAAATTGTGGAAGAATAATTTAAAACTGATTTAGTAAAATAAACATGTATTTAAGGTGCCGCTCGGCACATACATTAACGGCTCTCGAAGCTAACAACATTCCCCAAAACCTGGAATCTCACAAATCACAAGCTAAGTGATACATGAGAGGCTCTGACTCAAGAATATCTATACAAAAGCAGAAATATTGAAAGAGCTATACTTATTACAGAAAATTGGAAAGGGACTCGGTCTGCGGACGTAGCAGATATCCCTCGAAGTTTCTACCGATATGCCTCCTTCCAAGGCTGATAGAACTGAGCGGGAGTACCTGTATCTGCACAACAAAAATATTCAGAAGAGTAGCATGAGCACATCACGGCGGTGCCCAGTAAGTATCAAGACTAACCTCGATGGAGTAGTGACGAGGGACAGTCAAGACACCTACCGGTCAATAAACAGTATAATCATCGGAATAGAGGAAACGATTTATAAATATGTAAAGACTGCATTAATGACCAAAAATGCTACATGTCACAGCAAGGGAAAAACGCAACAAGTATCAGCGAGAATATAATAGGTGATGATACGAAATGACAGCAGAATCACAATCCAAATCCTAAGGTCACAACACAGCAAGGGCAACAAGTCAATAACTCATATCCTACAATGATGTTCACATAAGGTCTTATTCAACTCTTTCCACAATTTTCCCAAGTCTCGGACAAAACCACAGCTCACGGAACCCCAACATCTGAAATCTAACACTTGGCATCCTGTGCCCCCATCAATCTCACGATCATGCTGACAACTAACTGGTTAACTAGGGCCACACTCACATATATAATGGACCAACGTGGGCGTATCTCCACCCTTAGTAAAAAAATCAGAAGGAATTTACTTCTAATGGGGATGTCCAACTACGTGTATGCTTGTGCAAGTGTTTTTAAGAAGAATTTTACCACTAGTAAACATGAAAAGGAGAACAGACCGCCCGTACGATGTTTCCTCACAACTTCCAAGCGATAAAGCTCATACAGGTAAGAAACCTACAATCACAATATTAAACAAATAGGAATGCTTCCACGGGCCGTCACAATTCTTTACAATCAATCTCTGACATAGCCCACCTTATTTCGCCACGTGTGCAAATAATAATATGATAAGCACCGCCTTATTTCGCCATACGTGCATCACAATATTCCCACCTTATTCCGCCACATGCGCAACCCACATATAGGCATATAACATATCCCGCCTTATTACGCGGCATGTGCAACACATCAATAGAAATAATAGCACGACAACGACCTCGTGCAACCCTTCAACAACAACCGCACGGCAGAGACCTCGCGCATCACAGTAACAACAGTCGCACGGCAGAAACCTCGTGCATCACAGTATCAACAACCGCACGGCAGAAACCTCGTGCATCGCAGTCTCAAGTACAACACAACAAATGACAATATGTACAAGAACAAAGCAAGAGAATCAACTCAGGTACTTCCGTTTACCAAAATATGGTACAACTAACTCACAAGGAATAACTGTAACAGAGAAATACTAAGTGCGATAAGAACAACCCAACAAGGGAGAAATAATATGAAACAACGATTTGATAATACTAAGTTCAACAACAAGGAAGCTAACATGAATCGAATAAATTACAATTTAAGGAAATATCAATTAAACATAGGATATCTAACTTCTTTCCAATTAAGACCAATTAATTACATGAGAGATAGAAAATAATGCTTCCAAATAAAGACATGCAGTTAGGAGTGATAATGTGACTATAGAAGGGTAGTGTCTACAGTAAAACAAGTAAAAGTCAATTAGGCAACAATAATAAGCCAAAAAGGGCGAATAAATTCCAGGTAAGACATGTAAAGGTGAAGCTAATAACAGGGAACTCAATCACATCAAGAACAACTTCATATTCGGTGATTACAAGGATCTAGGAGCCAAAAAGGGACAATTTTCCACAAATAAATCCGAGCACGCACTCGCCACCTCGCGTACAAGGAATACAATCAACAAAGAAGACTCAAATCCTAAAGGGATGTCCCCCACACAAGGTTAGGCAATATACTTACCTCGAATCGGCTAAGATCAACTAGCAACCTCGTTCTTGTCACGAGTACTCGACTCTAAATGGCCCAAATCTATTCAATTAAATTACACATTGTAAATAACATCTCAAGCACCAGATTCTACTATTTAATTCAAAGCTAGAGCGCGAAATTAGGCAAAATGACCAAAATGCCCCTCGAGCCCACGTCTCGGAATCGGGTAAAATTTATATTTCCAGAAACCTCGCACTCTTACGAGTCTAACCATACAAAAATTATCGAAATCCCATAACATTTCGACCCTCAAATATGTGATTCTATCCAGGATGGTTTTCTAAAATTTTCCATCAAAATTCATGGATTAAATGCTAAAACTAGTAATAGATTCGAGTAATCTAACAAAAATTAAGTTAAGAACACTTACCCCGTTGTTCTCTCTGGAAATCTCCCAAAAATTGCCTCTCCCCGAGCTCCAAATCGTCAAAATGGAAAATGGGAACGAAGTCCAATTTTTAGAACTTAACATTCTGCCCAGCTACAGTGTTTTTCACAATTCCCGACAAAACTTTGCAATTGCGAAGCTACAGTGTTTATTCGCAATTTCCGACAACACATCGCAATTGCGAAGCTACAGTGTTTTCGCAATTACCAGCAAAAATTTGCATTTGCGGAGCTACAGTGTTTTATCTCAATTCCCGACAAAACTTCGGAATTGCGAAGCTACAGTGTTTTTGCAATTCCCAGCAAAAATTCGCATTTGCGAAGCTACAGTGTCACACCAGAACCAGCAATATCAAACTTCTCCAAAATGATCCGAAACCACCCCGGGACCTCAACCAAAAACACCAACACATCCTAAAACATCATCCAAACTTGTTCCAATTATCAAAACACCTCAAACAACACCAAAACCATCAAATTACATCGAATTCAAGCCTAAGTTCTTCTAAAACTTCCGAAACACGCATTCGATTAAAAACCTAACCAAACCTCGTCCAAATGACCTGAAATTTTGTACACACATCCCAAATGACATGACAGAGCTATTGCAACTTCCGGAATTCTATTCCGACCCTCGGATCAAAATCTCACTATCGGGCTGAAAACATCAAAAATTCAAACTTCGGCATTTCAAGCTTAAATTATCTACGGACTTCCAAAATTTATTCCGAACGTGCTCCAAACCCCGAAATCACCTAACGGAGCTAACGGAACCATCGGATTTCCATTCCGAGGCCGTCTTCACACTATTCCGACTACTGACCATTTTCCAACACTTAAGCTCTCATTTAGGGACTAAGTGTCCCAAAACTCTCCGAAACTCAACACCGAACGTCCCGGCAAACCAAAATAGCAGAAATGAACTTAGGGGAAGCAGTTAATAAGGGGTCGGGGCATAAATTCTAAAAACGACCGATCGGGTCATTACAATATGGCTATGTTTAAAAGATGCCAAAGATTGGTGGTTTTGATCTTGAGAATAATTTTTTAGTATTTGGATATAGATAAGGTCGAGATATGGATAATTAATAAAGATGGTAGTCACTTGGACATGAAATAAATTTAAATATACTTTATTAGCATTGGCAACTCATACAGTTATCGAGGCCTAGGAATATGGAGTCAATCATTTTGGGATTTATGGGATAGTACCTCGACTCACGTGCCAAAAACTATAATTAACGGGTGTGTGAAGATTAATCTCGATGACCCGAAATAAGACGATACAAACACTTGAATTGAATATGTAAAATTTTAGAATAATTTGAAAATGTAAATTGACCAAATAACGGCCTATTATTGCTCGGTAGATTGTGCAAGTTTCGACATCTACCAACTTGGAAATGTGTGTTGGCACGAAGTTTGAAGTTCTAAGAGATATGAAGCTATGAGACGAATATCAGAGATACAAGATTACGTCAAAATTGAAAAAATTAAGGAAGAATCGAAAATTATGTAAGGCACGAGTGGCAATATTTAAAAAAAAATTATGTAACTACATTTTTGAGAAAAGAACGTGAATAAAATCAACTAGCGAAATTAGATAGGCAAAATATTTTCATATTATAAAAGATTACGCCAGTTTTTTTTTAAAGAAGTGTGAATGCTATCTTGCTATAGGGAGTAAGACGCTTATTGTTGTGTAAAGAAAATTCTTAAGGCTAGTTAAAGGCACGAATATCGAGGTATTTCATAACGAACTGAGCTTGTTGAAGGATTTGCGGGCAAAACATCCTACCTTATAAAAATAGAAGATCATGCCCAGAGACTAAAAGAACATTTTAATTATATTCTAAGAATTGGAGTGGAACTAAGAGAAAGTTGGGCCTAAGTAAATACCTAAGAAGTGCTCTAGTTTATTAAAGGGCGCTAAGCGCAGATCGATTGGTAATTATTATTATTAATTCAGGAAGATGATATAAAAATAAGCAAAAGAAAAAATATATGAACAAATAAAAGTATATATTTAAATAATGATGTAAGCAAGTTGGATAGTTAATACTTCCTTTATCTGAAAAATAACAGATAATGTTAGTAGAAATAATAAAGTCGAGTAAGTAAGCAAGTAAGCAAGCAAAGCATGTGACACATTCCAAAGCATAACAAATAATGGTGCGTTCTAATATGCAGGGGACCTCTTTGTGCATGAGGTAGGCCTAACGTGTATTTGAAAGATAAATATGCCATTATGTATCATCTCATTGCTGTGGATTAGTTAAGTAATTCTATTTTTTTTTTGAAAAGCAAATAAATAGTAAAGTATAACTGCTTAAACCTCTTTCTTTTTTTGTAAAAGGGAGTGTATTTTCATCAAAAGATCAAAAGAAAGTATAATAAAATATATTTTGTCACGTCTAAACTTCTCGTTAATTATGTAATTCGAAAGCTTTCATATATATCATAAAAAAAAGTTGGTCATGCTCCTTTATCTAGGAATTAATTAATTGCAAATGGTCCGCATAATTGACATGTTCACCCTTCAAATAATGCACATATTCGTGATAAGGTGTCACTTGGGGTTGAAAACCCATTTGGACATTTAGGTAAGGTTAACTAATGGATTTAATACACCTCGGGTACTAAATCACCTAAGGTTAAAATGATGCATGATCTTAGAAGGGATTTGGTTTAGCTCTATCCTAGGCTGACTAGAGTGGGTTTTTCTAGACTGCTCTTCTCCCAAGCAGACAACTTGAGAGCGGAGAGCTCGTGACTGTCGACTGCACCGCTGATCGACTTACCCACGAACTTTCTCCTAAAAGGTATTTTTTGAAAAGTGCACGGCCCTCAAATCACGTAACCGCTAGGTGTGTGCTTTGTGTGAATTTTCCAGAAGTGGAGGAAGTGAAACGGAATAACAAATTATAAAAAGTAATAAGAATTGATGAAAAATTCATATAAAGCAGTTTATGACACAAAGGCAATTCAAATAAGCATCATAAACAATTAAAAACACAGAAATCAATTTTTATTATTAACCTAAGTTTGTTGTGGTTTAGAACCTAGAATCCCCAGCAGAGTCGCCATGCTGTTATACCCCATTCTAACATGGGTCAAACTAGAGTATAACATATTGGTAATTCTGAGGTTTAATTAATTTTAAAAGAGTCGCCACCTAATTTTTTTAACGGTGAATTAGGACACCAACTTTAACGAAGTAGTGATTAAAGTTAACTCTGTTTTATGGTCTGCTTAACTTTAGGAATTCTAGGTAAGTGTTCTAATTAATCCTATAGCGAAGGTTATGAAGGCACCCTATATAATCCTTTAACTACGGTTAACCGACCGAACTTAGATTAATTAATAAAAGACATATAAAAAATTGATTTAGTATATTGAAAGTATTTGGAGGAAAGAACGCATAACTAAATATTTTATCAAATGATATCTACCAAAAACAATAGCTAATCTTTGATTGTAAATTTGAATTCATCGGTCACAAAAGAAACATCTAACAAACATCTTTTGTGTTTTAGAAATACTATTAGCTTCAGTTCTTTAAAAATCACAAAAGCAGAGTTGTCAATTTTACAAAATGGGTAAAGTGGAGAGAAGAAGTTTAAAAGACATCGTTGATTTTATAATACCTTAGCAGACTTAACACTTAGTATTCTAAAAGAGTTTAAATTAAGTGTAAGTACTATGTGATAAATGAGTACTTTCATTACAAAATAAAATAAAATCTGCACCATTAAGACTATGATTATATAGTAAATTTACATCTTAATGGCCGATCGCACAGCTAAAGGATAAAATTAGTTAATAACACAACTAAAAGATAAAACTAGTTAATCACACAACGAATAAGCAAATAAGTGAAGCGGAAAGGAAGATTCAAGAGCCATGTGCAGCTCCCAGAAGATTTTCTCTTCTGTATTTATGGGCATATGATATAAGAACTGGAAAAGATGAGGATGTGCAGTCTCTATGCATCAGCGGCATCGTTGAGTCTCATCGTGAAACTCTTCGGCTCCGGTGTTCATGCAAGACAAAGAAAATAAAATGGAGATGAGTAGGAAGAAGATCTGAATATTAAACACTTCAAAAAAGATAAAGAAGAAAGCAGAAGTTACAAAAAAGAATACATAAACCATAAGATTATGCTAAAACTAGTACTTATACATAACGTACTAATAAGGCACATAAAGCGACTAAATTTATCAATTTGAAACATTCTTAAGGAAGTGTTAGAGATGAACAATTACATTCCTTTTTAAGGCAATGATCCTAAAGTGTACTTTGAGAGGCTTTTAAACTAACTCAAATTAACACATCAGAGAAATATATTTTAGGTCATGAGTTATGGAAGAGGCGAGTCTATACCAAATTATCAGCATTACATAATACATCATTCCAAAGCACATTTCAAGTTCACACAACTTTAAATCATAGCCGAAAATCTTTTAAAACTGGCGCCTCGAAAACATGTAGAGAAGGAAATATCCTAATTCATGGAATCTATGTTATCGTTATCATAATGTAGAATGCATTTAATCACAGTGAAAGATTGAAAAGAGCACAATTTGTTTTGTTTATTTAGCTACTGGTTTATGAGAGTGCTTCTTAAAAAGGAGATTCAAACTGAAGTTCTATTTCACAAGACTTGGAATATTTAGATGAACAATTTAATAACCCATAGGCATGCTTTCTAATATCCAAAAGTAAATATAAGTATATCAACCTATTAATAGATATGATCTCTAAGTAACTGAACCTGAAACAATACGTAGAAGTGAACACCTAAATCAGGCTACACTTCCCATCAATATGGTATTTATAACAAAGAGCAACTCAGTCAAGAGTAGCATAGAACAAACATGAATAAAGTATTTTTCGTACATGCATTTTGTCAAATATTTATAAATACGATATGCAACCAGAACACCAAAAATATATAAGAGTATAATTTCTAGACAAACATACTGCTTTAAATGAACGAGAAAAATCAAAACATGGTCAATAGGCTACATAGAAGAAAACTAGAATCATGATCCCTACATAATTGGAGTAGTGATCCCGACTTAACGACAAAGTACGTTTATTTGAACTACACTACACCTAAAACGTAAAGAGTCAGCACCTAAATATAGTAGGGTAACATGATTTGCTAGCAGATTCCTAAAGACAATTTAATTATCTTAAGGCACAATATTATTCACATGGTTTCAATATCACCTTCAATGATATAAAACACTAGTAGCTAGTTATGCAATTTAATCATGAAATTCCAACTAGAAAAAATCAAAATTAATACAACATATTGTCACATCACATTAGTACTAGAATTTACGGATTCATTACACATACGACTAAAGACAAAAATGGGAAGAAAACTGAAACGCAATTTTCTAAATTAATACAACATATTGTCAGCGAAATAGAACAATTGAGGTTGGATATTACCTGTTTTTGGGCAGTGAACTCGGGACGTCGGTCTCGAACCTACTCTCTTGTCATAAAAAGATTCGAACTAAAATCGAGCGAACTCGAATCACTCTATGATTAAAGTCAATAGAGATAGAAATATTTTAAAAAAACGCAGTGGCAAATGAGTTGTATGTGGCAGTGTCTGAGGGTGTTTCCTTACCAAATCAGATGGAGGGTTAGAGATGTATTTATATGCCGAGATAGATGACTAGGGTTCTATAGGCGGGCAGATTTTGAATTGGGATTTCAAAAGAAGAGTTCAAATCCGAACGTTGGAGTTGTGGCAGGGCTTCACGTGATTTGGTCAAAATTGTGAGATCGAAATAGTGCAGCACTCTTGTTGAAGTCTGAAGAGATTTTTGACCTTTTTCAAAAATGGAAAGGGGACAAGAAAAGGGGCAGCGGCGCATAGAGAGAGGGGGATTAGGGTGAAATGAATCCTAATTCTATTTAAAGGCTTTGGGGCCGATTGGGCTATATTTGTGGGGTTTGGGCTTGAGATTTGTGATGACCCAAAAGGTCATCACTTATTTTAAATTAAATTCTGTGCTTTCGAGGCCTTGAGAACCTCATTTAGAGCCACCTCAATTTGCGTGCACAGTCCGGGCCCGTAGCCGGAAAGCTTATATGTGAAAATCTGTGAAAAATGATATGTTTTGACTGTAAAATGAATAAATTTGACTTCGGTCAATGTTTTGGGTAAACGGACCCGGACCCGTGATTCAATGGTCCCGGAGGGTCCGTAGGAAAATGTGGAACTTGGGCGTATGCCCGGAATCGAATTCCGAGGTCCTAAGCCCGAGAAATGAATTTTTTAAGAAAATTGTTTTCTAAAATTGTTTAAGGAAATTTGAAATTAAATTTGATAAGAACGTGTTGGTATCGGGCCCGTATTTTGGTTACGGCGCCCGATACAGGTCCTATATATGATATAAGATGTTTCTGTAAAATTTGGCGAAAAACGGACGTCGTTTGACGTGATTCAGATCTAAATTGCTAAATTTGATACTTGATGAAGTTTGAGAAAGATTTCTTGATTTTGAGGTTTGAATCATTGTTATTGTGGTTATTTTGGAAATTTGATCGCACGGATAAGTTCGTATGATGTTGTTGAGCTAGTACCTATGTTTGGTTAGGAGCCCCGAGGGCTCGGGTGTGTTTCAGGTGTGTTTCGGGAGGTTTTTGACTTGAGTAAAAGTTGCAGATTTCTGCCGTTAGTGCCCAGGGATTTTACCCTTCGCGTTTGCGTGGAACCACTCGCGAACGCGTAAGGCATAAATCCCAAGAGCCCATTTTCTTCTTCGCGAACGCGAAGGTTGACACGCAAACGCGAAGCTGAGGGGGGGAAGACCCTTCACGAACGCGTCCCTCCACTCGCGAACGCGTAAGGTTGGGGGGGGGGGGG